>NC_134315.1:6695740-7000092 GCF_964195595.1 Calonectris borealis | reverse complement strand
ATGTTACTTTGTCTGTTTGTCCCGTAGTTGATCTTTACCCATCAGGCATCATCTCTGAGGTGCTAGATGATGTTGAGAAGAGGAGCTTCACTCCCCAGGACCCTGATGATGGTATGGACTTCAATATATCTGATAATCTACATTGTTTAAGCTTGGGTGAAAACATACCTGGGGGATTTCAAGTAGTTTTACCCAGCTAGAAAGAATGCATGCACCTTGCTTGTTATCAGTCCCTTCTGATACTTTTTGGAGGCAAAGGAGGACAAATTCTGGTGTCCTTCTAGGAGTCTAGAAGGACAAATGCATGCTATGCATTGGTGCACAGGTTTCTGTGTGGAAGTAGGAGCATACCCCATGTGAATGAACATTTGAGTCCCACACCATAAAAACCACAAGGCTGTTTGCAAGACTAGTTTAAGGAGGAACATCTGCTAGCAGCTTCATGAAATGACATACATCTGGTAAACAGCATGTTTTTGTTGTAGTATGGATTGAGTTCCTATTCTAATTCTTCCTAATCCTTTTCAGAAAATTGCATGAAATAAAACTTCATGCAAAACTGAAGCTTGGGTCTGTAGAAGGGATAGATTCTGAACATCCTGTGTCTCACTGGCTCTTTCTGCCCGCTGTATGTACACAACTTTGCCCTAGGATGTTCATAAGCCTTTCTGTATGTTTGGAAGTAGACGCAGCTTCAGTCTGAAGATGAGTGTGGCAAAGAGGGGTCTGTAGCTCTGCTGTTACAACGCGATGTTAACAAAGTGTTGGAAGCCACTCTTTAGCAGCTGACAGTTCTATATATGGTAGGGTGAAGAAGCTATTGCAGTGCATGCTTCAGGAAACCAGTGAGGAGTTGATATCTTTTTTGGCCATTTAAAGGACAAAGGTTAGGAGATGTTATGTTGGAGTAGCATATTAGGTTATCCTACCAGCATTTTATTTTTTTTGTCCTTGGAAAGAAGCCTGGAAATAGTCAGAATGTTGTACACCTCTTTTGTTTGCTGCTTTCCTGCTGTGTGCATTATACTGTTTCTTGCTCTGGCTCTAAGCTGTTGCCAGAAGTGTAGACAATGACTATACCCACTCTGTTCTGTCACGCTCTATAGAAATAACACTGTTAGCAAAGGCAGGGATTATGGGCACGCAGATACAGACCTTGCCTGAATCATGGGAGTTGAATGAGCTTTTCTACACAGCAGGTGAGAGAGAGAGGGAGAGATTGCTCACGTAAGACTAGATCAAAGCCACTTTGTCTAAGGAAGATGTGTATGTAAATGTTTTCTGCTATTCTTCAACATTCTTATGCTCTTTTGGTAATTGCTATTGCAGAATTCAGGTTGACACTTTGAACAAAACTGAGGCTTTTTTTTCCTTAGTGTGTTTCCTTTCTTCTTCCCTTCAGAAGCATCTGCGTTCCCTGCAAGGTCTTTCCTTTCCTTTCCCTGCAAGCCCAGAGGATTCTGTAGGCTGTGGCTGAAGTGTATACTAAATACCCAAATAACACAAAACTGTCTTTTCTGATTTAAAAGTATTTAGTTAATTTATTAAGTCTTGCAAGGGAAAGGGGGGGGTGTTTTGTACCTAATGGTTGTAAGTAAATTGCCTTACAGTTCTTTCCACCATTTTGCTACCCCCAGCTAGTCTTTGTTTCAGTCTCTGATAGCATCCAGTGCCCTTATGTGTCCTTCAAAAAACCAAAAACACCTATCCAAAATTCTCACCACAAAAATGAAATGACCTACTGAGCAGGATAGTTTAGGTCCTTCCTCCCGCTGTGGCTTGCTTTGCCTCCCTCAGTCAGTGTCAGTCTCCGTGCAGCTTTGAAATGTCAGTTACAGAAAGCGGAGTCAAAGCCTCACGAAACTGGAAGGAGACATTTTCAGGGGGCAATTTTATGTTCTTGGGCAGCTCTGGGGTGTACTAAAGAGGTGGGTAACCTGCCTGAACACCTGTCTCTGTTGCATGTGTTCTCTTCCGCTGGAGTAAATAGAGAAAATGAGTGATGTGGCTGCCTTTTTTTGTAGCCTGCCTGTTAGACAAATAATGCTGTCTTGCAACAAACAAGAGAATGTAGCTTTTGTAAAACTGCCTAAAGCCAAACAAATCATCTGCTTAAATCTGTCTCCAAAAGCACAGCAGTATAGTTGCCTTCAGAACACTGGCTAGCAAAACTCATAACACACCAAAGTCTCTACATATAAAGTGAAGATCCCTGCTACATTGTCAAACTCAGCTACAAATTCAGCTTTCTAATCGAACATGTCTAGTTTGTCTTCTGGGAGGCTGAGTTAATGAGCTGCTGTGTGTCGTCTTGAAAGTTTGACTAACACTCCATTTTCTCCCTTTCAGCCAAGTTTTTTGCCACAGCGATGCAAGCGGTAAGTACCTCTTCCCTGCAATGAGAGTTCCTTTGAGCCCTCCAGCTGTTTCAGAATTGCCTGTGAGTTTTTTCCAACCTGTCATACATGGGTTAGCTCTCAATATCTTTCCCTTTTTCACCTGTGTTCGTCACCTCCTGTAACTTTCCTCCATAATTCTGCAGTTCTTTGCTTGATACCTCCTAAATTGGTAACTTGCAAGCCTGTGATATGTGCATCTCTGCGTGAGCCCCTGTCTTTGTGCCCTACCTCCTCCTCCTAGTGACACTGCAGCGGTCAGACAGTCTCTGCGCCAGGTGGTGTCAGTTCAGGTTAGAAAGCTCTCGCCCGCTGGCAGAGTCACACATTCATCTCAGCTAAACAAAATGCCTTGGTAGTCACTGCATCCTATTAAAAACGTTTGCTGTCAGCTCATTACTCTTCATACCTTTGTGAAAGTGAGTCTCAGAGAGATGTATTAAGTGTTATGTTTGTGAGCTTTAAAATCTTAACTCGTTTATTGCAGTGCTGTGATCTTAAGGATATCAAGCTTGCCTATCGGTTAAATAAGGCAATGGAGAAGGGAGACAACTGGAAGTTCTTGGACATGGATCGGTTAAATGCCTACTGGTGAGTGAAGCACCTTGTGTATTGTTGTCGATTTGAATACAAACCAGGATTCGAACATTGCGCAGAAGGATGCTCTTTTGAACATCAGCTGGCTATTGTATGTGCAATTTGGGAATTAAGTCCCTCTTAAGAACAGTGATAGCTTAGGATTTATTTTCTGTTTGTGGCCTTGCCTGAACTGAAACAAAGTGTCTTGAGGCATCAGTTTAGCTTAATCCCCATCCAACAACGGTACCAACCAGTTTTATTTTCTACAATCCTGTCATCCACTTGGGATGGCAGCTTAGGAGGTGACACCAAAATAGCGTAGAGGTCAGACTTAGCTCTTGGCATGGTGTTGTAGAGAGAGGCTGCAGTGCAGCAGGTGTGTTTAGGCACCAAACTCCTGTGTAGTTCCACCATTTGACACTGTAATCATGGCACCTGAGACATCTTTACCAATGTCATTAAGTGCTGCAGTCACTGAACGTAATTAAGTACTTGGAGCATACTGATTTGAAGAAAAGCCTATTTAGGCATTGGAACTAGAGTTGCTCCAGTAAATTAATGAAAAATAATTATCATCAAAATAAGATGCAGTTTCAGGGTTGGGATGATTATATGATTTTACCTTATTTAGCCTGTAAATAAATCAAGGGAAATCAATGGAAATTAATTTCTTGGTGCAGAGACATTTTTCCTATTTAGTGCATTGGATCAAGGTCCCAGGTTTGTATTGTGAACTTGCACAAGTACCCACGTTAATTTAGTTCACTTCTTAAAGTGGTTCTTAACCAGAGGTTGCATTTGAGAGAGATTCAGAGATCTCAAACCTGGTGTCAGGCAGGGAGATTGCATTTTTTTGAGATTTTAAAATTCAGTGGTCCATTTCTTAGTAATTCTGCCAATTACCTAGTGTCAGCATTAAGTTCTCTCACAAAAAACGCTACTGTTTTTTTAATTGTATGGAATATTGCAATCACACAGAGAAATGTCCCTGATCTGCAATACAAATCTGATCAGAACACCGTCATTTGCTGGTGCTTCTGTATGGTTTGGTTGATCTAATCACTACTGAATTTGAACATTTTTCCCCTCCTGCAGGTCAAAATTCTTTTCATTGCTGTGTATGATGGAACAAATTGATGTTGTGTTGAAATGGTACAAAGAAATGTCCCCTTCGGTAAGTGTGTATTAGGGTAAGCAACCTTCAAAGCTTTAGTATGGAGAAACAGAACAGTTACAGTTTACTGAAATGATTCTCTTCTTTCCTCAGCTCTTCTATCCAACTCCTAAAAATATATTGGACCTCCTTCAAGCACTGGATGCAGCCAACCACTTGGAAGTGATCCCTTCAGTCTGGGAAGGTTAGTTAGAAGTTAATAGCCTACATGGCTATGTAGGTGGTTTGTTTCATGAAAGTGAGGAACAATGCGAAGTGGGAGGGAGTTGGGAAACTTCCCAGTGCTCAGAATAGCCATGTTAAGGTGCTTTGGCATGAGGGACATTATTCCTTAGCATAGTGGTGGGGCTGTTGTATTAGAGAAAGACAGAACCGATAGCACAGACTATCAGAGAGATGGCTGTGTCACAGTTAAATGTCAGTGTCTTGGAAAACTGAATGCTTACCAGAGAGTAGTACCTTAAGTACTACTTAGTAGTACTACTTAAGTAGTACCTTAGCCCAGGTTTAACTCATTTAAATTATTTGCCTGTTCTTTGCCCCTTAAGAAGAGGAGACAAGAATGCAGATAAAGGCTTTAGCACACAGAAAATATCCTACTGTCACCCAACACTGAGGGGACAGACAGGTTCTTCTAGGGATCCTTCACAGAATGATGACAGCACTAATTTGTAGTTACAATTAAAGCTTTATTTTCTTAACAGGATTTTATGATTAGCATAGCATAGAATTTATAATCAGAATAGCACAAGATTTCTATAAGCAGAATCAGTGTAGTACAATTTTATAAGTAGCATAGTATAGAATTTTATAGCTTAGCTTAAGGTTTCTAATCACCTGGACCCTCTGCAGATCGGGTCAAATCGTAATACTTGGTTTGCTGTATCAACATAAAAATCATAATTAGCCTCGGAAAACATACAAAAGAATACCAGTCACCACTCAGTCCTTGGAGGAAGCAGACGACGGTGGATGTGTCCCTGGCCACCAGCAGGTCGTGGGTCTCACTGTCCAGCAGCGGTTCAGGTCCAAGTTCCCGCTTAGGACTTGTACCTGCTTGATTTTATAGACAGTGCTCTATAAAATGTGATGGGGTGATCACCACTGCCGGGTTGGCCGGGTGCCTGGGACCTTGAAGGCCGTTAATGAGGGGAGTAGTCAGCCTGGAGCCCAGCAATCTTGAGGCCAGCGGGGAGGGGAAGAAGAAATCTGTTTGGTTCATGTACTTGGTGCACAGTACCTTCAGGGCCTGATAATGACGGGAAGGGGTACTAATATGTGACCCACTTGATCGCAGAGAACGGCTGTTTGCCTTGTAAATGGCATTAGTTATGCTGACCATATTACCAGGAGTTGGGAGCAGGGGGTACCGGTCACACCTACTAACTACTGCCTTTCTCTAAACAGATATGAAACAGCTGGGGTTTAATAGGAGGCAAGAGCTGTTGGAAGAGGTCTTGTCTTTGATGAGCAGGGACCAGCACCCTGATGAGGTAAGGAAGCTGTCGTGGTTTAACCCCGGTAAACAGCTAAGCACCACTCAGCCGCACGCTTACTCCCCCCCTGGTGGGATGGGGGAGAGAATCAGAAGAGTAGAAGTGAGAAAACTCGTGGGTTGAGATAAAGACAGTTTAATAGGGAAAGCAAAAGCGGCGCATGCAAGCAAAGCAAAACAAGGACCTCATTCACCACTTCCCATCGGCAGGCAGGTGTTCAGCCATTGCCAGGAAGGCAGGGCTCCATCACGTGTAACGGTTACTTGGGAAGACAAACGCCATCACTCCGAATGTCCCCCTTCCTTCTTCTTCCCCCAGCTTTATATGCTGAGCATGACGTCGTATGGTATGGAATAGCCCTTTGGCCAGTTGGGGTCAGCTGTCGCGGCTGTGTCCCCTCCCAGCTTCTTGTGCACCCCCAGCCTGCTCGCTGGTGGGGTGGGGTGAGAAGCAGAAAAGGCCTTGAGTGTGTGTAAGCCCTGCTCAGCAGGAACTAAAACATCCCTGTGTTATCAACACTGTTTCCAGCACAAATCCAAAACAGAGCCCCACACTAGCTACTATGAAGAAAATTAACTCTATCCCTGCCAAAACCAGTACAGAAGCTCAGTGAAAAGAGTAGAGATGTCTCCCCATTTCTGTGTGCAGTATACAGACTGTATTTAAGTGCTGTATTATTGTCCCTGGTCAATCTTAGAAGTCCAGTGCCAGTGCATATGCCATTACAAATTTCCAGATCTATGTGAGATTATCCAGACGTGCTAAACCCTTCAGATTGTCTTCAACCTATAGAGAAACCTCAAATTAACACAAAGAGTTACCTTTACCAGGATTTGGAAGAGTAATCCAGCCCAGCCAGCCACATCTCTGGGGAAGCACGTGGGCAGAGTTCAGGGATTTTTGCCAAAGATGTCATTGCAGTAACTGGCTTCTCAAGCTGAGGAGGGTTAAAGGCTCACGCGTACTGCAGAGGTCTCCAAGTACAGCTGTCCCTGCAAAGCCGTCGTCGAGCTTCCCTAGTGGGGACAATTGTCCTGACAGAAGTGAGAGATTTTTCTGCCAGGAGTGACCGCTGTTAATTCACAAATTTAAATCGCATACGGGGCAGACCTCTAGGATCTGTAGGAGGAATTGTACTGAAAAGGATATGTTCATTCTAGAGGTTTTGGGATTAATAGCACAATCTTTTCACAGATTCAGCTGGCGTTTGCCAAGTGTGCTGAAGACATCAAAGCTGTCTATGAGCAAACCGGCAGGGAGCAGGTCCCGTTAGAATGGACAGGCAGCGCGCTGAGCAATGTCGCTCTGTTGTTTTCCAGGGCTGGGAGAACCCAGGACGCTTGGTACGTATGTGGCTGTCGTGAGCTCTTGGCTTGCTGACACTGTAACTCAAGGCTTAATCACAAAAAACTAAAGCTAACAACTGATTGCCTTGGAATGCTAGTGCAAAGGGAGGGGATAAATCCTACTGGGAATGTGATGGGGTTTTTTCTTAATTTTATTGTTCATTCTCGGCACCAAGTTACAGTTGTCTATCTTAAAAATGGTTTAGAAGTTAACGTAGCAACTGGCTTAGAGCATCGTACAGCTGCTTATGGCAAGGTAGGGTTTGATTATCACTTCACTAAGCACTGCTGATTTCCTACAGCTTCCCATTTTCTGATTTTTAGAACTCTTTGGAATTCAAACTGCTAAAGAGATTAATTAGACTTTAATTAAACTTTTAATTAGAATTAACCCTAATTAAAACTCTAAAGAGAATATGTTTAGAACTCTCCAGTAGCTAGAATTCACTGTCCTACATGCTTTCAACTTGAAATGCTGGTTAAAATATCTAGCCTCCAGTTTAAGGTTCTGAGCTATTTTCTGTTAAATACAGATGTTCTCCTTGCACTGATTCATTTGAAACAAAGAAGTGGCAAGTACCCTTCTAAAAATATGCAATATTTTTAAAGTAAACTTGCCACCAGCTACGCTTCTTATTTTTTCTGCACTAGTTAAGGTATTTTGTGTTAAACTAATCAATGATGTTAGCTGGTACACATTGCATCTGCGAGAATACGGCATGGGATCTGTTTCAGATCTGTGGGGAGGATCATTTCATGAAATTGAGCTTGCCTATATTTCAACGGGGGCTTATCCAAGAGGTTTAATATCTGTGTGTTCCTGTGTTTTGTGGTGGATTTTTTAAATTATTTTTTTGTTTTCTTTTGAACAGGAACATGATGGAGCGTTTCCAGCAAATCAATAGGATTCCCACGTGAGTACTTTTAGGTTCTGACTTCAGGTACTGAGTCTCCCCTTTGGCTGAGATTTTGCATTTCTGTTACAACTGACAATAGTGGTCCATATCTTACAGTTACTTCCGAAGTGTGAGTGTGTGTTTCTGTCCCTGTGAGCACGGGTGTTTGTTTATCCAGCTGATATGTTCCAACACCAAGAATATGTCTCAAAAAATGTTGAAAATGCAAAGATGGGGAGTTTAAGTGGGTGATCCTCGAGATTTCATTGAATGAACCTCTGGGACATGGAGAACAGTGCCACTTGGCATTAGAAATCAGCCTAAGCAGGACTCTTAGAACATCTCATTTTCTGTGTGCTCAAAAAAATTCTAATATGCTATTAACCGAGCATAAGTGCTTCAGAGGTGTCTGGATTTCTGAAGACAAGTTTATCAAGTCAAGTCCTAAATTTTACGTGGTATCCTGTTAGGCTACAATGGTTAGCTTTTCTCAGGATTTTGGACGAAAAAATTCTTTTTGAAGTAGAAAACAACTTCTAAGGAATAGTAATGCATTTTTGAAAAATCAAAAAAAACCCAAACAACTGCTTGGTGCTTGCGGAAATGAACATCTTAGATCTGATGTTGGAGATGGGAGTTTCACCACGATGCACAATGTTCTCTGTGGCTGCCTGCACCAGCGAGGGTGTGTGGTACTCTGTGCCACGTCAGAGCCCCTGTCTCAATTTGGGCAACAGGGAAAGGAGAAGAATTCTCCTGAAATCATGGTGTAGCTGATGGTTTGTGGATGCCATGAGTTATGAACGTGAAGGGAAAGTCAGTCGTTTCCCTGCTGTTACCAAAGGGATCAGAGGCTCTTCTGGTTGAACTGACCCTTCCTTCCTTTCTCTGCCAACCTCCCTCCGGCACCAGCTGCAAACACTCACTTCTTTCCCTGCCTAAAGGCAAGAGAGGTGTCCCCAGCAGCTGTCGCAGGTGAGGAAGGAGCAGAGCCAGCACTTCGACATGAAATGGAGCTGGCAGAGCAGAGCCGGCTGTCAGCGGCTCCCAGTGCCCACAGACAGCAGGGCAGCCTCTGGCAGTGAGACGCCTGCCTTTGATTCAAAGTGCTTTTATACTGTTCCTGTACCTCTGCCAGCCATGTAAAAGAGGGTGAGGGCCTCATTTGGGGACTGTAAAGAGGGGAAGGTTATTTAGGCTGCTGCTAAGGTGGGGTCCTTATCCTGAGCAGCGAGCTGCTGCCCTCTGTTTTTGTGCAAGGAGAAGTATTGCTTTCTGCTAGGATAGGAGTTCCCAAATGCACCACATGGTACAGGCTGAAGGCTGAGGTAAAACTCCTGGCAGGAGCAGAGTTGGGCTTGTTGAGTGACCTGAAAATCTGTCACCTCCTCTCCCTCTCTAAAGCACCTGCTGTAAGTTAATGGCCACCTCATCTGGGGCCCCGTGAACAGTCACTCTTTGCCTTTGCTTTTGCAGTGATCAGGTGATGAATGAGTTCCTGAACTGTGCTAAACAAACCAATTGCCCAGATGAGGCAATTAAGCTGGTAAAGCTGGCAGCGTCCCTTGGTCTTCCTTCATCTCAAAGGCTTAAGAGCAGAACGGAGAAGGAATTTGAACTCTCTGAAAAGCAGAAGTAAGTTGGAGTACTTCATGTTACTGCTGAAGGGGTATAGTAGCAGGCTGTTGGAGGGGTAATTCCTGCGGAAAGGCTTCTCTGCCAAGGCAGCAGAGAACTGGCTTCAGAATGATGTGCCTTTGCGTTGACTCTGGTCGATTCACACCCCCAAAATGGCCAGTTTTTGATCCCATGCTGTATCCGTCCCACCTAGAGGGAAGGGAACTTTATACGATGGGGTTAGCCTTATCCACCGCTCAGATCTGCTATCACCTTTCTTTCCCAGAATCTTTTCCTAGCTGGGTCTGGCCACCTAAAAGACACCGATTGCAGGCTAGTAAAAGCAGGGAGGTGGTACAGGATGGCCCTGCACGTGGTTCAGAGGTTCTGAGGCTCATGGTCAATCTTCAGTGCATCTTGCTAGCAACCACCATTCATTGCTGAGCTGATGCAGCCAAGCTCAGATGATGGGCTTAGCCTTGAGGACCACAGTTTGGAGCCAGCGGTCTGGTCCAAGGGAATGAATAAATAGGAGTCCAGCACCCTTGACAGTTGGCCCACTGCTTTCTGGGTAACTGAAGTAGTCTGCCTTTCCAAAAGGAGGTGGACGTGCTTCCACCAAACGCTGGGTGGACCTGTCCTTTGAGGATAATGGGCATCAGACAGCCCATAATGTTCTCCTTGGAGGGGGTCTATCCTGTGTTTTGGATATCTCTTTTCACGCAAAAGTCACAACAGATCACTGATTACTGGACTGTTTTACATCTGCAGGAAGACACTGGAGAGTATCAAGTCAGACAGCGACAGCAGCGATAGTGACAGTGACAGCGATAGTGACCGTGACTAGCTGTCCTTCTTGCCTTCCTCTCGGGAAAACTGGGAGCAACCACTGCCTTGACGCCAGGAGGCTTCCATGAGAAGAGAAATTACTGAAGGGACGGCTTCTGGGAGGGACCTGCTTGCCAAGAGCACGTTGTCCTCGTTGGAGCAAGCTCGAAGTTGTCCTGTTGAACGTTCTTGGTAACTTCAAACACAGTGTGGGCTACAGCAACACAGTCTCTTCCACACCACGACCTGCACGAGCTGGCTCCTGCCAGGCAGCTGTGGCCTGCTTGAACAGCTTGGCTGAGGTACTGGAGGGCTGCAGCGAGAGGAGTGCTGCTTCCTGGAGGCTCAGCAGGTACAAGGCTTTGACAGCTTGAGCAAGACTCCTGTTGGACCTTCTGCAACAGAAACCTGTGCTGTACTCAATTCCTTTCCAGCTAACTTTAATGAACTACTTAAATACAAAGCTTACTCTGTATGTAAACACTAAGGAATGCAATACTCATCACCTGTGGTGTTATTCCTCATCCTTTTTGGTGTTTTAGGACAGGCTTTAGACTGTAGCTGTCAATTTGTACAGCTGGAGACTGCATCTAATAAACAGCTGACATTAAACACGGCTGTTGATTGCAAAGTGTTGCTGCGGCTCTGTGAGAAAGTGAAGTTCATGCAGAATACAGCAATAAAGCTGATGAGGTGACTGGCTGGGAAGAGAGATGACTGCGCTGTTCCTTCTCTGCCTTGCAGTTCACTGGCCCGCACAGCATTGTGCTGCTGTTCTCAGCTGGGGAAGCTTGAAGGTTTTTTTGAGGTAGTTATTTTGAACAGTCAAAGGCGGCCTTGTTCGTGTGAGGATTAACCATATTCTAGTGAAAAGTAGTTAACAGATGATTCTCTTTGTGAAAAATAAAACCTTGATGTGCATGACGCTGCAGGACAAGAGTGTGCTGCTGTGGGAAGCAGCTTAAGGATAATTCAGTAATGGGTTTGGGAAACAGCAGCTGCTACAGGTCGAACAAACTACAGCTGAAAGGCTAAAAGTCAAGTGTTCCTCGCATTACAGGAGCAGATGGGCAGTAAAGCTGTTAGAAGGCAGCGTCTGCTCCAAAAGCAAACACGCCTGTTCCAGAAATGTGTGACTAGTACAGGGGTAGATCAAAGATAAAGGGCTTTCAGAGGCAGCGATATGCTCTTTGCTTTATTGCACCAACAATTTAAAACTGGATCAGCAAGCAGACCAAGCTCCCGTTACTCATTTCAGCAAGTGCGTTTGATCAATCTGTAAGAAATAAGGGAAAGGTAAGAGAAGGAAGGAGCTTGGTCTTTATGCAAGTTCTCATGGTTGAACCAAAATTGATTTCTAGATAGAAATACCTGGTCTTCTAAAACTGCAGAAGAGCAGGTCTGACAAGAAGAAACATGCAGGGGTGGAAGTCCACCAGAATATGTGCTCTAACACCAGCTTAAGGTATGACTACTTAAACCTGTACTCATACATGGATTTTTTTTTTTACAGCTGTACAAATTAATGAATGGAGACATTGATCACATCAATGAGTTCTTGCTCCTTGAAAGGAGTACAACAGAGATGAGTTTTAACTTCTTCAGGTCATGGAGAAAGGCTGTTGTTGTACTGCCCAGCTGTATTTACTGTTTAAATAGGAGACTGAACAACAGGAGAAAGTGGTTGAAGTCTTGTTTTATTCAGCTGACAAAGTGGCAAATCATTAATGGTAGGTTACAAACATTAGTTTGGTTGGATCACAAGCCCGCTTGGTAAGATGGGAAACAAAATTCTTACAGAAATTGTAGAGAAGCTTCCTGAAGTTGGTTGTCATGATACCTCTAAACCAACACAAATACAACAGGTGGTGAAGTTAAATACCGTGCAAGGAGACAAGACGGTACCCGTGCTTTGATTTAAGGCTTCCAGCCCCTGCCAGCAACTTGGTTTGCAACCCTTAGGAGATCATGGGATTTCTTTCCGGCACAAACGATTGCTGTACTGCCTCCAAACCTACAATCCTAGCTCACTGCACTTGAGTTGTTCCTAACCCCACAGCACTGGCATATGCTGTCAAGATATCCACAATTTGTTTTGTTTCTAGGGTCATTCGAGCTTCGGTCAGCCAGTCGTGTGCCACTCTCCTAGACTCTCCTCTTAACTGGTTGACAAATTTAGCTGCCAGCTCCAGATCTCCATGTTCAATGCAATACGAAGCGTAAGACAGTAATTTAAATGTATCGAGGTCGTCGGGGCTGAGCTCAGCGGGTGGCTTCAGCTGTTGAGGGTGAAACACAAGCAGCGACTGCAGGTAAGACAGGAAGTATTGATACAAGCTGTTTCTCGTTTCATCGATCATAGCCACTCTTTTTGCCAGTTTTTGGACTGTGTAGAAACGTGCTCTGAGGGCCTCTTCGCTGTACACTCCCCGCGTCAGGGACTCCTGAGGGAGAGCTGCTGTTAAGGCTTCTGTAAACGCGTTGTCAGAGCAACTGGCTTTGATGGCCTTGACCGCGCTCTCCAGTGGTTCTGTGGGACTATCCCCGGAGGCTGTTTTCATGCAATATTTGAGTGCTTCAACAGAGAGCCACAGCTGGTGGGCCTTTCTGGCTTCCTCTTCTGCTACCGCGTGACCTGCAAAATAAGCCAAGAAAGGTACTCTCAGTTGGGGGCACAGTTTTGAACACAAGCAGCAAAAGCCATTCCTCTGAACACCCTGCTTTCAAAAGCAGCTGCCCCCTCGGCGTTTGACCTCAAAGCAAGTCTGTTCCACAATTTAGGGTCAGAACAAGACGGCAGCTTTGGACTCGTGCAGCTGGGATTTGCTGGGTGCTTAGCAGTGCGGCAAACCCAGGCCCAGGAGCGACGTGCCTAAGCCTGGGTTTAAGCACCCAGCTTTGGGTAATGGGCCTTTGGGGATCGCGACTTCAGTCCTTAAAGAAACGCGATTTCAGTGCTCACTCTCAACTGCTTGCTCAATTCCTTTCAGCCTGGCGTAGGCAGTGTTTATGTCCAACGTGAAGTTGTCGAGCTGTTCCTGAGTAAGGCGTCTGAATTGCATTTCTTGTTCACTGAGTTTCTCCGATAAGTTCTGAAACAGAGCGAGATACAAAACAGCCGTTTCTGATCTGATAAATTATATTTACCTTATTTTTAAGATATGTTTCTATAAATCTGTTGTTCTTGCTAGGGACAATGCATATAGTAAATCCAGTATACTTATAAGAAGCCTTATTAGGGTGAATTTAGCAGTTACTGTGTTTGTAATTACCAAAACTCTCACCTATAGCAAAAGCTTTTTAGACAAGTCAGAATAAAACCCCTATGTGTTCAGGCACTGTATTTCATCTCTTCAAGATGAGCAGGCTTCCCTCCCCAGCCCACGTTTCAGTCTCCTGGAAGATGGTTCAGGACTCTCGTACTGCAAAGCGTGTGCTTTGCCAGGGTTCAAATATCCGCCTAATTCCCTCGGGGACTCTTCTCCCTTACCTGCTCAAATTCCACCTTTAGCTCCTGCTCCTGGATCTTAAGAACATCTCTCAGATGGTCAGTGTGGGCAGCAGCCTGCCGCCGGAGCTGGGTCCTCATTTCGCTCTCCATCACCTCTCGGACTTCTTCAACCTGTACACGCACGAGTGGTTGTTATTACACCACTATTTTTCAGCTGCTTGTCACAAGCTATATGATTATATCATCCCTCAGTGATTACATAGGGTATATTTTATAAAAGTAGCATTGACAGAGCCCATGTTTCATCTTAAAAAGCTGCCGAGGTCCATTTTTATAGCTGAGCCTTTTCCAAAAGACCTTAAAGGACATTAAAGCTTCATAGTCCACAATGCCTGTAACTGGTGGTTATACTCACTAGGCTCTTCATGCAGTTATCAAAATATTATATGAAAAATACACTAACATTTCAAACTAAACACTGGTGTTTATAAACCAGCTTCCAAATAAAACATATTTTACTTTTCCCTACATGCTGTAATACTGTCCAAGTTGGACACAGCTTAATAAAATACCCCTTTTACCTGATCTTGTATAAAACAGCCACTTTACAGAGTGCAGGTTTATTTAGGAGCAGTTTGGTTTTCTGATTTTTTTTTTTTTAAAACGATTGTGTCATTTCCAACCTTCCATTAAATGCAAAGATGACAGTTCAAGCAACTTTAAAGAAGAACTCTAAATTAACACCTGTCACTGCAGTGCTTTGACCTAGCAGGCTACAGGTGAAACCCTTAGTTTCGCACAAGTCAATGCAAATTTTCCAACTAAGGGCCAGTGTTTAGTCTCATTTTCAGAGGCACACGTAAAAACAGCAGGAGTCTATTTGGCAGAAGCACCTGCCTGCAATATGGCATCTCAAATGATAAAACCTCCAGTGCCCAAATTCCTATGTTTTAAGTTGCACTTGCTTCATGTCCAAAGCAGCATTAAAATTCTGAGGAGTTTTCATAGTCTTTTTGAAAGAAACCAAATCCCAATCCACTGGCAAAGCACACAGTGGAGGGACATGGAGATACCTCCTGGAGGCAGGACGGAGGGGCTACATAGCCTTAAGATGGCCATGCGGGGTCAGATCAGTCATTTATTTTGACCCAGTAATCCCATCTCCAACAGCAGACAGGAACGTGAAAAAGTCATTCCCTGTTTCGCTGTATGACTTCCCCATTCTAACTTTGCAGAAGTTTCCTGCTCAACGTCTCCTTTCCACGCTTATCCTGGGGGTCGCCCTATCTGAAGTCTCCCATCACTCAGAACATCCCAGCTGCTCTTCTGTGCACTTCCTCCAGCTCTTCTACACCCTTTTTGAGCCGGAGATCCAAACGGGTGCGTTATCCCACTTTACCTTCTTCTCCTGTTCTGTTTCAATCTCGCTTTTGTGATGCTCCAGCGCTTTGGCCACGGCTGCCTCAAATGCTTTTTTATCTTCAAGTTTCTGCTTCTCCAGGGCCAACTCGATGTGCTGCTGTTCCCTCACTCGCTGCTCCGCCAGCTCCTTGTTTAACTGGTCGATGCGACGGTGGGCATGTGCAATGAGAGAATTTAAGTCGTCTGTCGATAACTGGCCAGCTAAAGAAGACACAGGGCGTTAGGAAGGTCTGCGGGGACACTGCCACCACAGTGCTCGCCCACCTCCCACCCCAGCACTCTCAGGCTCCACGTGGTTGACCAGCGAGCATGTTTTATGAAAAGTTTCCGAGCACTTCAAGCCCTTGTCCTGTGCTAATGCCCACCCAGTAGCGCTTTCTGAGCCGCATCTACAAGCAAGTACTTTCTGTCCGGGAGAGAAATTATCTTAGTTTCTTTGAAGTGATTCACAGCTATTATATCCATGTCACGCTCAATTAGAGGAGACTGTCGACAACTCTGTTTCTTGGTCTTCACACCACCACCTATTTCCCCTGTGACAGCACACAGCGCAGCAGGATATGTAAAACCCCGGTGCTGACCGATACCTCCAGCTGGGTACAAGCGTACAGAAATTTGAGCCTGAGAACGCTGAAGCCGTTGTGAGAGACAGCCAGAATTACCTTCTCTCTTCAACAGTCCTCCAGGCCAACTGTTCACAATCAGATTTCTTACCCCAATTTGCACCTTTCAGGTTTGGCTGCTACAAGAGCAGCAGGGGTCACAACTACATCTGTGTCTGCTAACGAGCCTGCTACTTTTCTTCTGGCAGAGGAGGAGGACACAAGCTAGGTCTGCAGCATTGGTAGATTTGGTGACCTGAGAATGGCATAGGCTCTGTAAAACGCTGCAGCTCATTTTGCACTGGCTGCCAGCTAAATCGCCTGTACGGAAAACCAGGGACTACTCGGGAAAGCGTTCCTGCAGGGTCCAAAGCGAGTGAAATTCAACAGTCTGTCAGCCATCCTGCTGGCAAGTGCTGGAGAAAGGACTGGTGCAGGAGGGCTCGGTGCAACGGTGCTCGTGCCCAGCAGGGAAGCTGACCAGCACCGCTAAGCTCAGCTGTTGAACTTAACACTTACAAATAGAACGGGGTTTTACTGCACTCCAGTTTTAATAGGTTTCTTTGATAAAAAGAAAAAAAAAAGTAATAATCAACCTCAGAATCAAAGAGTTAATCAACACTTCTAAAATTAATCGCGAAGATTCAATTCAGAGAGTTAAGCCAACTTCAAATTAAATGAATCTGGTTTTGGTGACGCAGCTGGGAGCGGCCCTACGTGGCTTTTCAAGCATACGAAGTACCCAGACGTTTCAGCGGCATCAGCAGGAGCTGGTGTATCCAGCACCTCTCTCAAGCCAGGACTGCTGCGAGGCGGCCCTACTTGAGGACAAACACCATCACACAGCTCAACTGGAACGGGTCAAAGTTTCTGTTTCTCATTGGAATCTCAGCAGCAAGTATCGACCGGCTTAAATGCACAAAGAAAATTTAAACCTGGCTTTCACAAGCCAGCAATCACACTCACCTGGGAAGACAAAAAGTTTGTGGTTTAAGCTAGACGTGCAAAACTAGTGTAAAGGATCCCAAACCTGAAATGTTTTAGGAGTGCAACATTTCACCCCTTTGTTGATACTGCCTGTAATGTAAAGGGATGTACCACACAAACATAAAAAAGAAAGAGAAGAGATGACATTCACAAGACCAGGACAAGTTTCAGGAACTCACCTAAGTCAGTTATCTCTGCAACAGAAAGACGAGAGGTTGGAAAAGTTAATGCACATTCACTACAGCAAGTCAGTCATGCAAAAGTAAAACAGAAAACTCAGAGCTTCTTATCTCCAGTGACTTAAACACGAGTCCAAGTCTTCAGGAATTTAGGAAGAACAGTATGTCGATGTAAAAGTCTCTCTACATTACAGGCAAGATGTAGCCCAAAACTTCCCAACCACTAAAATCAACTCTGGAAACCCACAGATTAATGTTGAAGTTTAGCCAAAGCAAGGAATACAAGTTTGAAGTAGGAAAGTGCAACACAACACTGGAAATTTTAGTCTGACATTTCTAAGTTCTTATAAATCAGAAGCAGTTGGTTAAGAATCAAGTCCCCACATGGAGGGGGGGACACATCAGTCCCGTATATACTTCACTAGGTCACACCAGTATGAAATTGAGTGCATGGAAGCCACCGGGAGATTTCCTTTCCTCCCTCAAAAGGGCAGCAATCACAATACCCAAGATGTTCTCCCTTTATCCTGCACAAGGAAAGGCAGCTCATGAGATTTCAGATCTCGAGCAAAGAATTGCAGTAGTAATAGCATAAGCAAAACATAAGATGCCTATTCACTGCCTATTCACTGTGCAGCATCCTCTGTTGTTCGAGGTAAGTTACTGTGTCAATGTGATTTAGAAATAACATATACTGGGGTAGGTAAGGTATGAACAATGAATTCTATCTTTCAGTATCTCTATCTTTTCAGTGATGATCTAGAGAAATTCAGGGAGTTCTTTATCACTCTGGTGTATTATAACAGCTATAATCACAGAGAGTCAACCAGACAAACACTTCATCAGTGAGCCACACAGATCTGATCCAGATCTGGAGTGAGCTGGCTCTCTTCCTGGAACACCAGGGGAGGGAAGAGACATTTAAACAACCATATGATGTTTATCATACAAGAGCTACATTTTTTGAAACTTCCAATACAGCACAGGTAGTTTCCAGAATTAAGCCTCTTTGTAACACCTGCTTTAGATTACTTATTTCAACTGTGAACTAATTTTCACTTCAAACCAACCAAACACTATGGAAAACAGGACGCTGGACATTCAATTCAGTGGCCGTAGTTACAGAAACACTACAAACCGAAGTGACTGACATGTAACAAGCACGAAGTAACCCTGCAATCAGAGACTTACTTAGCCCCTTCCAGCCAGGCTGTACATCGGGGGTGATACTGTCAAGCTCTCGCTGAAACTCTTCTCTAGCTATAGCCACAAGCTCATTATATTGAGCTACTATCTTGGCCTCAGATTGTGCTGCCTGAACCTGTAAAAAACAAAAATTAGATCACTTTATTTTTCAAGGCAAATATTGAAAACAGAGGCATACATAATTTAAAGCCAGGTCCTGAGTTAGCGGCAGGTATCGTTACCCTCCAGCCCAACCAAAGGAAACTCACTTGGGGGACAAAAAAACCCACCCTGTGATATCAAACTTCTTGTATACAGTAATTATTTGCTGGAATTACCACAAATCCATTTCTCCTCACACGCACACTGTAACCAGATAGCCAGTCTGTAGCCTAGACAGGACCAAAAGGGCATCTTAATCCAGTTTATGTCTTTAAAGATCTCCAGCTCTTTTTCTCTGCTTTCAGCTACCATATAGGCCTAGCAAGCCAGTCCTGCGATGGCTGTCCCCATCTCAGTAAGTCCTGATATTCATTCCCACTATTAGGCTAAATTCTCCACTCAAAACGCACCTGATGAATTATCAAATGTGCTGCAAAGGAAATTTCAGCTTTACATTTCTTCCCCAGTCTTCTGAGCTATAAAGTGATTTATCCACCAAGCCATTAGCACAATTTGTTCCTACTCCTCCCTAGCCTCATGGCAAATTCCTCTCGGCATCAAACGGAAAGAATTACAAGTTGCCTACAGAAAGGACAGACACGAATCAAGCTGGCTGGAGACTCTTTCAGGACAGAGTTCAAGTTCTTGCAAAGATCTTGTCATGACTGTTCACGGGATTATAATCAGCTAAAAGACCGAGTATAGCTAAAAAAAGACCAGAATTTACACTTTAAAAATATTTAACATTTTACAGAGGACTTGGGAATGGGAGGCCTGGACAAGCTGCCATGTAGTCCTTACTCTAATGGCAATTAAAACAATCTGTGGAAGCGTTACCTTTTTCACGACATTGTCCAAGTCAACTATCATATGATGAAGATTTTCTTCTGCAGCAATAATGTGAGATTTGGCTCCTGCGATCTGAGACTTCTTGGCGTTCTCGATTACACCTTTCATCTTCTCTAACTCTTCTCTGAAAAGAGAAGCAGCTGCTAATTGTAACGCATACAGAAAAGTGCAATTCATGCTGTCTGTATTTATAGGAAGAGCTACTGGATAACTCTACTGGTGTTCCCATCTACCAGCTCTATGGCTAAGATGCTGTGATTAAAGATTTTTCTTTCCACAGCCTGAAGGCTAAGGATGTCAGTGTGTCTATTCCATGTAAAATGAGAATTATTTATAGTGCAATTAGTACTTAGTACTCAAGACTGAGCTGGAGGGGACAGATGAAAGAAAGTTCACTGAAAGTAGTTAGTATTAGTAAAACTAAAGTTAGTATTAGAAGGCTGACATTTCCATCACATAACAGCGAGTATCAAGGAAACACTTTTAATATAGATGGCTTACTCTTGCAGAAGTGTTTTGGACATGGTGAGTGGTGGAGATAAATGAGGATGGGAGAAAATTTATAGAGCTCTGTAAAGACAGATTTTTTTTTTGCTGTAATTAAGAAAGAACTGCTTTCCTCTAGCATAATTGGAAATCAAGGAAAAAGTGAAAAAGCTTTCCTTTTCCAAATCCATTCAAACAATGGAGGTTTCTAATGACCTCATTGGAATAAGGAACACGCTTTAAAATAAACAAGTAAATAAATAAAAGCAAAGGCATCCAGTAGAGCAATACAGAATGAAAGCTAGCACATCTGGGGCTTAAGTTAACTTTGTTTTACTCTTTGAAACCTCAGTTACACCTCCCAACTATTTTTAGTCAGCACAGCAGCTTCAAAGATAAGAGAAGTTGGTGATTTAAATAGCAACCGTGCAACTTCAGGGATGGTGTTGTCCTCTCAGCCTCAGGAAGCCTCAAAAGGGCTTCTGAATTTATGTCTATCCTCATTATAAGGGCAACTTGGAGATATTTGTCTGTCATATTTTTGCTGCTATAATCCCTACGCAATGAGTCTGCACACCAGCCTCAATGCACATCAACGTGGTTCATACAGAACCTTGCATTATGAGCAGTGGTTCCATTTCAGAATTCAAGTTTTTCTTAGACACGTGCTTAGTAAAAATCTAACTTTAAAAGCAACTCTGCTGACAGATGGAACTGCCCAACAATGCTGTAAGGTTTATTTTTCATTACAACTAAAAGAAGCTAGTGATGTTACCGACTCAATTCACAAAGAGTGCAGTCATGGAGCCCTTACAATAGGTTTAATAATGACAAATTATCCAAAACTAATACAAAAAGGATTACGGAATTTTTTTTTTTCCATCTTACTTGATCTTAACAACACTATAGATAAGTATTAAAGAGAGAAACAAGTTCTTAAAAAGAAGAGTAAGACTGTTTCAGACTCTGGTACAGTGAGGACCATGTGCACAGGCACCTAAGATGTACACACTGCAAATGAAAATATTCATCAGTGTATGAAACCTTTTTCTGATTTGGCACACACATGTCAGTTTAAGATGAACACAGGTGACTGCACACTTTCTAGAAACTCACCTAGTGTCTGCCAGCCCTCGCACGGGCAATATTAACGTACCACTCGGTAAGCCTCAAACACAAGCAACTTACTTGGCTTTCAGAAGGGCATCAGCGGCTTCATCCACTGCTCTCCTCCGGTCCTTCAGCGCTTCCTCCAGAGTGCGCCACTGGGACGATTTTTTCTCCCCAGCAGCCTAAGAAGCATAGATGCCTGGTTACGGTCATCACAATCATGAAGTTACACAGTTATCAAAAATAAATGAAAGCCTGTAAAGACTCAGAAGTTGCTACACTCATTTCACTCAAACTGAGCAACATTTTTGTGTTGGTTACCAACAGCACAGCTCGAAGCTTTACAAACGATTTTTCCCTTCCAATGTTTTGTTTTGTTTGATGCTTAATGTTCCACCTGAGCAAGAGCCATTCGTCCACGCAGAAGAGCTTGTGTGAGGATCACTGTATGGTGCCACATTTTGGGGGGAAATCTCTACATGTACTGTAATACTTTAAAATTGCCTTTAAGTGTAATACTTAAAGTACCACAATACTTTAAAGTTGGTTAATTTTAAAGTAAGCTTAATACTTAAGCTTAAAAGCAAACTCTTAAGATACTTGTTTTTCTAACTACCAGACTAACTCTTGAGTGCTTGTTTAGTTGCCCATATGCCCCTGTTCGTTTGATTAACCACTAAATTATATTCTCTGCTCCAGAACTGAATAGGAAGCAGTGGTTCCAGACAAACTCCAGCATTAGCACACCAGAACCACAACCTGGTATCACTCATACATCCCCTACTCATTTCCAGACAAGAAACAAACAATCCAGCAAGAAGATTTTGGCAAAGGGAATGGTTCAATGGAATTTAAGGGTGGACAGTATGATACCCTAACTATAGCTAGGTAAAAAATGGGCTTGGGAATTAAAATACAATGAATTAATTTACAACGTGAAGACTATCAATGTATTAACTTGAACTTTTCTTCTTGCAAATGGGGTAAAGGAGTTGAAAAAAAAAACCCCAAATTCAAAAGTAAACTCACTGTATTATTCAACTACGCCACATTTCATGACTGGAAAGATTAGTTAAAACTGTGACAAAAGTAAAGACATCGCAAGAAAAGCTTCCAACTTTATCTTTAATTGCGAGACGAAAAGTTTAGCTGAACACAATGCAAAAAAAAAAAAAAAAAAATTGTCCCCGTTTGTCCAGTTTACCTCAGAATTGTCCATGGCCTCCTTCAGTATTTGCGAATGGGCATTCACTGCTTGCACAGCAGACTCCTGGGCAGTAATCGCCTGAAGGGTTACACGAGCTGTTGCGTTTAGGGCTCCTTCTAGAGTTGCTGCAAGGGCTGGAAAAAAAATGAATTAACTGAATTAAACTACAAGGAAAAGAGCTGCAGAATTAGTAAATCGACACATTACATCCTCTGTGTCTCCTTACATTATTTTCTATGACCCAAAAGAGTTGGTCAGTTCGGGAACTGTGCTTGCAGCCTACAGAAGAAGAAAGGTTGTCAGAACATGCTCCTTATTTAGAGGAGTACTAAGGTGCAAGTCTGCACTTACAGGAATAAAGCTACTCAGTGGGAGACCGTTACCATGTTTCTGCAGGGGGTGCATTTAAACCAATAGGTATTTTCCATCTTCATTTGTTACAATGGTTATTAAGAGGAAACGAGTAAATTTTCCTATCTTCCACAGGGAAGATATATTCCAAAAGCAGAGTTATTCTTCCTAGCCAAGAAGGTGGTGGACTCAACTATCTATTCCTATTGGTATAGAAGCACAAATAAGCTATTAATTATTCAAGCAGGAACCAAACCAGAATGGTTAGTGCGACTGAGCAACATCTGCCTTTCTGGAGCCCGACATCTATTTCTAAGTACTGGGGTAAGTAAATCCACCTTTCCAGTAAATACTCCTCTGGATTTTTTCAGCGTAACATCTCAACTTCTTCACTTGCAAGAAAGTCCTTGTACGATGCAGACAACTAATGCCAAGCCTCTTGTTCCTGTTCGTGTTGCTCTTCCACACCAGACAAAGCTCTGAACAGAAGCACGCGGCAGCAGACCGCAACCAGCATGTCTGCTGCGAGCCTGTTCAGTCCAGGTTGTACACCCTTCTCATCCCTCGCGTGCGACAGCAGCCCAGGGCTCGGACTTCGGCTGCGGACCAAAGCGCTCAGAGGAAAGTCTGAGCGTGGCCGACGCATCTGCCCAGACCCCGTTTCACGTGCACAGCAGTCGGACAGGTCAGACACAGCACGCTGCGCCGGTGCCTCTTCCACCATCAGCCCTTTCCAAGCACTTAGAGAAAAATAAAATAAAAAGGCCGTAGCTCCCACAGCAGCTGAAGCACGTCCAATATGTGGCCTCAGTACTGTTGAACTCCCTTTCAAGCCTATTTTCGCTGGCTACGCCTACGTTAGCAGTAAACTTTCGCTTACTTTAAATACAGTTTCTATTCAGCATCCTTGTAGTCAATGTCTCCAGCCCACCCACCCCCAAAGACTCCTTCCCTCACCGCAGAAGGTCTGCGGAGCCATTGCAGTCAGCCGTCCTTGAGCTGCCCCAAGTCAGAAGTCATCCTTCAACACCCATCCGTTTCTCCAAGAGGCTGGTCTCCCTCTCGTCCTCATCAACACTGGCGGGAGGACGATACGGAAGCTTTCTAACACTGCAATCAATCTGCAGCTTGAGCTGGGTTTGCTTTCAGAAGGTAAGTATCAAGGTAGCCGGCTACAGATTGCTTGGACACGCTAGACAGCAGAACACGATCTTACCAAGAAAAACATTTCTCTATTTTTCTGGCTTCCCCTGAGGCAAACCAGGGAAGGACCCAAACCTCCTGATTTAAACAATCATGCTGCAGCCAAACCGACACTAAACAACAGCCCACAAGTATTTAAAATCTAATAAACCAAGTGGGGGGCGAGGGGGAAGCAAAGCTCGTCGTTTTGAGCAAGACACAGAGGGAGGACATGGGTTTTGGGACACAGGAAAAGCCAGACCACCTCTCAGTAATACAGCTGGATTAACAGCTCTGTCTGAGTTAGAACCCAAGCAAGGAACCGTCATAGTTCCCAACCCAGAACCTAGAGGCAACTCTTCACAGAGCCTTGACATACCGTCCCTGAATGACTATCGAACAAGTCCAGGCAGCAGCTCTGTAGACAAGGACCTGGGGATCCCAGAAGATGGCAACCTGAACAGAGGTCAACAGCGTGCTCTGGCAGTGGCGAGTCCTGACCGTGAAGAGGGCTGCATCAAACAAGAGCACATCCCACAGATCCAGCGAAGGAATGATTTCCCTCTAATTGCCACTTACAAGACCACGTTTGGAATACGGTGTCTCATTTTGAGACCCTCAGCATAAGAGAGGTACAAACAAGCCAGGGAGTGAACACTGGAGAGGCACTGAGATGGTGGTGGCACTAAGATGGGGGTGGGAGCACATGACACAGATGAGAGGCTGAGGGATCTAGGCTGCTTCTAGCCTAAAGAAGAGAAGCTGAGGCGTATCTTAAGTAATGCCTTCCACATCTAAAGGAGTGTTACAGAAGAAACTGAACCAGACTTCTCAGACGTGCCCAGAGAAAGAGCAAAGAGGCAACAGACCCAAGTGCCAAGAAGAGAAGTTAATTGGATGTATCAAGTTCTCCATCATAAGAAGCACTGGCAAAGCTGCTCAGAGAGGTGGAACAATCTCCATCCTTGGAGAGCTTCAAACCTCCAGGGGAGAGGGCCCTGAGCAACCTGCCCCAACTCTCCAAGCAGCGGGGTGGACTAGAGACCTTGGCGGTCCATCCCAACTGAAAATTTTCCATCATTCTTTGACTATCAGTTACTTCTTAGTGGGTGGAAGAAGCTTCAACACCACTTATTCTGCCAACATAACACAGGGACAACAGAGATGCATAAGCAACTTGGAACTCTAAAGCCAATACAGTCCAACAATTCTTTTGTCACGTATAACACGTATAGGAAAACTACGAGTATGGATTTACCTGATATCTTCTCTTGCTCCTCTTTGTCTTGCTGGGCAAGCCGGGCTGCAACTTCTTCTGGTGACCGTTCTTTTATAGCATGGGAACCTTCATGTTCTTTACCTATGCAGAAGCAAAAAGAGTTAAACTGTTTTAGCAGAGAGTCCAGATTAGTATATGGATTACTTGTAGGGAAGTAACTTTCTTTCAAAACTGATTTTTATAATCCGTATCACTTTATAAATCTGACTTCTGCACGAAGCCATGCTGAAACTACCTCAAGTGTTTTTATACACATAACTACAAAGGCCAATCTCATATCTTCTTAAAATTAAAAATAGCAGCATGGATACCTCGCATGCATCTGTAGATTTTATATTGTCTAGTTACAAAAATATAAAAGATTCAGAAGTGAAAGGCAAAGCAAGAACTGGAAAACACTTATGGAGACAAGTTTAAATTTAAAGTGATATCTGTTCTTTTTTTCTTCCGTTCTTCTTTGGCATGCTTGGAGAGTCCAGCCAAAGTAAAGAAAGATTAGGGAAGGAGCTATGGTGAATCACGATTATACTCTATTCCCTAGCCTAAGGCTACTGAAAATGCCTTTAAGAGTGAGCATTGACCTAAGTAATTCTCTCAAGACCAATAGCAAGTCTGCATCTGAACTGAGGAGAGAGCCCAGACCTCTCAGCTCTCGGACTCATGCTGCAACAAAAACCATCAGGTTACCTTTTAATAACACTGATGCTAACTCCGAAGAACATATTTACTTATTGCTGGCAGACATTTTATGAAATGTGTTCATACATAAAGAAATTAATATACTCTCATCTGAAAGAGACTATCATATAGAAGCTAGTGTTTCTTGTTGAGTTAAACAATAACTGCAGTTTCTTCACTTGGCCCTGGGCAGACATGCTTTTCTGAACAGCAATCAGAAAGCCACCAAGAGCAGAGGCAAACTGGACTGTACAAGTTCCAGTTCAGCATAAGGGCAGGCTTTCCTCTTGCGTTCATGCCTATACCTGTCCCAGGTATCAATCTTAGCTTCTTAGTATGTTAAAAACCTCTTAACAGATGATGGAAGTTTTCTTCTGCAAAAGGCACAAAGAATCATGCCTTTAAAAACTGACAAATACCAACTGACAGAAGTAAGAATTTATGCACTTGAAGCTACGGGATTTTGGTTTTCTTCATCGTGTTCATATGATCTTTTTCACCTTCTTCAGTCTGTATCCCCGGAGCTGGCACCGACATGGCTACACCTGTTGCGGAGATGATCTGTGCTGCAGTCTTGCCTGCTGTTAAACACAGTTATAGAACAAAACCAGTTAGTATATGTGTGCTATAATGTAAGAACAGGGATATAAGACAATTTTTTTCCTCTGTAGAAACATATTATTTGGACACTGATACTATTATTTCCAGAAAAAGAGAATTTCCTGGACAAACAGCACCCACGTATTACTTATACATGCACACACTGAGGCCATGAGAGATGAATGTAAACAGACATCACAACTGCTCCTGTCTAAACCAGTTCCATTTGATCTGGCTTTACACTAGCTCAGTAATCATCCAAAATTAAGCTTCTCGCACTTACAAGAAGAAAAGGAGGTAAATGGCCTCAAAGTCCAGCACCCAAAGTGCTCTTCCTGCTGAGTCTCATATCTAAATGATGCAGGACAGTCATTGGTTATCTTAGATTACAAATATTCTATAAAGTAAATAAATTTCCTAAAAAGTAGCAAAAAAAAAAAGCTAAAGTCATTTTAGGCAAATTTTCTTATGACTGAAAAGAAAATGACATTAATTCCATGAAATTATAACATACTCATCTTCAACCATTCCAAAGGACTATTTTAATCTACCCTAGCATGTATGCTATAGGAGATCATTAGGTCTTTTGCTTCTCTCTACGTGACATTCTATAAGCTTACCTTCTTTTTCCTCTGAAGGAGCAACAGCTTCTGTTTTGCTTATCTGGGATTTGGTAGCGGGCTGCTTAGACTCTTTCATTACTTCTGCTACAGATGAGATCTTCAGTGGACCTTGCTGTATCTTGAAAAATCAAAAGTAAGAAATATCATCAGTTTTCCAAACAGCCTGTCTCTCACCGATTCCATTATAATGGAAAAGAACATTTCCATGTCCAGATAACTGTACCATAAATCTAAACTTCAAGGTACACATAAAAACAGTAGCAAGGCCGTATAATTTCTTGCCTTGATTTTTTTAATTTAGAAAGAATCTTTACAATTTTCACCTCTCCAAAACTGAAGGCATAATAGTGGCAGTTTTCACTGCAAACAAGTATTTATTAAGATATGCATAAAAAGCAAATAATTTCATGCCCCAAATATTCCAAACACTTCTGAGTGTGTTGAACGCTACAGATGATGCAGAAACTATAAAAATCACACACACATGATTTGCCCTTGGACATTATTTAGTCCATACAGGTATATCTTAAATTAATTCAGTTGACACTTCTCCTCTCCATTTCAAACCTCTTGAGCATTTATTGTCAAAACAAGTTAGACCATCATTCTTCCCTACGTAGCTTCAGTTTTTCAGGTAACTGCTCCAACAGCTGGCTCCCTCAATTGTAATTTTTTGTCCACCAACACTTACAGGAGTCACCCCTCCCATCCTGCCCCGTTTCTAGGCAATTCCTTTTGAAGTTGAGTGGAAAAAAATATGTAATTGTTTTAAAGATGCGTGACTCCATAATTAAAGATATGTTTCAAAAAAAGAACAAACATGATGATTTTGTCTGGATGTCACTGAAGAGAGGATGCTACAGGCACGGAAGAATCAGATTCGCATGACTTCACTGATTTCCCTTTGAAAGGATTCAGATGCTAGTGTTCGGGGCAGAGAAACACTTACTCAAGCACAGAGTATTGAGAGGTTTTATGATGTTAATCCTTTAATATCCATTATGCAAAGCTACAGGGTAAAAATAAAAGCATTTGAGTTAGAGCCGTGACTGGGCAGGTGATAACTTTGTCGGCTGACCGGTCTGTTTTGCAAAATTTATTAGTGCCTGGGAGGCATTAAGAGCTTGGATGATCACAAGTCACGTGTAGCTAAAACCAGAAGAGATACAGTTTTGGTTAACTGATATTCTCCCATTCGTTAAGAACAGCTTTCTTAAACTCCAATTACAAATATTTTGGGTTTCTTGAAGGTCAAATGGCTTCTGAAAGCTCAGGACAGCCATAGCCAGAGCAACTTTTCAGCATTCCTGGATAATTGGGAAGCGTTTGCTTTCAGATGCAGGAACAGAGAAACTTCCAGATTCAATTTCCAGAGTTGTGCTGAAGGCTGTATCAAGTTTTCCCATCTGCAGGGTCGTGTCAGTAGGATTTCAAAGTATGCTGCTTATGCGTGGCTCTGTACCATTCAAATCTTTATTCATTCAAAAATGTTCCCAGTCCTCTTTAAAAAAAGTTTAGCTTAGAATAACAGTTTTCTAATCACGCTACATCGCTAACTACACTAAGCCTCTAGTAAAATAGTTAAATTCTAGCACGTCACCTACCTCTCTCTCTCCTCTATTTATTTCTGAGTATAAGCAGAGCAGCTATTCAGTTAGGATCCTACTAGATTATTTTACTGTAAATAAAAATAACAGTTTTACAACCCACAGACCACAATCACAAGATGATAATGGCAAACGTGCTACAAAATGCAGCACAAAGTAGTACCTCAGTACATAATTCTTAAACCTTCTTAATTTAAGAATTCTTAAAAATTCTTAAAATTCGTAAATTCTTAGCACACAACAAAATTAGTCAGAATTTGAAAACTAAGAGCTGATGCTCTCTTAAAAAAAAAAGAAAAATGAAAGGGTGGGAGTGAATGGGAAACACTTACCGGTTTCTTTGGCATCGGTGTGCTGTAAGGTGCAGGACCAAGTGCCATCTCAAAGAGTTTATCAGAGTAGGGAACAGTCTTCTCTACGCTCTCCCGGAATTGCGTATCATAGCTGGCATATAGGACGGTTCCACCTACTCCTCCACCCACAAACAGGACACTTGCACCAATGATTTTGCCTACAGAAACACTGAGGGGGAAAGAAGAATGCAAGTGATGTAAATTGTATTATATGACAAACATCAAACAGTTTGCGTCTTTAGCTTACAGCTGGCGACAACCACTCTATTCCAGAAGCTTGCCAACAAACCCAGCACCCACTTTAAATCACTTTCAGCACCAGCGACTCCCTGCTACCATACTGGTTCACAACTAACCCAAAGCGAAGACGGCAACCCACACCCTTCCTTCGAAATAATGATCACCTTGATTAGCTTAATTTAAATCTGACTGAATCAAATGAGGAACACACAGAACCATGAGCATAAAAGTTACTCCACAAAAAAATCCCACCACCACCAATTTGCTCTCACGTGAAACTAAGGAGCAGATTCCCTCTTGGTCGACGCAACAGAAGAACCAATTCCACCCTCCGAAACCTTCTACGTACCCAGACTCTCCCGAGGGGGTAGCATATCCACGGCACAGTCGTAACGGACGGAGTGACGCTCTCCCACACCGGCTATTCTGCAGAGGGTGAAGGAATTACGCGAGAGTTAAGCAGCGAGCACATTTAGACATCTCTTCAGCTCAACGGCAGCATCGGACCGGTTTGCTCCATCGCCACATCTTGCACGCCCTCCAAAGGAAAGCGGCAGCCGGCCCTAGAGCAGTGATGTTGGGCTCTGTTTTCTCTAAAGAAAGACAAGACCTTTCTCACGTGCAGCTGGTAGGTTAAGGGCTTTTTAAGTAGTAATTAGGCATTTTGAAAAACGCGAAGAAAAAAACAAAAAAAAACCCCACCCCAGTTTATTTCTGCATTTATTTTCCCTATTTATGTTCCCTACCTCCAGTTTCGGCAGTACAACTGGGTTATTTCAGATTCTCTTCAACAACCCCGTGGGCTAGAACAGCTCAGCTGTGAGCCATGCAGAAAACAACAACAGCTGTTTAAATACTTAAAACTATTAAAAACTATATTTAATACATAAAACTATTTTTATTTCTGAAGACATACAAGCAGTTCTCCTTGAGCTTCCAAACCAAGACTTCCTTTTTCAAAGAATTAACAACGCGTTCACTTTCCAGATAGACATTGGATTATAATATAAATTAAATTACTACATGAAGAGTGATATTTCATTATATTCTACTTAACCAAAACCACGTTACCCAAGATTTTTATCTTCTTTATATTTTAGCTGAAAACTAAGATTTACCAGAAAGACTGGTTAAGCTACTCCAGCCTACAGAATAACGAACTCCTCTGTCCCCCGCAGGTATTTTTTTCCCCCCACACGTGAATTGCTGAGAGAGGAATACAGGACTCACGGAAAATCAGTGTACAAGGCACAAGAGGAACTCTTCCCACAGTTGAGATATTTTGGGCAAGAAGAAAGGTTTTCTTTAAAAAGAAAAAATAAAATAGAAAATTGGGAGATGCTTCACTACAACATACCCCCAGAAGATAAATTCTCTACTTCCTTTCACATATGGCAATAGTAACAAGCAAAAGTCTTGTGGTTTAGGTCCCATCCTTGTCCAACAGCACAGAGAGGAAAGGCAGGAACACTGAATTCTTATTCTTTCCAGAACAGCAGCCAAAATTTTTTAATTAGTAACAGGAGCATGTGTACAGCAACAGGAAACGTGCTCTTCTTACCCCTGAGACCTTCACGAGCCCTAGCTGTGCTCCGTGGTTGATTTTCTGGTTTACAATGGATGGAACAGGAGACAAAATAATAAATATATTCTGTAATGTTTTTGATTATTAGACCTGATTGCCCCAGAAGTTTCACCAGTCCTTTCAAATGGAACATCACTAATAAAAGCCTCTTAAATCATTTTGTAATCAACTGCTGGACATGTTTCTGAGTCTCAACAGGTCCCTATTACACCATGAAGCACAGGATTAGCAAAATATTTAAGCCTTATGCATACAGCTCAACCCAATAAAATGAGGGGGGGGGAGTTATTTTCTATTGACCTGTTCAGTCCCTTTTAACACTCTGGATTTACATTATTTTGCCTAAAACTCACCTGGAAATAAGCTGTCACTCCCAAGCCCCTCGCCAGGCTTTCTGGAGGTTACCCCACCTGCGCCACGGCAGGAGGGAGCTGAAGGCAACGCACTCGCCCGTCCTTGCTCAGGCTGGACTTGCCTTTTAGGTGATCCCGGAGGCTCCCACAACTGTAACCTCGGTACCTGGGCCAGTTCATCCATTTTCATGTTGGCTACAGCCCCTGCTGACAGCTCGTGATGGCAAACACCACCGTACCTGTTTAGTTCTCCCACCTTCAGTAAACACATCTGCTCCTGCACTTAGGAACAGGCTGCGCTGGGGGAGCTGGCAAGGCAGAGGAGAAACCTTGCTTCTCCTTCTTCAGCACTTGTGCTTTGTACATCAGGAGGGGTTTTTTGGGGGATTATTGGGTTTGGTCCAGATGCTCTTTGGACCAAATGATCTTTCGAGGTCCCTTCCACGCTGGGCTGTTCTATGATTAGCCAAATCCTCATTTTTATTCATTGTTCGTCAAGATGAGAGGAGCCGAAGTGCAGACTGAGCAGTCTGCGTTGTCAGACTCTCACGTTAGTGTACGCGTAGCAATGGGAGCGATAACTAAAACCGAAACAAGTCCCCACCAACTCTTTCTTTCAAGATGCTGCAAACAGAAATACCCACAGCTGGCCAGGGGAACAACCACCGAAAATCTTTAGGCACCAAAGTTTTATGAGCAGAAGCCGAAGCCTAATTTTCCTCCCTCACATCCAAAACCATTATTACCTCCAAAAAGCACTGATTTTTTAAAAAAATCAATTTTTTTTAAAGAAGCGTTGCTCTCCTTTGGCCATCATAATAATCTTGCTTATATTTGCTATACCATAATTTGGAAAATTACAAGCAGTTTCTAACCTCCCCTTTACATAATTTCCAGGAGTTTGTAATTTTTTAGACCCCTGTTATTTATTTGTAACAACGCTTCAAAGGATTTGGAAGAAATACATCACACATGCGTCGCTATGTCCTGTAGAAGGCAGAAATAAACCACTTGCTGTCCTGCAGAACAGAAGATAGAGAAAACCCTTTGGATAAGGCATCACGCAGACAGCACGGACCACTGTGGCAAGGGCACTGCAGGGCAGCTGTTGCCATTTCTTCCTCGTCTTCCAGGAGTTCTGCATGCTATTTGTTTCACCTAACTTCGTAAATGCTTATTATTTTACACTCATTATCTACTATTATATCACCACGAGAATCACTTTGCAGGGCACATCGTACCTTCACTCTGGTTAATAGTAAGAGCCCCAGTGAATCCGGCATTTGAGGTTATCCACGTGAGCTCGCCCTGGCAAAGCGCTCAGGGCAGGCACAGCATGGCACGGCAGAACATCCTTAAAAAAATAAAATCTGCCTCGCAGGCTTACGCTTCACGCGTAACTTCAAATAACCAGACACAGGACACGCCATCCTCTGCGTTCATTCAGTCCCAGCTAAACCTCTCCTAGTCACCAGGCTCAAGCATCTTCACCCAGAATTTGCACAGAACGAAGCCTGCAAGACACGTATGGTTTTCTGCCACGTGGGATTTGTGTACTTAAACAGAAAGAGCAAACCAGAAACTTCAAAGGAAGTTCGTCTTCATTATGCCAGAGGTTAGGTGTAACAAGGATATCTCATCACAGAACTCAAATTAACTTCCCACCATTCAAGACTTCTGCCAAATATCATACCTTTTTACAAAAAGCCCTCTATTTCTTTTCAAAGAAAACTACAGAAATACTCCAGATAAGGGAAGAGTCGTCTCTCTGCAGCACTGCACGTGTAGCTGAGAACATTTATGAAAACACTGTGATGAAGACCCGCTTCTCTCAAAGCCACAACTTCAATTTACTTGTTAACAAGCTTAGTGATCCTCCACGCGCAAAGCTTACAGTACGAGAGAAGGGTAAAATTTTTCCCAGTCTCCACCATGAGCTCTCTACTGGGATTTTCCATACTTAAACCTTCATGCTGCTCTGGCTCTGGGGAGCAGCAGTTGCTTTGCTATCCCCATCCAGCCACGCTCTGCTTCCCGGCTCTCAGTCTAATTAAGCAACCAAGCATCATCAAGGACCTGTTACCCCACAGTCCTGACCAGGTCCAGCTTTCTTTAGACAATGGCATTTTTTAACCTGTAAAGGAGTATCTTAACATCACAAAACAGAAGCAGAGTTGCCTCACTGTCAGCTTCTACATAACATATATGTAAAAAGGGTTTATTTCCATTCTTAAAAAGCATTGTTAAAACTTGCCACTTTTTAAAGAAAAAAAAAAAACAAACCCAAAAACCAAACACATTTTTTTTGGGGCTGTATCAAAGCAAAACACTCAAGTTTCACCAGCTGAACAGCAAGGTACCAGCGAGGTGTCATCACTCACAAGAATGCCACTGTGGGGTCTGCAGGCAGACGTCGAGGCTCTGGCCTGAGCTTTAGCTCACTGAACGGGGCGAGAGAAACTCCTAAACATGACACGAGACGCGCCGAGTCTCATGTCAAAAAAAGAGGGACGAGAGTGCTGAAGGGGTAGTAAAGACAAGAAAATGGAAGATGGGTAATAAAATATAAAAACTGTGTAATTGTGGCTGCCTGAGGATCACCGCAGCTGGAGCAGAGAATAAACCAATGCTGCTGCTCCGGCAAGAACGTGTCTGTTGGATGTGCTCCCCCAGGCAGGAGGATGCGGGCAGCGAGGATGCCTTCTCTTATTAGCAAGGCAACAGGCAGCACAGACAGATGGAGCACCCTGGTGTCACCGCATTGGTGACAGGCCCGACAGCAGCAGCATCTGCCTGACAACCTCTGAACAGCCAGAGGGTCTTACTTCCATGACGGGAGTTTTCACTGCTTGTGAAAAATTACCTAGTATCATCTCTGATCAGGATAGCACTTCTTGATTAGAGTCCACAATTCCGCACCTCTTGCAAAACAAGCACTATAATTAAAACATTTGTTCCTTACTTCCAGTTTCTGGCTCTTTTGCCACCCAAAAAGAAACAAGTTTTAGCTGCAGAAAATCCATGGGACCAGCAACGGTCTTCATGTGTATATACTACAGTATGCCACAAAGCTTCCCCTCAATGTGAATAAAAAGAAGCAAAATGTATAAAAAACTATTTCATTGCATGCCCACTTTTGCTGTCCAGACTACATCTCCACTGTATTCAGTCTCATCAGGAACTATGACTAAGGATAAATGAAAAGAAGTTTTTTTTTTAAGTAAGGAAACAAACATCAAGGATACAGACAACAAACTTCACAGAGTGCTGTGGTATCTCTTGGTTTGCTCGGTTCTTCCACCGAACGTTTATAGACCGAAGACACGCTTTTATAGACCGAAGACACACTTCCGAGCTGCAAAGCACAACACTGGCTTTTCCAGGGCTGTCATTCTAGACACATTCGTTTAAAGACTGAATACATGCAGATAGCCCTGAGTGATAAACATCTGCAAAAGCCTGTTTTCTGTCTTCTCAACCCCCAGCTAAAACTTTCCACAGGCCTGCAAAGCCAGAGCCTTATTTTAGTGGGCATCAGATGACCTGGCCCGGAGAACTCTCCAGCCTTATAAAGCAGCAGAGGAAATGCCAGCTGCTGCGGTGGAAGAGGTTGCTGGCTTTAAAGGGGTTACCTTTCAACTACAGAGCCAGTGGGGGCTGAACGCACAGCTTTTCCTTTGCTGAACTGTGTGAATAGAGAGTAATGAACACTGAAATGTAGAGTAGAATATAAAACTGACCCAATCAGATTATTTTTTATTACTGTTAAGACACGCGAAGTACAAGTCGGGGCCTTAGTAGGGGAGTCACCCTCACCTATAAACCCTTGTAGCTTCTTAAAGTTGGCCGACTGCTTTAAAAAGGCTCCGTAGCATATCACCACCCTAATCTCCACTGATGAGGAAGGGCAAAAGTCCAGAAAATATGCCCATGGGGCTCCCTGCCCCCCCGGGCACCGCATACTCTCTCCTTGTCGTGTCTGACTGCGAGGACTAAGGGATCCCGGCTGCAGCCACTCGGTACCACAGGCCCCTCACACCTGAAGCTGACGCTTCTCCTCACCCCGCGCACCGGGACCCCCGTTATTAACGACACGGCCAGGCGATCTGTGGTCAGAACGGGGAAGGGCTGTGAGGTACCGGGGCCGCAGGCCGCGGCGGGGATGGCAAGGTCACGTCCTTCCCCGCCGCTGAGCGGGCCCGGCCGCCCCGCCACCGAGGAGGCGGCCGGCCGTGTGCCGCCGCCGAGCCCTGCCGCCCCTCCGGGCTGCGGCCGCTGCTCCCCGGCGCTGCCCCGAGGCCGGGACCGGCGGGAGAGGCGGCGGCAGGCCCGGCGCCGGCAATGACCGCCGAGGAGACTACAGCCCCCAGCATGCCGCGCGGCGCGCCCCGGCAGGCCTGCCCCGCCCCGCTCCATCCAGCCCGCCCTGCTTCTCCAGGGGCCGCCACCCGGTAGGAGACGCATAGCAGACTACAAGGACCGGCATGCCTTGCGGGCGGCGACCCCCTCCGCACCGCGCAGGGCTGCCGCGCTGCACGCCGGGACTCGTAGTACACCCCCCTTAGTAGCGCCCAGCCCCCGCCCGTCCAGGAGCCCCGTTGGCGCTTGCGGCCGCCCCTCAAAAGCCGAGCAGCCAATCGCTGCCCGCGCGTGCGGAGTCATTCAGCGAAGACTGAGCCGCGGTTAGAGGACGCGCCGCGCCTCGTACCTTCCCCCCCCCCACCCCCTCCCCGCCCCGCGCTGTCTCCGCGCGCCCCCGCCCGCCGGCAAGCCCAGCCCAGCCCGGTCCGGTCCGGTCCCTGCCAGGCGGGCGGCCGGGCCTCACCGGCCGGAGGGCAGGCGACAGCGAGGACGGCTCGCGGGGCTCCCCCAGGGCTGCGCACCGCCCGCCACCCTGCTCACCTTCGCGGCCACAGCGACCCCCGCTCGGTGACACGCCCGCAGCATGGCCTCGGAGCCGGCGGCGGCCGGGGGCAGGCTGCAGGAAGGCGCCGTGCGCGGTAACTCCCAGCGCCGCCTGCCTCCGCCCCCCCCACCGCGAGTAAAGCGCGGCGCGCATGCGCGGTGACCGCTCGGGCTTCCGCTCTGCCGGGGGCGTGGCCGCTCCCAGCGGAGAGCGATGGGCAGCGGGTCCAATCAGAGGGGACGTAACGGGCCGTATGCAAATATGGCTTCCCGCCGGCGGCCGTGTGTCCCCGATGCGGGGCGGCCCCGGAGGCGCATGCGCGGGAGAGGGGTGCCTGGACGGTGCCGGGACAGCCCCGGTGGGGCTGTGTGGGGCCCTCCGGGGCAGGCAGTGGTTATCCCCGGTCCTGCGGCGGCGGATGAGGAGGGCCCGGGCCGCGGCGTTCCTTGTAGCGAGGACAGGGCAGTCTGAAGCTGCCTCAGGCAGCGCCCCGCTAGGCGGGGCACGGCGCCGCCCCGCCCCCGGCGCAGCGTGACCTTCACCGGCTGCCGTAGCCGGGGCGCGGGGACATGGCGGCGGCTGCAGCGCGCGGGGCTGTGGCGGGTCGGTGGCGCGCGGCGGCTGAGGGGCGGTGGGCGGCCATGTCGGGCTGGGGGTGAGGGGGCTGGCTGTGAAATGGCGGCGCGGGGCGGTGGGCGACTCCTGGGGGTCTGGCTTTCCACAGGGGTCCTGGGGCGCTGGGCCCCGTGGGCTGCCCGCAGCCCCGGCGTGGGACGCGCCCTCTCCGGCCTCTCCGCCCGGTGCGTCAGGGAAGTGCGGGCACCAGCAGCGGCCCCGCTGTGGAAACCGCGGCTGCCCTCGGGGTACCTGCCCGGGGGAGGCACCCCCTCGGTCCTCAGCAGGTACAGTCTGCGCGGTTCTTCCTGGGAAGAAAGCTTAAAAGGAGGTTTATGTAAACCTCTCTGGCTGGGAAGCTTCTTGGACTGCTTTTTGCTCTAGCAAACGGGTCTCTATTTTAGCCCTAAGTCTCCTGCTTCTGTTAAGCATAATGCTTGAAGCAGGATGTAAAGTGGAATATACTTGGCAGACATAGGCTTTATAAAAAGCCTTGTTATAATCAGCACTGTTTCTCTTGCTGGTCATTGATGTTCTAAAAGTGATTTCTGAATGCCAGTAACAGTTGAGTGTTTGCTCTTGAGTGTTTAACCACTTTTATTAGATGAAAAAGCTGTTGCGTATGGAATAATAACTTTAAGATTAATTTCAGCTAGAGTTCAGCACTGCAGTTAGAGTTCACATGTGCACACTCGTGAAGTGTGTGCTGTCATGTTCTTGTTAACCTCCTTCAAACAAGTCACAGCCACTTCTCATTGCTCTTTATGTGAAAAAGCCAGTGATTACTTTTAGAAAAAGATGTTTCATTTCTGTTCTATTTTTTCCCTATTTTGGGGGTGGTTTTTTTTTTTTAGTGTCACATCTCTACTTCCAAGTATACTTCAGCAGCCAGCGAGGACTCTCACTTACTGTAGCTTGCGGAATGGAAAGAGGAAAACCGTGAAAGCTGTCATCGATAGGTTTCTCCGGCTGCACAATGGCCTTTGGGTTAGGAGAAAGGTAAGACTTTTTTTTTTTTTTTAATAAAAGCATGTTTATAATCAGTGGGCTAATTGTTTTTCTTCTGTTAGAGGGCAGCAGCTAGTGTGGAAGTTAAAAAAAGCTCCAGAGACTCCCATCTCCTGAAAGTGGGGAATTTGCCCTGGTCTGCTTATCGGTATTGCTGTGTAAGTCTGTTTGCAGCAACCTGCTTAAAAGTCTTTTGTGTGTTTTCTTGTGACAGGCTGGTTATAAGAAGAAACTGTGGAAGAAGTCAGCTGCCCAGAAGAAGCGTTTGAGAGAGCTGGTGTTGTGCACTAGAACGCAATGTAAACTCCTTGATAAAATGACCACTTCTTTCTGGAAAAGAAGAAATTGGTATGTTGATGATCCCTACCAGAAGTATCATGATCGCACGAATCTTCGTGTGTAGAAATCCTGGTTTCATTTTTGCATCTCTCTAGGAAAGAGGTGGTGGTACATATGGTATGGTCTTAATTTTAGAACGTAAATCTGTAATACTGGTTACTTTTCTAAATAAACATATGCATATCATCTGATCAGAATTATGGGTATCGATGGCCAAAATAAAGGAATATTCAGTATTATCTTGAGCTACAATTTGTATTTTACTTGGCACGGGTCAAGCTGGTCATCTACGTGTTCTGATGTCTGTTGGTTTCCTGTGATTGTGTGTAACGTGGGTGAATACAGTCTAAACATCATTAAAAGTGAATAATTCAACATATTTAAACTTAAAATTTTTAAAAGAAACATGTTTAAATAACTCCAGGATATATTTTGCTGTGTCCATACTTATTGGTAGCTCACTGAATGGAGTCTCCTTGGGCAAGGGGAGAAAGGAGAGCCGGCTCCGTTTCAGTATCCTTGCCTGTCACGGTACCAGATAAACTGTTGCCATGTCTCCATGCTAGAGAGCATAGAAAAACAACAGTGTTTCATGGCTACATGCAGCTTTTATAACTGATTTAAAAATGTATTAGCCACCAAATTTCATTACAGGACTCATGTTTTGTATCCTGTGTTGGTTTTTGAGGAGTAGAACATATTCCTTGGGTCCTACACTACATCCTCAAGCAGTCAACGCTGAGTATTGGTTTTATTCTTTCTTTAAGCCTAATTATACCTCACATTGCATATCTCTGATCACGTGTATATACGGAATAAAAGCAAAGATTTATTACAGGGTCCTTCTGGAGCGTACCGTGCAGCTCGTCTCCAGTTTCGCCAAGGGCTAGATTGGAGGTTTTCTTTACAAAGCTGATATTCCAGCAAGCATATGAAAAGCAGTTGCTTCTAGCAGTAGCTTCAAAATGTTCACTAATAATTAACCCATTATTAAGCAGGTAGTCCCTGGTTATCAGCTCCAGAGCCACCTGTATAGCAAGAGATGGTTTGCTGTACAAGGCTGTAGTGTTTCAATGAATTCACTAGTTACTCAGAGTGTTCAGTAGCTGTATTTTTTTTTCCAGTTCATAATACAGAAAGAAGTTCTGAAGGACATGCAGCACTTGGTGAATACATCTATATACAGTCAGCCAGAATTGAGATAAAAATAATACAGTGATCAAAGTAATTATTCTGGCCTGCCAGATACATTGAACAGACTAAAGACGTTTTCTTCTTTTTTTTTTCTTTTTTTTTTAAAGAAAAGATTAAGACTTTATTCAAGATGTATATCAAGCAGTATAACAAAATCAGCAAAACATCAACCTTTGGAATACTGTTGTAATGGCCATCCTTGTGAGGCATTAAGTGTACTATTTCATCACAGGTCTTTTCTACCGATCACAAGAAAGAAATCACACGAAGGGCACAATTATGATCCTTAAAAAGTTTGTCTAAACGCAAATCCCAACGTAGTGTTCTCTGCTATTTCAAATATGGTGCTAGATGCAAAACGGGTACCCGAAACAAACGGCAAAAAGGAGACTGTGATTAACAAGCATTCGGTCACAAGTACAAGGGTTTCATCGCTACATGAGAACACTCGGAGAGCAGTCAGAGGCAGCAGGTTGTTTACATGAGGCTAAGGAGCATCGTATCTCTCCAAGCAGCTTTCTCCCTCTCAATAGGAATAAATAACCCGATTCTCCTTTCCTTCTGTGCTGGGTTTGCACTTAGATAATTTAGATTAGCGTGGGATTAATTCCAAGGTGACAGCGATACACACAAAGTCTGTCTTGTCTATATTTGATGTGATCCTGATTCAGCAACTGGCGACCGCTGTAACTGCGCTGACACTGGCCCCTGCAACAAGAAAGGAGGCACGGAGGACTGCGCTGACCTGCTCAAGCTTAGTCTCTTCATAATTGAGGTGAATTTATGGTAGATGGGTGAGGTAATTCACAGGCCCATTTACCATGGACCATCTTCAGCTGCAGTTCCCTTGAACTGCAAGAATAATGCATGTTTCACTTGAGCCTTGCGCTGGCTAAAGGCTGTATTTTCTAGGGCTGGCCTGTTCCTTTCAGAGTTACGCTCTCCTGGCCATCTCTGAGAAGTCAGGAGGAGCCTGCCTGCCCTGCAGGACTGATTGCAGAGGCCAGCTGCCTGAAAGGCCCCTACAGCCGGGCTTTTCTTCCTTAAGCCAAATCTGTTGCTAGTTTAAACCATCAGCTTTAAGATTGCTTGCTTTTAGGAGGAGTCATCTGCAAGCGGTTAGCCGGCTTGCGCCCTCCGAGCCTGAGCCGGGAGGAAGCTGAGAATTGCTCCCATCAACACGCCCCTGAGAAGCCACCATCCACGTGTCCTCTCTTCGCTCAAGTCCTGCAAACTCTCCTTTGCCAGGAGGGGTCAGCATCAGCGCAGGAAGGCGACTCGCCGAATCGGGCTCGTTCCTTGGCAGAGGCTCAAGAGAAAAGCTGCAACGAAAGACTTCATGTCTACTTCATGTCTGGTCTTTATTCTGAATGAATGCAAGCAGCCGAAGAGTGAAATGACAGACTTGGGGCAACACCTGTAAACAACCTGTGTGGGGGAGACGAGGAATCAAAAGCAAATGACCGTTCTCTCCTGTATACAGAACACTACAGCACTAAGTGTACGTGGTTAGGCATTCACATTTCTTGTCTAGCTATACACAAATATACAGCTCGGTTGATAAATTAATACGTTTTTGCCAGAGATATGAAAAGGTTTATTTTTCTCATTTATACAGTGAACGTTTTGAGAGATATAAGGCAACTCCCTTGTCAACAATTTCACCTCAGCACTTAAGAAATGCTAAACAGTCAAGTTTACAGTAAAACAGCAGATTAGACGCACATTTAATAATTTTAGTGAGAATCAATACAGTGTGTCTGAGAATAGAATTTGTCAGATGTTATGTAGCTCTATGTTGTTGGGTTTTTTTGGCATAACTGAGTGCAAACTTGTCAGCTGCTTTTTTATCTTATGGCAGCCCACTGCAGAGCAAGGAAACACAGCTTGCTTGCAACAGGGTTTTATTTTCTGCTAACACTGCAGGCAGTTTTTCTATTTCTTTTTAATGTTTGCCAAAAGAAATCAAATAAACTCTAAAGCTGCTTAAAAATAAAACACACAAGCTTAGCTCCTCAAAGCTTTTGCTGAGTATCTTCCAAGGACTGACTCCTCTGTAACTGCTATTTAGTCAGGTTTTTCAATTACTTTCTGAAGACTTTTTCCTTCTTACCCATTGCAAAATACGATTGAATTAGCACATGTAAAGGAAATAAAATTCTCAGGCAATGAGGCCAAATATTGTGGCAGACACAGGAAATACCTGCTTGCTTTTTCCACTTCCTAGCCAGGTCAGATAAACATTTGTGCGTGCACATAATTTATTTCTCTCTTCCCCACATATGTAGGAAGCTCTGGGGGAAACCTCAGGGATCCATCAGACAGGGACAGCTGGGATATCGATGCATAGCCGGCAGAGAAAAGGTTTCAAAGGCCACTTCAGATTTGTCTCCGAGCCTGATACACTCCAGCCGGCTGTTGGCATCCTGGACTGCTGCACCTGAACTAGATTAACAGTACTGTTTATCATCAAGCCCGTGTACTGATCCGTTAGTGATGGCACGTTCTACATAATGCTAAATGTTCTTCTAGTCTATGCGACGGGTCCAAGAGCAAACACAAAGGGCCACGTAATTAACTTATGTGTGAATCTTCACATGCTCAACACTTACAAGAGACACCAACTTGAAGCACAAATACACAAACCCTACCACGTCTTCCTCTTCTTTTATATTTCTCATTTATATATGGATACAAATACACCACTCCATCTGGTTCTTGTGGTTCTAACCAAACTCCATGCTACAGGTGAAACTCCAGGCTTCAAAAAGCAGCTCAGACCCAGCGCCCTGCTCTGCTCGTGCAAGTAAACCAGCAGCACCTCACCAGGAAAGCAGAGCGCTGGGACTGACCCTGTGGCAGGCAGGGGAGAAAGGGGAGTTTTCCCCTGGAAGTGCGTCACTAAAGTGATTCTATGTTCTGTCGCTGCAGCTAGTACAAGCCTGGCTTGCTCACACTTTAAAACTGGCAGTAGAACCTTTGCCGCAGGCAATACGGCCTAGTTCTTCTAGCCACCATCGTTTTCCACACAATACTCTCCTGGCTCAGGCTGATCAAAATTAAGACTCCCCCTTCATTACATCATTGAAACCGTGTATTTTCTCTCGCACGTCTCTTCCTCGTCCTCTGTAAGTGGTTCTGTCTCTATGGCTTTTAGCACAATGATTTTCTCAGAATAAATGTGATTTACTTGCAGAAAGAGAAACAGAGTTGCAGTTCAGCTTTCGGTAATGAATCCTGGACATATTGTACAGTCAAAGTACTTTGACATTTGTTACATCATTCAGAGTCTTGAGGAGGAAGGGAGGAAAGAGAAATCCATGGCTTCTGCAAATCCACTTCATTAATGATAAAGCCATAAATAAATACACTGTCAATGTATCATCATGAGTAATTGATTATTTTTGTTTCCGCTGTGCATTCACAGAGCTAGAGCTATGCAGACACAAACGAGAATTGTAAATGTACAGCCTTACAGGATTAGCGTGAGTGGGTGTACACTCTGCAAACGAAACAAGGACTCTTAACCTGCAGGTGTCTGCCAGACTGTCCTACCCACGTCACGGACAAACGCGAGAAGCATAACAGAAGGATACAGAGAGAGGAGAGAGAAAGGCCATGTCTACAACGCTGTACATCAAAGCACATCCATCCCACTGCTGTTTCCTACATTATTAATGAGTAGCTCTTTAAGGCAGAAGAGAGACATTCTGTGGATCTTGGTGCTATTGGCTCATTGCACTCACATTGTTTCAGTGGCAGAGGACGAGGTACTTTTCTTCCTGAAGCGAGGTCTAAGGGTCCTAGGCGGTGCCTGCAGAAAAGCAAGAGAAAACTTCAGTGGCATAATAGGAAATGTTTTTTCTTTCCTTAAAACTCACCCATCTTTATGGCACCTGTGACAATGATCCTGCTCCAGGCATGAAGTAATGGAGAAGCAGATCTTGGCCCTGAAGATCATTAATGAATGACCAGCTGAAGACTAACCCCTTTAAGAAACCCCTTATAGTCCTTTACCCAGGTTACACCAACACCTTCCCCTCCGGCGCTTGGTTAGAGGTGTGGCTAAAGATTGCTAATTACATAACCGTCAAAGGAGCCAGGACAAATTGGTGCCATTTACAGCAGCTCTTGGATCAAGAGAGCAAACTGCTGGCAGAAAGCCAGCTCTGGTGTCTCCCAGCCCACCCTGCAACGTTCAACCCAGCCACAGCCCCTCTGAGGGTACATCTTGTTGGGGCATTACAAAGCTGAAGGGGTCCCCAAGGTGGAACACACTGAGCCTGTCATTCTCACAAGGCAGAGCTTTTTTAAAAGATCAGCCCCTCGCTTGGGAGACAGGCCAGACACAATCCGTTGAAATTCTTTTAGAAGCCAACTATTGCAATTCTGCCTTGCAGCCAACTGATGCAGAGAGATTTAAAAAGGAGCCCTGAATGCCCAGGAGGAGCCAGACCAACTCCATGAAACTGGTTTACTGTGATTAACCCCATTCTCCAGATTGAGGCAGAAATTAGTTAGACTAGCAAACAAAAACAAAAAAAACCAAACCTAATCTGCAGTGCATACTTCTCTCAGTAGAGCTTTGGCGTAGCATTGTCTTGCGAGCTTCACAAAAAGAAATGGTTACCAGATGTTGTGGAGGAGCACAAATTCTCAGTGTGGAGCCCTGTCATAAAATCATGTAACACTGCAAGGCCTGGTAAGCTCTTCGACTCCATTTACATAAATATCCAAAGTTTTATTTTCTTTAACAGCATCAACCTATTTACCTGTAAGACTACGACAGGGTCTTACCATTCATAAGTGAGGACTTTGTCATTTCTATTTTATAGGACTTTCCAACCCAAGATCATGCTGTGCTTCCACATTCCTGTGATGCAACAAGGTATAAATATTCATATAGATAAGGAACTGCAGTGCAGCAAGGTTTTGTTTAGACGACTTCTAAATCTCCATCTCTTCCAGCTTGCCCATAAACCAAGGTCGTTTTTCCCAGAGATGGGATTAATCCAACACCCCACCCCATCTTCCAAGCCTGAAATTTTACCCCAAGTCCCCACTGTGCATCCCCAAAAGCACAACAGAGCTGGATGGGACAGCTGCATCCAGAAAGGCACAGCTGGAGGAGAAAAGCTGAGGAAGAAAGCTGCTGTGCGTGGCAGGCAGGGATCCCACACCACCCCAGACTCCGTAGCCTCTGGCTCAGAGTCGCTATCTGTAAACCAGGAGCTCGGGGACACAGCCTGACAACCACAGCAGTATCTCCTGCAGCTTGGGAGAAACCTGCTCTTTGGGAAGCCAGACGGCTCTTAAAGCAAAACAGCCATTAACTGCACAGTAGAGACTCTTAAATCAGGAATGAATAGCTCTGCCTCCTCTGGGAGGCCACTTGACAGCTCTCAGAGAAGCTACAGAGGCTGCACCTTTCCACAGTAAGAACAGAGCAGCCCAGCTTTTGGTGAGATCCTCCCAAAGATAGGACGACCCACCACAAGATCACACAACTGCTTACCAAACCACATTGCTCCAGCTCCCTCACACTGAGCCAAGGGGAGGGTGGAACAAACCCAGCTCCCCCATGGTGGAGATCTCCCGGCTCAGATCTGAGAGCTGCTGGCTTCATCCCCCCTGCCCAGATCTGGAAGGAGTCTTTGCCTACAGCATCTCCCATGGAGGTTTTATTTCCTCCACAACAAAATGTTGCTAAAATTGCTTTTGGCAAACCGCAGTGTGAGAACTGCGTCTCCTTTAGTTCTTTTGTTTCCATGAAGCAACTTAAAGCATATTTGTTAATACAGTGCCTGATTCAAAAACCTATCGAAGTCATGAAGGAAGAACTGCTGCTGGTTTTGGTGGGGTTTGGCTAGGTGTGAACTCAAGCGAGAGGGACTGTGAGCACTCTGGCTGTGGGTGCTTGCTGTTCTCACCATAACTATCCTGCCTTCGGGGTGAGAATATATTTTCCTCTACAGACATGAAAAACCAACTAGCAGTTGATATCCAAATCCTCTCATCCAAATACCTCCACATTAGCACATGGTTTAGAGCTAGATACAAGTTTTGCAATTCAGATCCAACTCTGTACCCCCTATAACTGTTATCTCCACAGGCACCAATTCAGACTTCTTTCAGGAAATCCACACATGCAGAAAAGCGAGTGAACCCATAGCAAGACCCACCCCTGAAAGACCAGAAATGTATTATTTGGACTCAGTGTTTTTAGACCAGAGAGAGATGCTCATTCAGTTGAAGCTTCAAGGAACGTCATGGAAGGAGGAGCCTTGACAACATGGAAGTACCTCAAGGGGTTGATGCTTCTTTTTGGGCCTTTTGTTCATGGATGCAGAATCCAATGAATAGTTCTCTTCATCATCTGAGAACACAGAGCCTTTTGTTTCACAGTTTGCCTCAGGTGGCTTTTCATACTTATTGTCCACACCTATTTAACACGGCCATTTACAGTCTAAACGTGAAGACAAAGGATGAGGAAATCAGTGATGGTTTGATTCACACTCTGCCAAATGCCACATCAGTGCAAAGCCATGCATCTTCCAGGGATTAATAGACAGATGGTTCACACATCACACTCTAATCACAGCAGCTGTGGGGTTAGAAATCAAAAGGCTTTTGTTTATGAAGCCATTATAAGCTCTATTTGGATTATTTTACATAGAATTGAGACTAAATTCACAGCCTCTGATGTTCTGAAGGTTGACTCTACAAGAGATTTTTTTTTGTTTGGCTCAGGGATAAATAAAATAGTTGATTTCTTGAATCGCTGATTCCATCCATAATTCCTGCATCTACTGCTTGCAGAAGGAGTGTCCTCTAGAAGACACCAAATGAGTGTTGAAGCCCTCTCGACAGTATGGAGAGAGCTGCCTGGGACGCAGAAATATGAAGCACAGCAGCACTAATTGACTTGAAGCTGAGAGGGCTCAAGCCAAGCACCCAGCCTGAGATCCACTGAAGTTAGCCAAAAGCTTTAACAGGATTGAATGGACCCTCAGCTAGTGGGTGTGTTGCTGCAAGACCAGAGTGAGGAAAAGTCCCTCTCCTGTCACTCTGGAGTAAATCATAGAATCATAGAATAGTTTGGATTGGAAGGGACCTTTAAAGGTCATCTAGTCCAACCCCCCTGCCATGGGCAGGGACATCTTCAACTAGATCAGGTGGCTCAGAGCCAACCTGACCTTGGACGTTTCCAGGGATGAGGCATCTACCACCTCTCTGGGCAACCTGTGCCAGTGTTTCACCACCCTCATTGTAAAAAATTTCTTCCTTCTATCTAGTCTAAATCTACCCTCTTTTAGTTTAAAACCATTTCCCCTTGCCCTGTCACAATACACCCTACTAAAAAAGTTTGTCCTCATCTTTCTTATAAGCCCCCTTTAAGTACTGAAAGGCTGTAATAAGGTCTCCCCCAAGCCTTCTGTTCTCCAGGCTGAACAACCCCAACTCTCTCAGCCTTTCTTCATAGGAGAGGCGTTCCACCCCCTGATCATTTTTGTGGCCCTCCTCTGGGAGGAGAATCTTATGGAGCATTAACTCCACTAATGGATCTGAAGTCAGATTATGGCCCCATGATTACAGACCACTAAGGTCTGCTTGGTGGTTCTTAACCTTGTAACTTACGGTAAGATCTTTGTGGGACTGGTCATGTTGCACAACACAATCCATTTGCTGCCTTAAATCCAGACAGTGAAGCAAGATGGTATTTTTAATGGCCAGTCCGAAGCAAGAGGTACAGCAAAAGACACCCAGAGTGACCAAGCTTTCTGCATCTCCACAGACAATTTCTAATCAGCAGGGCTGGAGCTTTCTTTGTTTGACTGATAGTTAGGCTTTTTTCATTCTGAAACACGTCAGGAGTGGAAGTGTTTGCTGTTTAGACGGCATTAACCACAAGTACTGGCCCTGTACTTAGACTGCTGTATAAACATACATAGAAATAACGCTCTTTGCTTCTTGCCTCAGCCTGACTCTGCTGGACCAAAGGCTAAAACCCAAAGACTAAAACCAAAGACGATTCTTAAATGTCTAACACTTATTAATCCATTTAGATCCTTAAAGCACAAAAGAACTGAATTCTCCAACAGCTCTTTTAGTTGGGTAACGGAGAGACAAAGGGGAAGTGATTTGGCTACAGCAACACCACAAATCATGAGCAGGTCACTGGGGCTCTCTCTGGTGCCAAATTCAAGTCGGCAGCTAAACGCTTCCAGCCCCTGCGTTCAGCCCACAGGATGCGGCTGCTGCTCAGGAGAGCGGTGCACACCATCCTCTGGCCACTGACCCGGTGTTTCTACCCTTTTATCACCATTTGCATGGGCAGGCTGGAAGTCACCACCACAGGTTTCCGGGAAGAGCCGGAAGTCAACTTTTTCCCAGCTGTACTGAAAATGCTGATAAGTCACATTGCAGAGAGGCCCAGGATGAAGCTGAATTGTTTTTTTTCTATATATGATTGTGGTGTTAAGACTACACTGTGGGGAGAATTAAATGTTCTCTAGACCACATGGCAAATCAGTCCAGGAACATTTTATTTTAATTACTATTTTATCCTTCCACTTGGGATGTGAGATATTCAGGAGGCACCTAGTTTAGGTCATGTTGGATGTGGGAGTTGGTCCTTGTGCCTCTCTAAGCCAAAGAAGAAATTTGGTTTAAATGCTGTTTGTTCAGAGCTTGAGCAAAGCCTGAACCAAACATGCCCAAATCTGAAGCTTGGAGGCTAAGCACTGCCCCCAACACCAATTCATGTGACTGCTCCCAGCTGCCCTCTTCCCCAGAGGTCCCTCAGATGTGGCCTGCAGGCTGGCCCAACACCACACCCCCAGCCACGTGCTGCTGCGAGGAGACAACGGCTTTGCCCAGGAAAAAGAGGACTTCAAAGGGGACAGGACGGAGGGATGGAGAACAAGAATTAGAGCATTCAGTGACCACTGCGGAGACGCTGGCTGCTGAAGCTGAGAGCGTACAGGATTAGGCAAATGTGCCCTGCTCCCTTTCTCCTACAGCCAGCCGTTCCGCTGCAAAAGGAGACAGAAGGAACTGTCAGCTCTGATAACACTCCCAGGAATCCCATGTTTTTCTAGCATATGTTGCTTTCTCTGATATTATTCTCTCTCTTGAATTGGGTGCTGGGCGAAAAAGATATCCAGGCAGCTCTGCCACCTGCATCATCTCTGTGACAGGCACAGCAGAGGCAGTCTCCTGCAGGCTCTTCTATTCTCCCCATCATCTCCCCATTATATCCATGTCCTGGAGATGCTTCCATGAAGATCAAGATCAGCCTCCAAGCTGGCACATACTGCTTTGACCCCCGCAGCAGAGAGGTCTGTGAAGTCCTCTGAAAGTTGGGCTGAGGCCCTCTCCTCCCCTGCTCCATCTCATTGTGAATGAGGCACTGAAAACCAGCCAAATGAGGACCAGTTTTGCTTCAGCCTCACTGAACTGGAAAAGGGAAGAAGCAGGTCTATCCCAGGTCTATCCACTACAATTCTGACCATTGACGAGAGCAGGTCTGGAATACACAGGGCACTTTTTTTAAGAACTGGAGCAAGAAGGGAGGATTCCCTGCCCCTCCTGCCTCGGGAAGGACATCTGTATTGTGCACAATCCCAACCTCGTATTGATCTGGGGTTCCAGACTTTGTCCCACGTTTGTAGAAGCATTACGCTCTTGTGGGACTGAAGGCAACTCACCTCCGAAGGGCCGCTGCTGCATGAGTGCCAAGTCTGAAGTTGTTTTTTTTGTGAATAGAGTGATGACAGGATAAAAAAATACTTTTCCTACATGAAGGGAGTGAGTCCTCTGCAGGAGAAAATGTAAAGTAGGGGATTAACCAGAATAATAAGCACACGTGAGGCATTAGTGAGAAAAGAGATGGAGGCTTAAAGTGAATGGATGGGTTCTGGGACACCAGGGTTTGTTTCTGGAGAAGGCTTAGACCGAGGAGCAAAACATGTTGTCAGGGCTGGCACAGGCTTCTCGAGGACAGCACTTGGCCTCGGGTGACCTCCTGTGTGTTTCTAAGAGCTTTGGGATCTGAGGCTGTGGGACCTCAGGCCACTATCAGATGTCCCCAAAGTGGCAGAGCCAGCAGCGTGTGCTGCTCCAGGGAAGCAGCTGACAGCCCCAGGGACCTGTCACAGCCAGGAGGTGGCTGCATAAAAGCATGGACCATACATCAGATGTCTCCCCCGGCTCTCTCGTCTTTGGGAGACTCTCACTCCCCATCTCAGAGCGGGCTGTGTTTCGGGTGTCTCCACCTCTCACATTTATGGCTCGACACCTTTGTGTGGAGGGGCAGAATCGCTACAGAAACAGGAAATCGGCTGGTGTGCCAGGGCTAAAGCTGCTGCCGCAAACGTCTTTTCAGTATCCAGACCAGATTACACTCCTCTCTTCACTAAGGCAAGACAGAATCTGACTGTAAACTTCCTTCCCCTAAGGAAAGGGACCCCTTAATTCCAGTTCCTATCATCCTATCCTAATCCCTTCAAAGTGAACCAATACAACCAGCACACTGCGTGGGAAGCCCTGAAACTGGGCATATTCCAAGTTAAAGTAGCCAGGGTTGGGATCTAAGCTATTAAATGCACGGCAGGGAACAACGCAGCACGGACAAGGGAATGTAGGCCAGACCGTCGTCACCTTTAATCTCTGTGATTTTACATGGGCTAAAAAATCTCACGTGGAAAACTCTTTCTACAGCAACAAATGGGATTCAGTAGCAGGCTGTTTTTTCAGCAATTGCTTTGATTCAGGCTCTGATCTATGCTGCTGTTTAAATCCAGAGTAACTTCTATGGATTTTCATGAGTACAACAGAGGTCAGGGCCTGGCCCACTCTAATTACAGAGGAGCAAAGGACTTTGATCTAGATCCTCTGAAAAATTTGGACACTTAAATACAGTTACAGTGAGAATCAAGCACCCCAATACCTTTGAGAGAAGCTGGACCCCCCTTATTTTCCCAGGCAATACTTCTTTCTCCTGTCACTGTAATTCTTCGGGAGCAATGGGAAAAACCACAGTCACAGACTACACGAACCAGGAGCAAGGTATTGTATTATTGTAATGGAAGATAAAGTCACTCCAGTGCTAAGCCTTTCCAGGGGATAATTCATATAAGGAGGTTTGCACACCACTTAATAAGAGCAAGAGAGCAGATATTTATTATATGATGGCGATCAGCTTCTTTTCCCTGTAAGAAAGACAAATTTGCCATCATTTCCAAAAGACAATGACCCAAGTCATGTACTTCCCCAACAGATTTCATTGCCAAACGAAGAAGTTAGGAGCAACCAACTCCACCAGCACACAATGCCCAGGAGCCACAAAACAGAGGCAGACATCCTTTCCAAAGCCGAAGTCAAGTGCAACCAAAGCAAACAAGTCTAATCACACCAACAAAGTCATCGTTAATGAAAACACATCCCACAAATGATTAAGTTGTTAAGTGCTAGTCTATTCCAAACACCTCAGAAGAAAACTCATGCAATCTGTAACACTTACATCAGAGTCCCATAATATTTACATAGAGAAAAGGAAAGAATAAACTGTTAGGGGAAAACATTTGGGTGTAGAGGGGGAAGGAACATTGTTTCAGAGTACAGAAATCTTCATCTTCGCTTTCATAATATCTGTGGTTCAACCGGAGTTTGTTAAACAACAATGAATGTTTTAACTTTCTGTTGCTAAAATGCAAATATAATTAAAGAACCTACTGATTTTCTATGAAAATTTTTCCTTCCCTGAAATAACCAAAATAACTATGAAAGTATTTTTAAATACCCAGAGAAACTCCCAAATTGCCATTCAGAGGTAGTGTTGCAAAGTGATGCAAAGCATAGCTGTAAAAATTTGATTCAACATTTAGTAAAGGGAAGTTTTAAGGAACAAAATGCCTAGAGCAATGGAAAGTTGTCGTTTGTTCTTTAAGCTCAGTGAGAGAAAGGTTAAAAAAAATGTGTAAATCCCCAGCACAAGAGCTGGAAGCAAAACTGGCTAAGAACAAAAATGAAACCACCTACACCATTTAATTGAATTAGTTCAGAGATATATGAACAGCTCCCTTGATGCAAAGTCAATTAGTTTTCCAAGAGTATTTTCCACTGGAATAATCTCATGTGCAATTTGTAGCATACCACAAAAGAAGGGATTGGATACATCTAATATATCAATAAGGTGATTTGTTCAAAACACAATTAAGTGAATGTCCCATTAAGGTCCTCGCTGAGCTGTACTGCTGATTGTGTGTGATCCTACACCTTGTCTTCAGGATGACAACCACATGTAGGAAGAGATCCAACATTATTTTAGTGGAAAAACTCCAGGGGCTGCAACACCTGTGGATGGCTGACTGAACATGTTGGCTAGGCTGGCCGGCAGTCACTGCGGAGCTGTAGTTTTTAAGTCGTACATTACTGTATCACTCACCCCTATGGAGCATAACCCTGCAGTGCACACTCAAAACCAGTCCCATTCATCACTAATATCCTTGCATATTTCTTACATTGCCTAAGGCTCCTGATCAGCATTTTAGTACTAAATGCCCCCTCAAATGCATGCAGCCGCAACAGTTCTCCTGATATACAGCTGATTCTTCAATAACTGCTGGATATACTTATTCTCTGCAAGGATTAAAATTGTTCCTCCCTCTCAACCATGCCACTGCACCTAAGAGACGTTAGTTGAGAGAATACCACCAAACACAATATTTGTTACTTCTTAAATGCCAGTTCCAAGCAAGCTTGTTTAATGCATTTAAGCATTTACCAGGCACTGCCAAAAGACAAACAGATATCCCTGGAGATTTTCACTCCGTCCTTCCTGAAGGGGAAAAAAAGCTCTGACGGAATCGTTGTTCCTTAATGCTGCAGCCTGACTTTCCGCAGGCTGTGAACATAGACGAGATAAATCAGAAACTTGTGTAAAGACCTGGGAGGAGTTTTGCCAGCAAAGGCCTGCCACTGAACAAGAGCAAGAGGAGCTGACACAGAAGCTGTCAAGAAGACACGCTGGAGTATATATAGCGGAACACGCTTGCATTTACTGATGCTGCCCAGAGCAAAGAAGGATGAACACCCTGAATTGTGTCAACGCTTGTGTCACGTGCAGACTGTGAGGCCAGCTGGAGGGAGCCAACTGGGTGGGAAAGAGCTCTTCTGTGAAGCAAAGAGCTTCAGTGGCAGAGGAGCCCAGCACCACTGACCGTGACAGATCTGCTCCTGTACAGGGTGAGCTCATGCTGCGCTCAGCCTGGCCTTCAGCCTCTGCACAAATGCGCGCTGCATGGCACCTGCAGGCCACGTCCTCATGAAACCTTCTCTCAGGATTTCACCTAGGGAGCAGGATGGGCAGACTTTTGCTCCCACCAGCCTGAGCTCTCCTAAGAGCTGCGGGGCTTTCTATGAGTCAGCCAGCGAGAGAAACAATTGAGTTTCACCTGCAAGAGCATTAAGGCAACTGCTCCTGCCAAAAAGGCTGCATCATGGCTCTAAACCAGCCTTTAATACTCCTGCTTGAGGTAAAGCTTGACTATCTGCCCATTTAGATTATAAACTCTTTGGAAATGAGTACTGTTCACGATTGTACTCTGAAACTGCCTACACAAAAGTGTGCACCAAAGAAAGATGAGTGCCAATAGTTCAGGACAACTTAGTCCTAGCTAAACAAACTTAGCTTCTTTCTTCTCCCTGCTTTTTGTGGTGTTCAGAAAATGTGTTCACATTACGTAGCCAGCTCTCTAAGCTACCAAAGCTGCACTTACAAAGGAGCATTTTAAATGGCAGGCCGTTGTCTGAGAGTGCATTAATGCATCTATTGCCTTGGAGACAGAGAAAGGGCAGCCTGTGGAGACAGAATGAACCCTCTATGAGATAGAGCCTCAGCATATCCCTATTGACATGGTCTAAGGGACTGGATTATGTCAGGGGGAAAAAAATAGTAAGACAAGCCATCCGAAAGACAGGGCACGCAATTTAAACCAGATCAACATGACTTTGGGCCCAATTTGTAAACATATTGGACTGATTACTGCTTTAGCATCATTAAATGACTTTCCTAAGATTAACTCATGACTATTAAGCACTGAAGGATTCAGTGATTCTTTTTATAAATAACACTTTGAAGTCAAATCCATAAAATTGGTTTAGGCTAAAATTAGAAGGGTGCTAATAAAATGCACTGTGAATATAAGTGTTTCATGATTGCTTAAACAGATATCACCTTAAACAGGCTTCATTCTCCTGCACAGTGGCACACCCCAAATGTGCTAGTGCAAAGAACCAGAAAAGGACAACAGGGAGGGTGACAAACCAAATATGAGGGTTGGTTTGCCATCTATATGGTGTGCAAGGAGACAGTGCCAGGCTGGGATCACCAGCCTCCAAACATTAATGCTGCACAGGGCTGCATGGCACATCAGGTGCAAGGCAGTGGGAATGCACACCCTAGTACTCTGGAAGTGACACGAGCCAGCAGCAATGGCTGCAGCACCGTGATCCTGCAGTTCCTCTGCTGCCATCCCCAGGTTGATTACAGTATGCAAAATAAACAAAAAGCACATGAGATGAGAAGTAAAAGAGTTACGGAAGTCTTTTGCTTCCACCAACATGAGATGCTGCCAGTCTGGATTTCTTTTCTCCCTAGACAAGCTGCTTGGCAGCCCCATCCTCTGGCATGCCCAAATCAGAGGCCTCCCCCTCCTTTCACCTGCCACTGGGACAAAATTCAGAAGTGATACGGCTCAGCTCTTAGCAACCAAGCTAACTGGCGCAGCACTGAAAAGACCACCGGCAGCTAAACCATTCACTACGCTCCTAAGTTTGTAAACACAAGCAACACTGGGGACGCTGGGACATTTTTCAAAAATGGCTCTAGCACAGACTGAAGCAGGGAGAGATTGTTCAACTCTGTTTCATCGTACCAGGGTCTGCTGCTGGGCTTTGTTATTTACCCTGCTCATCCCAAACACAAGTGTCCTCTTCACCAATAGAGAAACACGTGCCAATCCTTAGGGAACAGAGCAAAACAGGGCTGGGACTGAGGAAGCTTTGCTCTTGCTGGTTTCCCTGTGGTTTTACACCAGCACTGGGGGATATGCGGCAGGAGTTACACTGGTGCAGCAAGAACAGTGGTACATCCTCTAGAACAGAAAGGACTGAGGTTTTTCTCCAGAGAAACACTCCCCAGCCTTGGGTAACACAGGTCAGTAAGGTGAGAAGCACCGCAATACTTGCCATCAGCACACACACAGCTCACAAACTCACTCGCAGCCTGGCCTTCCCCTGGTTTGTTCCCCTGGTGTTAGGAAACCCAGTGATTACAAGCGGCAGGAGCAAGCCAGGCTGGGAACGTAGTCATGCCTGAAAGGGACGCGTGGGTATCGGGGCGCAGGAAATCCAGCACTCACCTCTGAGGAGTCGGCATACCGAGCAACACGTGCACACTGAAAGAGGAGCTGAGCGTTAGGAACTCATCAGGCTAAGCTATCTTTCAGAAAACACTTGGTATCATCCTGAAGTGGACTTCACGGCCTCCATGTGCATTAAGAGACGATCGTCTCTATTCACCAGCCCAGAGCACAGACTCAGGAACGTGCCTCACCCCAGCCTATGTGCCTAAGGGGTGTTAAGGCTGGGATTGCATACAGCTCCCTGGCTCTGTTCTCAGATCACTGAACAGAGATAACTCCTGACCAGAGGGGTCTGGGAGCGTGGATAAGCAATGGGTAACACAGTGCAAAGGGCTGTATGATAATAAACACGGGGTGCAATACTGGGACTTGTATTGCTACATGCCTGGATTTTTTTCAGTAGATTTAAACTTCTACAAGCACTGGTGCAGCCATTCACGCAGCTTCTGAAGGAAAACTATCCACAGATCCCTAGGTCCTCCTAAATCAGGAATGTGCTGAGGAGTCATGCACAAATTATATTTTGGTGGAATTGCCGTAAGAATGAAAGCAACCAAGGGAATTGCATTGCACCTTTCAGTGCAAATGCAGGTGATTCACAGCTGTTCATAAAAGTGTGACCTTTACGGCTTCATCTTATGGATAGCTTGTGTTCCAGGACTAGAAATAATTTCCAGTTTGAGCCTTCCACTTTAATCCTCACAGTGGCATCAATGACTCCGGACAAAAAAAAGCTTTTGGAGAAAAAAAGGGTTTGAGCTCTGTGTGATTTCCTTGGTCATGATTATCCTGCATTGTAGACACTGAAAGTCCTTCCATAGTTTCACAGTCATTTTAAATCAGCATAAACCAGTGCTGCTAATGAAAGCAGGTGTCCCATTGCCCCTTACGCTCTGGCCTCCACCTTCCTTGTCCTATTGCTGATGTCTGTGCTGCTGCTCTCTACTGGCTTCAGGATGTGACCCTGGTCAAGAGCAACCTGGAAGCAAGGAACAGCATTTAACTTGAAACAGCTCCCTGGCTGGGGTCAGCATATATAAATAAGATTTAAACATGTCGAAGGGAAAGGACGGTACGGGGCAGAAGCAAGCAGCTGGGTCATACCCTTTCTACGGGAGTGCTGGCTCACATTGGCTGGATGCGGCCATGAAACTATGGCCTTCGTATAAAAGAGATGAGTCTCAACCAACCTCAAGAGATCTGCTGTGGGTTTAGCCTCTGATTTTACACAGAAGGTAGCTGACCACAGTTTTCTGAAGGTTTCTTCTCTGAGAGCTCATACAACATATACATATGGGTTGTTCTCACACATCTTTCCGGAGTTTTTCTAGTTGGTGGGGACTGAGCTAGCCACACATATCCTGAATGCTGATATTCCCCTACCTTTGTTCTGTCCTGCAAAGCCTTAAGCGCTTAAGTGCAAACCCAAGAAACAGCCTTGACTTTCTCCTGCACAGAGGAGTGGAGACTATCAGAAAGCATATTGCACATTTCTGCTTTGAAATTGTTCCAGCTGAGAATGATCTTCAGCAGAAAGAGCACTCAGTCTGGGCAATACAGAGGGTGGCTGCGTAATATGTGATCCTCTGGCCCAGACAGCATCAGCTCTGGACGCTCACCATCCCGTGATGCAACGCAAATCTCCTGCAGCTGAAATATGTCCCACTGACTCACCCAAAAGCAAGGCTGGACTCCAGTGCCCAGCCCACACTGGAGGTTTCCACCGACATCAGCAACCGTGAGATGTTTGCATCAGCTATGGGATTGAGCTATGTGACACCGTGGCCAATATCCCACTCCTCAAGTCACATGTGTCGCTCACCAGCCATTGCAAGTGAACAAGTTTTATCTGCACTGTCCAGGATGCTTTTCAGGCAATACTGTAGGGTTAAGAAGTACAAAAGCCCCCCGCTGTTAATAAAGACACGTCTGTATGTGGATTGTTACTGGACATTTGCCAGAACAGCAGGATTGCCTTGAAAAATATTTGGAAATGTTGTTCTGGAGCTTCCACGTTTCCATAACGATGAGTAGCCACATGACATTTACAGTTCCCAAAGGAAAGGGGCAGTTCTGCCTGTGGAAGAAGCACAGGTTGGAACATGCATCGAAGCTAAAATATCACAGACTATCATGAGGGTGCCAGGACACTAAGTCGAGAAACACTGAACTAAGAGCAAAGCGAAAGATCAGATAAAGAGGACAGGTGGTGGGCCTGCTATGTGGAGGAAGGGCAATCATCATGTTTCCTCGGTGTGTGTCAAAGGAAGGTGTGCACATGCTTCACAGGAGCAGTGGCGATGCCTCACATAATGTGCTGCGTGTGGGGTTGGCAGCCACACACAAATCACGGCAAAAGCAGCCTTTGCCCCTTCGTGTTGTCTGCGTGTGGCTTTTGACTGGGTGTGAGGAGGAGGAGAAGGGTCTTTCTGTGGGATGGGTGTGAATACACCTGGAGCCTGCTATACACTGAGCAGTCCTGCTCCTGCGGAAGGCCATCCGCACGAGCGGGACTGCTCAATGTATAGGGGGCACCATTGAAAGGCAGCAAAGACAGCAAAAGATAGAGGGGAAAAAAAAACCAGCAAAATGTAGAGGAAAAGAAGGAGTAATTCCCCTTGTCTCAAAGGCAGCTCTTGCATATTCTATTTCTTGGCCTCATAAGACACTCTTTAGCAGGCCAAAATAAACCCTTGCTGTGTCTGCATGTGGTCGTTACTAACTAAATGCCAAGCTTTTCACACGGTGCTTTGTGTCAAGAGGGGATTCAGAGAGTCACAAATCCATCTGACCAGCACCAGTTACATTATAAAAATAACAACAATGGAAATGAAACAAGCTGAGTGGTATGTAGCCTGAGTACAGCGCTGTCCTGCAGCCAGCTTTTGGCCACAGCCAAAGCCCACCAGTGTCTGAAGAGTCTTTTCACAGGTTTCAGTGGGCTTGGAAATATGCCCGAGAGATGTGAAACCAGAACCTGAACCATTCCTGGTGCTCAGAGGGAGAGTGGGGGGTTTCATACCGACAAACCTGAGTTTCAGAGTCTCATCTGTGCAGGGAGGACAACAGACCTCTCTCCATCCCCGTCTTTCCAAACCACTTTCTTTCAGGTATCATATCTGCTCTTAAACATAGTCGCACAACAGGAATGGAACTGAGCAACACCAAGTTCCATACCAGATCTGGCTGTGTTTTCATTGCTCAGGGAATGGAATCCATCTAAACTCCTGTAATCTCAACCTAAAGAGCCATCTCTTGTCTTTGCTTCACTGTTGTAAGTGAGGGTGTGCTTCCATGCACCATTCGTTCAGTAACAAAGCTGGTTTTAGGAGCTTCCAGTTCCTGGCCTCTTGATCTCAAAACGTATCTCCCCGAAGCTCTCCCAAAACAGTTATTTTGGAGGCTCCCAGTAAGGTGGATCAGCAAATCGGTCTGAGTTAAAAATAATCCCTCAAAAATAGTACAAGAAAGTATTTTTAATCTGGATCAAACTCAGGATTTCTTCCCGAGTCCACAGCTCTTTACTACTGGACAGCTTGAGTGACCATAGCTGGGCTGTTCCATCACCCGAGGGTAGCACTTGACATCTCATTATCACAAGGCTGCTATTCTCTCTTTGACGTGGCTGTCTCTCCTGTTGAGAAAATTAAGAGCCTGTGCTAGTTGCAAAACTAATTCTTCAGCCTTTGTACATCCCTGACAGCCATATGAGGGAAATAAAGGGAGCTATAAAAGCACTCCCATAGGCAATCTGTACATTTACTCCTTCATCAAAGACTGTGACCCCCGTAGGACTGAATGATGCTCACAGTGCTTGGCTTTTCCCCTTGTAAGGTTGGCTGTGGCCTAGCAATGCCCCCTTCCTCAAACCTCACATGCAGCAGCACTCCTCAACACATCCAGTCAAAATAACGCTTCAGGTTCCTGTCCCTGTCACAGTTATTGATCATTTGTAAATTCAGGCAGTGACTTTGAGAGCTGCACTTGCAGAGGACTGTAACAGGTTGGTATGGATGGAGGATGTAGAGAAACAGGTGGGAGTGGAAGCACCTGCATGAACAAACAGCAGAAGAAGGGCTGTAAGAGGGGCACCCAGATCAGCAAGTCATCAAGATCCCAGCACACCCTCATACAGCTTCTCAGACGCCTGGACTGGGAAACAAAGGCAGAATAAAAGAAGGGAAATCATAAAAAGGGGCATTTCAGTTGTCCAGAAACTTCTCAGAGGTAGTAGCAAGATAGAGTGTTGTTACTACAAACAAAAACCTTCTTGCAAAACTGGGATCAATCCACAGACAGGACTTTTCCACAGGTATTTTACATGTTATAATCACTCAAGTAAGGTGTACAGGAAAGCCCCATAAGAAATCTTCTAAGGTATTGCCCTTAAAATACACAAGCATCTTCTACCACATATGGCTTTCAGGACCTGCGCATGGGAAGTACAATTTGTTCTGTTTTACAGACACACTGAGGAACAAAGGTACACTCCAGGTCACATCAGTATTTTGCAATAAAGCAGGGTGTGAATTCATGCGTCCTAATGCACAGTCTTGCCTCCTAACCACCACACTGCTTCTGCAGACACAAGACCCGTTCCTTCAAACCTTCCCTAAAAGTCTCTATAAAGCAGGATTTCTACTCAGACCAAGGGTACAATGTTTGCAGCCCCAGCCAGGCTCTCTATTAATGTTCTTACAGTCGTTCCGTGTATCCCAGCTACTGCTGTCAGGCTTTCTAACAGCTGGTTAGAAAGACCTTTTACAAGAAAGGTGAGGTCTTCGGCTGAGTCATCCTCATGACAAACAGATAGTCTGGGGTATTTTTGCTGACTCCCTCTGATGTCAGACTAAATCCCATTATCTCTAAAGCAGTAATCTAAAGAGAAGGCTGATGTTTCTGTGAGACAGTGGGGACTGCTGACATGGACATTTGTGTTTCTTCCCTTTGTTCTTTCAGAATCTGAAAATAAACCATTGCCCTTCAGACAGACTTGTTTTCTGTAACAGTGCTTATGCAGACATCATACCATAAACAGCTGTCAGATCTTGGTCTCTGCTTCTAGGAGAGCTTTATATGGGTCTTATTTCTCGGTAGGCTTCATCAGTGATGAAGTTCTGGAACTACAACTATCAAGCGTTGTAACAGCTACTGTACAAGCACAAGTGGGCCTAATTCAAACCAGATATCCATTAGAACTCGCCTTTATGTTTAGATGACATAATAGAGAGAGGCTGTATCACCATATTTGATGATAATAATGACCCTTGCCCACTACTGTGCATTCTTATCACCCCCTTTTTGCACTTCCATTAGCCCCTCTCATTGAAAACCCACCACAGCTTGCAGCCCCCAGCCCCCAGCCTAACTTTTCAGCTCGAGTTGCAAGGACTGGCGCTGGCTGCGTTGCATGCTCAAGTCCCGTCCTTGGTACCAGCCAGGAATAGTAACCATCAAACGATGATACTGTTTTCTCTCTTAAGTGCCAAGAGACTCAACAGCATGTCTGTGTCCTGCGAATTCTGGTATGTGCTGCCTGCAGTGTCTGTTTCTATATATTCCTGCCAACGGCATGACTTCATTCAACTGTGTGATATTCCAGACAACACAACACTGAAAATAACGCTGGCACTTACCTGAGCTGCCAGTGCCTTCTGATGCACTTCTGGATGTTTTTGGCTGGCTCTGTTTGCTACTTGTTCGTACAGTGACTGAAGGAGGAACAGTGCTGCTGCTGTCTCCACGAATCGTCGAGAGATCCTGCATGCTAAAGCTCCTTAGTCTCTCAGACAGGGCCCCCTGTCCCTAGTTAAACAAACAAGCAAATAACACACCAAAAAGTTAGATTCCACAGTGCATTTTAAGCCTTTCTTGATACTAGCTCATTGAAATCCATCAGTACAATAGGAAGGGAAAAAATTGCCTGGTCCAGTAACCTAGAGAGGACAAAAGTGAGTTGTTAAAAGCATAATTTCGCTCTCTTTGCTCTTCCTTTTGGAGTGGTTCTATGCACAAAGTCTGACCATTCAAACGTTTGATGGCGAGCACCTCCTTCAATGTAGTCATCTGAGCTCAGAGCAGCCTTAGACACATGTGAAAGAGCAGGATATTATTGTATCTTTCAGGTAGGTACTTTTCTTCACTAGGATCTGAGTCAAATAGGTGCTTGGCTTCAGAAACACAATTAAATAGTCTGCATCAAAATAACTCCCTTTTAAAGTTCATCATCTATGATGATATTCACCCAGCTGTTCTCAGTCATACACAGAATTTCACAGAAAATTTGAAATTTTAAAGTAATAAAAAGTTATTGTTAAATGAAGAGAAATATTCCAGTGCTTTTTTTCATGCAGCTTAAGGAAGAAATAAACTAACACAATATTTTTCTTTCTTTTTAGACTAGCTCTCAATCAGGCAACAAACATATTCCTTGGTGAAAGGAATGTAGCTGTTCTTTGTAAAGGATGGGTTGGCTAAAAGACACCTCTCATGAAAACTACATCCCATCAAAAAGTTGACTATAAGTATACTTTTTTCTGAATTCTGTAATCCTCATACTACACCAGTGCCATAAAGTAAAAATGCCAGAAAACAAAATCAATACAGAACCTATCTATCCTTCTCTATTGGCTACATTAAGTGACATTCAGAATACAAATAGCATAACTGGTAAAAAGTACATTTAGGTTTTAACATTTTGTTGAGGGGGGATCTGAAAGATACTTCATAGCATATAGTCTTGAAAAAAATACTAAAATAAATACATAGAGCCTGATTCTAAAATTATTTCTGCTAGTGTAAATTAGGAAAAATTCAATGGATGCTTTGACTGAGGTGAAATCAGAAAGACGGCAAACAGCAGTAAACATTGCCCTGTTTAACAAAACAGATAAGGCACATTGTAGCAATTCACCGCCACTTTCATTTAGACTTGCATTTGTCAAAGCAGTACGTAAGTTGAAGCATAGCCTGAACACTGCCAGAGAGCTCTAAGTTGGGGCTGGACCAGAATATATCACTGATCTCTTCTGGGCTCCAGATTTGAGTATCCTGCCCACAAAACCAGGGTGCAGGTGAGGGGCCAGTGGCGAGTACGCTCTGGTGCTGGCCAGGCACAGAGAAGGGACTCATCATCTACAATCAAAGGCAAGACTGGACACATTCCTTGCTAAAACAGTTAGGCAACACTCTGTCCCCTGGTAGTGCACTGGCATTGATACATTGGGAAGGCAATGCATTAATTTACCTATAGGTACTGATCTACCAACATCACTTCAGAAATTTCGCATGCAGAGTAATGGAAAATCTCTACCCCATATAAATTCCTTAGCACCTTACTTTTAGGGACGGTAAGTAGACAAGGCATCAGGTGCTTTTAACTACAGTCACTGGGATAGCTTGCATTTTCTATGTTCAAGAAAACTGCTAGATCAGTAATCTCCCAACTTTTCAGCCTGAGGGTTTTCATACAAGAAAAATCCTTTAAGGATTCAAACTTCCTTCTCAACTCCGTGGCATATCAACTTAAGCACAGGCAGGCTATACATCCTGGACTACAGCACTTGTTTGCATCGGCATCGGCATGAAGCAAACAGCGTGTGATGATAACTTCTTCAATGCTGTCCCAAAGCATCATCAGTAGAAATACGCATCATCTAAGAAAAACAAAATTGAACTGTTCTTTGTAAGGCAGAGTCACCTGGCGGAGCTAGCCAGGAAGTTGCACTGGGATTTTTCTCTTTATTTTACTGAATCTTTGTTTTCTTAAGATCTCTCTATGTATACTGTGCTTGGCAGCATTTTGCAGTTAGCTTTTCTGCAGGCTATTACAGAGAAGCTTCCACACACCCAGCATGGTCTTCCTGCAGACTTACTTTGCTCTTTTTCATTAGCCTGTTCTACTTTTTAATGTGTTTTAAATGGATGGGGTTTTTTTGCTGGTATACCGAGACATTTTATTTTGCTTATTTTATATGCTTGGCAGTGGAGTCCATAGAGCTGATGTTTTGTTAAAATCTCATCTCTCCCACCTCACTCTCCAACCTTCCACAAATGTTGATGCCTGAATTTTGGCTATTTTCCTGCCAGTGGTTGAGCCACTCTTGGGACATGTTCTCATTCCAACAGGCATCTCGAGTTTTATTTCTTAGGCCAGTCTAATGTACATCTACTCTCCAGTCTATGAATGCAACTGTCACTGGGCTGGTATACTGAAATTTCCTTGCATGGCTGGTTAGCTGCATGTGATCTCATCCGCCCACAACTCAGTGCAGTGAAGTTCTGGGTGGGTTTTGTAGCTTGCACTGAATTCCTGCACCGCCAGCCTATTATCAGTAACTGGTTTAAAGCTAACGCAAGACATCCTACCCTGCAGTTTGACTACAACAGACAGATCCCTAGCGAGAGCAAGCTGAGAGCAATCAGATCACTAAATAATATTTTGCTGCTGCAGAATGACTGGACCAGCAAAGCCGGCGGGTTAGCAATTGATGAGCTGCTGTAACCTGAGTGCTGTATTCCTCCCACACCACCAGCTCAACTGTAAACGGTTCTCAAGCTTTTAACCTCCTCCCAGCCGCTCTGCTCAGCCAGCTAACCCAAATACCATTTCATTCCAGCAAGCAATTTATGTATGTGGACATGAGTCAGATTAGAGACGAGATTCATGCGTCAGACCAACCTGGCAGGGAAGATGACACTAACGCACCCTTCTGCATTGAAAATGAAGAAGATATGTTAATATTCTTGCATTGCAACTTGTGATGCAGCGGCATATAATGATCAAAGGCCCCAGAGACAGCTTTGAAACAACAAGGGCCTGATATGTGCCTGTCACCTGTGGGCCCATTACATTAGCATATAATATGTACAACCACAGCCTTAAACACACAGTCACAGCAGCTGTGCTAAACAACTTTGACCTTCTCCAGGAAAAAAAAATTAAAATTTGATTTTTGCTTTAATTTAACCTGAGTTTATAACAGCAAAGATGAAGGTTGCTTATCACACAGATAATAGCAAAATATTATTGTTTCTACCATTCCCTTAAACAGTTTGTCCAAATCTCAGAAATGGCAGGGATAGCAAAGGCTAAGGCTGAGCGAGGACAGTGAACACGTGTGAAAGCCTGCTGACTTCCCTTCCATTTATTTTCTTTCAAATTTATGCACCTTCGGTCTTTGTAGGGATAGACTTGATTTAATTGCTCCTAGGGCACAACATAACACTCACAATTCTTTCCCAGTTGCCACATTTTTACCTGACCCCAAATAGAAACATGACAAAAATAATGATTACAACAGAATCAGGATGGTTTCAGAGTAAAATGGAAAATGTTGCTACCAACCTTAATTTCCCTGTCAGATAAGCAGCTGCTGTATATGAAATCACAAACATTTGAAAAGCCAGCACTGTGAGAAGTTTGCACTGCTGCAGTTATGTTTTAGCAATAAAGAATTTATCCAGCTGTAATGCTTACTATTCTACAATAAGACCATTTATTAACAAAAGAAAAAACCAAATTAATAGTTTTATTTCACAACAGAACAGATTTAGCACAGCACACAACTTGGGCCGTGTTTTGTTAAAACAATCATGTGGAAGACGAAGAGCAGCTGTTTTGGGGATTTTTGTTTACCGTCTTGGCCGTGATCATACAGATGCTCTTCCAACTGCTACGTACATGGAAGATGTCCTAGAAATTTCAGCACACCGTGTGTCTGCACAAAGAGAAGATCCAGGTCCTGAAGCTATGTCTATGCTGCAGGCCAGAGGCATGTTTGCAGCATGTCCGTACGGATCTGGGCTAATTTTATCCTAGAGAGCGTGACAGCAGTAATATCATGACAGTTGCTGTGATAACAACATTTCACTGTGTCAACAGCAAAACAGCACGGTGGTATTATACAACCTTTTGAAAAAGGGAACCAGGAGGGCTGCGGGACTACGGACGACACCACTTCTCTCTCCCCTCATTGAACACCAACTGGCCTGTCAGGATGATTGTGCTGGCAGTGTGGGACCTGTATTCTGGGGACTTCATCCTCTGGAAGAGGACACAAGCATGAAGCGGTGCTGGAACACTGAGCCTTAATCTCCCTGGGCACAAGACTGCCTGCCTACACTCAACTTCTACATCATCCAGCTTCTCCTAGGACACAGACTGTCCCTGTAAGCATGGCACTTCTGATCCAGTAGACAGTGATTTTGCTAGATGGTGAGGTTTTGGTGGCAACAAGTGGGAGCAGGTGTCTCTCCGTTCCCTGCTCACTACAGTCTACCTGCTCCCAAATTCATCTGATCTTCTTGTCCCGAGGAAAGTTCACCCCATAAGTGAAGGTACGGCACAAGCTGAAGGCAGACCTCTTCAGGCTTCTTTCACCTCTTCTCCCAGGACCCACCAACCTCACTAGGTCCATACATCGGACAGTTCTCTCTTTACAGGGGCAAAGAAAGGCCAGGCTGGGGCAGGGCTCGGTGCTACTGAATGGGACAAAAGACAAATACTAGAAAGGACACAGTAATATCACTCCCCAGTAACTGCTATCACTTGGTATCAACCTGATTTAGATTCATGACGCTACCAACGGTATTAAGGCATCACCCATCAAGACATGGACATTTAAGCTGCAGAAGCTCGTCTGATTCTAAGGGAAGTTAAAGCTCCCATCCATGTGGCACAGTAATTAATCTAAAACTAATTTAGGTGCATCTCTTCCTGCTTTGGTGAAAATTGCAACTGTAGTATAGGCATACCTTACTTCCCCACGTCTAGCACATTCTCTCCTTATTCTTGCTTTAAAGAGTGGGACAAAACAGTATCAAAATACTGGGCTTTCTTTCAAAGCCCCCTAACCTGCATGCTACCTTCCTCTAAATGTTGCAGACATCATCATCTCCAGAAACGAACATTAACCTCTGTGGGCCCAGAGCACAAACACTGATGCAACCAATATTTGTTTGGAAGGATCAGAAATCTTGATCCTTTCCAAAATCTGAAGTCATTATTGTGTCAGGCACTCTAAAAGGCACTCCATCAGAAATAGCTGGAATTGTCTTCATTACTTTGCCTCGCTATAACTGATCTCTGCATTCACATTTGAAGTAAAACTTTCTAGAGGGAGATGGATTTAGGAGTCTGGAAAAACTGGGTTTACATCCAATGGAATTATTCATTAAAAATGCTCCACATATGTAGGTAACTTTACATAGGCTCTAGGTAAATAAAATTAGGCATATAATTTAAAAATCTGCGATTTGTATACAAAGTCCCATGAAATATGACATAAACAAATAACAGTGCCTAGATTTCATCATACCTTCAGTCTGACAATCTGAAAGAATTCTGTAGATATTATTTAGGCTTCAAAACACCTCTAATACCTACAAACTCCATTTTGTAGCTGTGGAAACTATAACATAGCATGGTGAAATGACACAAATTATGAACAAAAAATGTCAAGTCATAAAAGAGAGGCTTTTCATACGGTCGGTGTTAATACAGGATGGCACCGTCTGGCCTTTTGCATCTTAGGATCAGTAGTTAATAGACAGGCAAGGGAACGCTAAGTCACACTCACCACACTTCCAGCACAATACTAAACCTGTTAATGTTCTCCCCTCTTTTTGCTCTAACTTTGGTTAGCAGTTCTCCTCCATGCTAGCAGACACGTCTGCATGCATGTTACAGCCTCCATCCTGCAGATATTCACTACAAGGTGTAGCGCGTGTTCCGAGGATGTCAGTTATTGCTACGGTGTCAGCAGGACTTCCCCAATCACACCGGTCAGAAAATGCTTGCAGAGATGCATCTTCACTTCTGAGCCAAGTCCTGGCCTCACTAGCTCCACTGCAACCCCAACCATCCTAACGGGATCACAGCAGTGGGAGAGAGGTTCCCTTTATCCATTAGCGAGAAAACAACAGCAAACACAGCAGCTTGGCCAATGCAGTAGCAACAACCTGAGTTAGATGGGTTTTCCACATACAAAGCTCCCTGCCTGGCTGCTGGAGTCTCTGATTGCCAGCAGAGGACTTTGCTGATGAGATCAAAGACAGGCTTTTAAAGCTCAGCACGCAGGATCTACCCACTGGAAGCGGAGCAGACAGCATCTGGCCTCAAACCAATCTCAGCTGAAAACAGTTCCAGCTAGTCTAATGGGGAGGCAGACATTAGTTAGGGGTTAGTGTAAGCACTCAGCAGATTACCTGCCCTTTTTTCTGGTCCAAATACAAGTGTAAATGAAGTAGCTGAGAGACCTAGCAAGGGAAAAAAGAGAGCCATTGTGGCAACACACATAAAAGCTCTGAGAATAAGGTCTATCAGAAGTAGTATAAGTAATAGAGTCAAGACATGACCATGACACTGGGCACCATGTGCAGGGACTCACATACACATAAAAAGCAGAGACACCCACCTGTGGACTACACCTTTGAACATAGGTTCTCCCTTCCTCAGCTTTCCCAGAAAGATGGAGAAACCACTCCATAGACCCAGCTGACAGGGTGTTACCTAGCAAGTGTGTTTAAAGAGTAAAGCAACTTATAAACACAAAGGGCTGCCACTCCACCCCTTGCACTTGATCAGTGCTTCCCACTGGAGAAACCCCCAGTGTCTGGCCACCTCTGTAATCCAGACTTAAGAGCATTAAGAACAGAGTGCATTTATGACTAATTTAGGCACAGGATTACGTGAGGGACACGTGGCAGTCATTTTAGTCCTGGTGACTGACAGGTCTTCTGAGAAGTAGGGGAACGCTGGAGAATTACTCACGGTGATGAGTGGGAGTTTGCGTGCAGAAGCGTTATGCCTGGCTGCAGGCAGGCCCTGCTAAGAGCAAAACCATCGGCTTTGTGCTCTGAGCACAGGCCTGAGTGAAGGAGGAAATTGCTTCTGCTATCATATGAACACAAATATCCTACAAGCAATATCCTCGTCGCCAGGGTCTGCGTGCCGTGCCTAGCCTGGAACAGCTACCCGGTTTGGAGATGTCAGACAGTACTGAAGACTCAAAGGGAAACCAGCTGACGTTAATGTTGATGGTGGAAACTTAATTTCATCCACCCTTTTTGTTTGTGCAGTTCATTTCCTCTCCTGGGAACTGTTTGTTATTGTATCTCCCAGCCTGGTCTCTCTATATAAATTTATTGTTTGGTTCTGCTGTCCTGTGCATTCACTGGCTATTGTCTGCTTCTTGGCGACACCAACGAAAGAGCCAACGAGAGAGAGAAACTGGAAACAGCTACCTGGGTTGTAGCTCAAACAGCATTGGGTTTTTATTGATTTGGGAAATACAGATTCTCAAAAACTTAAGAATGAAAGACACATCACACCAAGACAGGAACAGTTCACAAAATACTGCGATCAGTGGCACACTACCATATGTTTCAAGAAAGCCATTCATTGTTCCTCTTTATTGGTGTAACATAGCTCAGCCATGAGATCTTTGATTTTGGATCCCAAATGGAGATCCTTTAAAGGAAGCTACTTTCAAAAGCAGCATGCTCAGCCCTTCTGCGATAACACTAACAAGTCCCCAAAGGTTTCTCAAACTGCGCATTTTAAACCACTCCTGACATCCGCAACTCTTGGCCATGTCACAGATCAGGGCACACAGTGTGGCCATTACAGATATGGTACTAAGCAGACTGGACAGAACTGTTCATGGATACATTTGAGAATAAGGTCTATCAGAAGTAGTATAAGTAATAGAGTCAAGACATGACCATGACACTGGGCACCATGTGCAGGGACTCACATACACATAAAAAGCAGAGACACCCACCTGTGGACTACACCACAAAGAAACAACCCCCCTCCAAGCAGTGGGATCTCATCGTTACAAAGAGGCTTTTTCCAGCCTGTTAAAGGGAAGGATGCTCCCCACTCCTTGCCTCCCTCTTTCCCAATTCAAGTAAACGTGCAGTTCTCCACTGACATACCACAAAAGGCAGCATCTCTTTCCTGCACAAGTTTTTGCTCCAAACACCCAGAGTAAATAGGTCTCAATTCTCATGGAAAATGAGGGATCTAAATATTGACTTTCAGGCAGTTGCACTGGCTATACCAGCCAGATACCAGAAATGAAGAAAAAGATGCTGTTTGACTAGGGAGGATAAAATCTCAATGATCACCAGCATTTCCCTTCCAGTGCCCTGGTTTAAAAACCAGCAAACGCACTGGGAAACTTCACAATAAATTTCTTGGGCTAAGGGACCCTAAAGTAGCGGTGCTGCAACCCCCCTGGGGGTGGTGAACCCAAAGGTGGAAATGGAAGTGACGATGCCGGACCAGACAGGTGGTTGCGAGCTGAAGCAGTTTGGGAACCGCTGACACTGCACTCCTGCACGTTTAGGAGGTGGATGCACATACTGAAACCCTCCCGCTTTCGTCTGCATGCCTGGTCCTTTTAACCGATGACCAGAGTGATTGCTAGCTCTGGCAGCACCACAAGCCATATTTCCCCACGCATGAAAGGCTCCTGGACTGTTTCTCAGACTTATTAGGCACAAATGGGCTTTTCATCGACATCAGTCATGCGTGCCTGCTCCCTCCACCTCATTTATCATCTCCTGCCAAGGCACTGCACCCACTGCCAGCAGCACGCTGTGCCCCACACCCCTTCCTAAAGGTGGGCTGTAGCAAGGGGCACACAACGGGCCACACCAGCTGCTGTGCAAACAGTGCCTGCCCTACACACAGGAGGGCAGAAGAAGGGCAGAGGAAGATACGTTATCAGAAACCGCTGGGTTACAATGATCTGTTGGCTGTGGGATGTTTTTTGCAGCTCTCCTTTGAAAAGCAGAGTTGAGGCTGCAGCTTGGAGATGGTTAAGTGGTTGGGAGCAGGATTTGACTTGGTCAAATTGGTTTGTTCAGGGTGAGGAATAAGGATACATGCATACAGGATCTGGGAAACCCGGGAGCTTGAAGGACAGGGTCAGAGAGCTGGGGGAGAGTGTGAAACTGGTGATGGGAGGGTTGTAGAGACAGAGGAGGCAATGGCAGGGCTGGGCCAGGTCTTGGGAAGAGAAACAGGGAGTAGAAGGGTTGGGAATTGGGGACAGGGCAAGGCAGCAGGTGACAGGCGGAGGATGAGAAAGTGCTGGGAGCATGGTGACAGTGAGGGAGTACATACGAGTGTGCTGCAGAAGGCTGGTGCTGCCTCCAAGCATCGGTACCTCTCCTCACCGCAGCCACACACGTGTCCCAGCCGCTTACATTAGAAACCTGACTGGTGCCAATGAAAAGCCCACTTATGCCCAGGCCTCCATCTGATGGCTCCACTGCCTGGCCAAGGCCTTGCGCCTGCCCCACTACTGGGGCTGTAACAGCCTTGCTGCTGCTCCCCTTCTGGTCTGACCCAAAAGCAGGCTCCTTTTCTGCTTCTCCTCTCCTCCTGCCAGGTGAGCTGGAAAGAAGGTGGCGGTCAGTGCCCCAGGCCCTTTGGGAGCGGGAATGGCTGAACTAGCTGGAACTAATTGAAAACACACACAGAGCAGCAGGATTTACTGCCTGGTCATCTAATCCCGCCACTTAGGACTGACCCACTTGAAGTCACAGCGTGTGACAGAATGACCAAGCAATGAGGACAGGATTACAGAGCCCCAAGTGAGATTATGCTCCTTGGTGGGGACACAAGCTGCTGGGGGCACGGAAAAGATCTGTGTTGAGCACCTAGCAGGGGTAATAAGACCAGATATCCAATGCTCTGTCTGCTTAGAGAGCATCAAAAATAGACTCTCCGGGGAGAGAGAAAACACCCAAGTGAGCCAGCTGGGCAGACGCAGGGTACTTGGGACACTGACAGCTCCTCAGCCTGTAAAATGAATTGGCACAGATTTGTGCCAGTGTTAGCACAACTGTGGCTTCAAAACAAAACAGAACAGGGGAAGGGAGCAGGAGGAAGGGGAAGGGAGACAAACCTGCACTTGGCTAACTAAAACTGTAGGCTATTTAAGATAGAAAGGGGAAAGGGCCATGGGATCAGAGATAAGGAAGGTGCGGCTGTGCACGGCTTGCAGCATCTTAGCCTGTGGTAAACGTGTAAGTAGCAGCCTGTCACACACAAACAGTAATCAGAGCGCCAGCCGCATTGTGCTGCAAGATGGATAAAAAGAATGAAGAGATGGGTCTTGCCCAAAGATCTTGTCACCAAAGACAAAGATCATGAGGGATCCTGTGGGAGCACAAGCACAAGATCAGTTACCACAGCTCAGAGAGAAAGGAGAGGACAGGGCTGTGCACAGTGGGAGACATGTCTCCAAGTACAGGAGCCTTTAGAGTTAAGCTTATTTCCTGAAAACAGGTTTGTACAGAGTACACTTTCAGCCCAGCATCTCACTGTGTATTTGCCACCAGAAGATGCTGGCTTGCAAAGTCTGAGGGTCCATTTCTTAATACAAAAGCATCTTTTCCTTGCCCATTAATCCAAGTGAAGCAGGAAATAAGACAGATCCTCACATTCACTTGCTGGTAAAAGCCATGTTTTCCATGGGAGCTGCAGGAGCTCAGTGCTTCTGAATATATGGTCATCTCTATAGGTTCTGATTTTAAAACAATCCGTTAAAGGCTGAAACCCAATGAACCTGTTCAGGGCTCAGTTTCCCATCTACACTCAACACAGACTAGTTGGATACCCTTAAACCTTGGCATTGGGAAAGCCAGGACGAGCCTTAGAAATAGCATTCTCTTTCCTCCCTCCCTGGAAACTTCACCCTAATGACAGCACTGCAGTCTTGTCTGGCATTTGTCACTCAAAGTGTTTTCCAGATAATTAGTCATTTAAACTTCTCTCATGCAGGATAATCTAGCTCTGTTATACCTTCTTCTCAAGTGAGCAAGTAAGGGCGTTGACATACATTTAACAGCAGCTGAAAACCAGGGCAACAGAAGCTGTTACCACCCATACCTGCTTGTATCGCTCCTCTCTTGGAAATGGCTCCCTTCACAGCAGCAGGGACAGCTAAATGGAGACAGGTCCACACCCGACCCACCACATTTCACATCCTGAATACCTGAGGAACCCCAGCTCAGCACTTCTGTACTTGCAACGCATCAGGCTGTAAATCACAGCCATTCAGCTCTCCCTGCCCGAAAAACATCAAATTCAGTCTGAAAAGGGCAAGGGACAGAAGCTGCTTTAACTGTTCCTGACTATTACACCATGAAGAGTGTAAAGGTATCAAGGGTGTGGTTCCATGAGCAGCAGAGCTAATCTGCCTGCTTCCCACGACCAGGAAGGGAAGATCTTGCTTTCCATTCCTCCGACCATACTCCTCACAATGCAGTTCTGTCCCTCAGGCACTCATGAGACACGTTTGTGGGCTTGAAAAACAGTATTGCCTTTCTTTCTCTTTCTGGATAAGCTTTCTGATAGATTAGAGATAACCTGAGGAGGTCCAAAGAGCTGGTGCACAGTAACCCACTGGGAACAGGAGCATCACCCCTTTTTGGAGGAGGAGAGCTGTCAGATCAGCTCACCCTGTCTCTTGCATCTGCATCCTGAGGCACACAGAAGCAAGCAACTTGCTGGAGGCCACATGCCGAAGTGGTGAAGGAAGCCAGGAGTCCTATTTTTCCTCACATATTCAGAGTAATTTAAATGTCAAGGCTGAAGCAAAGACATGAACAGTCCTTGCTTTGTTGTAAAAATCAATCAATCAATCCAATAACAACCTATCAATCTTATCAACAGATCATTTTCCCCTTCCCAAAGTAGCGTGCAGGAAAGACTCTTCTGGTCCATTTACAGGTTGCAATATCTTAACTGTTTTCTCTCAAGTTAGGCTGGCAGATGCGCCATACAACAATACCACACGAGTCACAGAGTTGCTTTCTTCCAGCACTGAATGGGGAGCTTCATTAACTCATGCAAAACAACAGATTCCTTGTACCCTGGAGACTCTTCTCCCTTCTACCCAGTTTCCCACTGCCACTGGAGCCACATTTCAAGGCAGTGAGATTCTTAAGAAAAACACCAGAAAAGCAGAACAGTGGGAAGAAAAACTGTGGTGCTGACGGTTCATTCAGGTTGAAGAGCTGATGAAGACACTGTTGTAGTCCTGAGATTAACAGGTTGGCACTGTGCGGCTGGGCTACTGTTGAGCTTCTCATATTCAGGAGCTACCCAAAACAAGAGTCAGAGTTTCTTTGGGATTCACACATAGTTTCCAACTCTGTCCTAAAAACAGCTCTAGCACAGAGAGTCTGCAGCACCTTGTAGAAAGGGGCTCAGAGCAAAGGCAGTGTGGCAAAACAGGCATTCCCAGAACCTATTTATGTCCATGGTGCAACTTCTTCAGGCTTACATAGCAGCAGCAAAAGTGTTAAGTGTCATGGAGGCATCACACAAATGTTGTTTTGTTGGGCATATAACACACAGCTTTGCCTTAGCTCCACGTTTATCCCAGGTTTCAGTCCAGGTTTGGATTAGCCAGCAGTCCCTGGGTTAGCAGAGCCTCCACTGAAGAGCAACAGTTCAGGAAAAGAACTGAGCCAGGCCTGACAACCACAGTCTGCATAATGCTTCCCTTTTCCCTGCCAAGCAATTTTTGGCTTTTCTTTGGAACAGGATATAGCTTTTGCATGTCCTTGCGATCCTACATGTGTATGGCATATCCCAGGGGCTCCCCACTTCTCTAATACCTTGCATTCAACATGCTTTATAGACTTAATGGTATTTGGCCTCCTAAGGATGTATTATGCATTTTTACAGAAGGTAAGTCCAAGACATACTAAAATGATGTACCTGAGGCCATATGAAAAGCATTTGACAGAGGAAAATAATTTCCTTCAACTCCCATTCACATGTTTTTCCTAATACAAGTACCCGCCTTGCCCATAGGTTTCTACTATCCTTTTGCAAGAGGCATTGTATCTGACTGCATGAAAGCCGTATCTTTTATACAAGTCTTGCCCCCAAAACACAAGGGTATAGTCACTGTGTACATCTACCCTGATTATCATCTACCATGACAATCCATGGCCAGAGAGCAGGACCACAAAATGCAGTTATCAAGTCTTGCAGTTTTTTTACGCAAGTAAAGAACAGAGATAACAACTATTTCCTGGTTCTGGCTCTAAGCCAGGAACAGAGTACAGGATACATCTCCTCAGATGAGGCCACTCATCCAACATCTACTCATTCTCCAAAAGCAACTGATGCCACTTCCCATTCACTCTTACATAAACATGTCTCCAGACAATTATACACGAGGAATGTCATGTGTAAGCTTTGCAGACAAACTTTTACCCTTCATGAACTTCAGATCACATCTGCTTTCTGTCAGTACCCAATTTATAGGTCACTAGATCCTCCAGAGTTCTCAACAATTCAGCACAACAATTGACAAATTGGGCTGCAGATGGCCTTCCCCTTCACTGCAGAAGGTGCTGACCAAAAAAAATATTTCCCTGTCAGGTTGTTAACTGTTATCACCTAACGTCAGCATCTTTCATGGGAAACATGCTCCTATTTTGACAGCGAAAATGAAGAGCACAGGCTGTGATGAACAGCACTGCTAACATTGTCACCTGGGTACTGAATGCTATGGAAAATATAAAATTCAACAGAGGCCTGAGGCAGACCCTAGTCTTAATCCTGCATTTCCAACCTTCTATAGGTTCACTAGGCACCACATTTGCTGTCTTCATCCCAAGAGGCACCTGTGTGGCTGGTGAATGGGAGATTGGGAGGCATGATCAAAATCAGTGAGCGAATCTCTACCCTCACCATCTCTCCTCCTCCACACTGTGGCTGCTGTTGGCAATGGATGCAGATGAGATGCTAATGAGTCATCATCCTGACCCGCACCTTTACCTTTGAAGCCGCCATGACGGCTGCCGTGGCTGCGACGTTCAGCCCTCGCTTCCCAAAGTGCACAAGGGCATCGTAGCTCCGGTCTTTTGCCTGGACGAGGCAGTCATCGATCTCCTGTCACAGCAGACAACAAAACAAACAAAAAAAAAAGCACAAGAAGGACAAGTTCAGAGTGCTCCCAGCCTCAAACTCTTGGCAGGGCCAGGTCATCTTTTAAGGAGGCAGACGTCCTCCATTTCCTCTACCCTGGCTGGAGAGAAGTTCACAGCCAACGTTTGCAAAGAGGAAAGGTTTGCAGGGGAGCAGTAACTCCCTTTGCAGGCTTGGGAACTCTTTATTCTGCGAATGGAAGATTGGGACCCAAAGTTGGGATACACTTGCACAGTGCAACCACCATCAATAGGTCCTGGAAGCAAGACAGACACATCCACCTGGGCAGAATGGATCAGGTTGTGTCAGGAGCCATTTGCAATCTATGGACTCTAAAGACAAACTGGATTGCCCCATAGTTAAAAAGAATTATATTATGATACTGGGCAGCTGCAGCTGTACTGCCCTAGGTCCAGGACTGGTGGTCTCAGAAGTATCTGAGATATCTCTGCACATCACTGCAGTGTCTGGCTTCAACATGCCCATGGAATTGGTAGGTCCAGAGCTTCTGGACTTTGATGCTGCTCAATATACAGTGAAATAGTTATGAAAGTTCCTGCCCTCACCCTCCCTCCCTCAAGACACAGCGGTCTGGATGATAATGGATGACAATGACTTCTAGTACTCAGCTGTGTTAGCAGCGACTGGAGGGTGCGAGAAGCTGCTGGCTGTTTAGTGATTCCCTCCCTATTCCTAGTAGATAAGAGGTGGCAACCCAAAATGCACGAGCTCTACTTGTGAGAAGCGTAAGCAGAAGTTCCCAGGAAGCAGAGAGACAAGGGACTGACCCCCACAGTCCTTCTTGGACTGTTCACGCACTGCCTGTGGCTAAACAGAGATCTTTCATTTCCATAGTTGCCAATGTGGGAAACAGTTATTCACTTCTTAGTAGTCTGCATGTTGATATGTGACTGATAGCTATTCTTGATCCATGTATCCACATGAGCCAAATGGATCTGCCTGACAATGTCCCATTCACAGCCACAGGAATCTCCTAGGCAGGCAAATGATCCAAGCTGTAATGTCTGCCCCCCGAAATTAGCATCATGAATTTGAGCAAGACATTTCTCAACCCAGGACGTCAACATGCTACATGCCTTACTTCAGCATGTTCTACATCTCCCACCCAGGCAAGTGCTTGCTAAGCCCCTTTCAGACAGGCTTGGCTATTTGTCTCATTGCTGTACAATGTTTTAGGCAGAGCTGGGAACAAAGTTAAGGAGCCCTGGCTGCCAGAGCCTGTTTCTCTAATTGTTATATGCAGCCACAACATAGCACTCCAGCTATATTCAGCCAGTACGTGCAAAGCAGCTCAGGAGGTATTTTTATCTCCCTTCCTCCCAACTTCTCAAGTGCAGAAAGATAAGTTAATATGTGTGAGTGCGCTGAACAGATGCCAGTATTTAAAAACACAACAACCCCAAAGAACAAAAACACCAACCAAAAAGAGATGATCAAATGACAGAGGAAGAGAATCAGCAACTCCCAATCCTTGAATGAAAATGAGTGATACGAAGACTGGAGTAAACATACTGTAGATCTGCTCCACCCAGAGAGGACCCGGGCACCTGTGATTACCTTTTCTTTTGAAGACAGCGTTGGATGAACAAATTTCCTATACAGGAGGCTGGAGCCTTTTGTGTATGGAGACAGCAGCCAAGCTACAAAAGCTATTTTGAGTTCATAGTAGAATGGAAACCTAGAAGAAAAAGAGCTGTTAATGCCCACTCCCAATTTAACCACTGCCCTTAATTAGAGATGCTCAGCACAGAAAGGGACTGGCCAGTCTAGCTTAGGACAGCTTTTGCTTACCGAAGAATCCAAAGACTAAAACACATTCACTCACCTTTGCACACATCTCAAGCAGGCATGTGGGTAAATCTTTACTTGGGTACCAGGGCCATTTTTTAATGGTCTGGAAGAGACTCTGCTGTGTGATAAGAGGAGCTTTCTACATGCAAAGAGCACAGATGCTGCCTTCATAGCATCCCTAGTCATTATGAGGCAGCAAAGAGCAAACCAGCAAATCAGTATTTCATTGATATATTTATGCACCTTTCATCTCTCTGCCTTTCTGTTTTTAAGATAACACTTATCTGACTGAAACTGAAATACAAGAACCATTTTTGTCCAAGCAACATGCAACATAAAGCTGCAGATCCACACTGTGGCTTTCAGGTAGCACTGCAAAATATGCAGGACACGAATTAACAACAGGACATGCTTTAGCTGTAACAACAAGCCAGGGACTTCTTGAGATTAGATTATCCAGACTCTTTTCTGGAGGACAAACTCTAGAGCTCAAGGTTGGCCAGCTAGCAGCATCCTCATGCGGGCAGGCATGTTGCTGCCAGCGGTGTGACGGACCAACGCTATCCTTTGTAGGCAGGGGCAAGCAAGAGCAGCACAGAGACTCTGTGATGGCTGTGCACCAGCCCAGCTGCACCCAGACAGACTCCTGCTGGGCTAGCACAGCACTGTCACCGAGCCAGCTGGGCTATACAGCATCCAGGCCCGACTCCATGGGCCTTGCAATGCTCTACTCTGAGCATGGATTTGCCCGGTTGGTCTTCCTCCTCACTGAGGATCTCTACAGTATACTTGATTTCACAGGCTGGACAAGCCCTCTGACATTCCTCTCGAGAGACCCACATAATACATCCTTCAAAAAAACAAAGCTCCAGATGAACACAGTGGAGGTAGATCTGCATGCAAATTAGATAGGGAGACAATAACGTCTTTTATCTCCTTTTCAACAGGTCTGACATGTTGCCAAGTACCCCCGATTCCCTTTGTCTGGAGGACTCACTAGAGGCATGCAGGGCTAAGCAGGAACAGGCTTTAGATGAGGGCCATGCACTACAGTTAAATTTTTGTCCTGAAGTCTGCTGATCTCACTGGTCTCCACTAGAAAGGCCTTACTAAAAAGGGCAACCAAGCAACAAACATTTCCAAACTTGAGCTCCTCCAGACAAAACACCTCTATGCACCTGAAGCTGTTAACCCCGTGTTCAGGAGACTGTGCACCTTTGTGCCTGTTTTTTCCCCTTGTAAACATTTCCATTTTCCTTCCATCTCATGCTGAAGACCCTCTCCCATTTGGTGCTCACCAGCAAAGAAAGATATCCGTGAATGTCTCTGCTGTCGTGAAGAGCGCGAATATGATCCAGTACATCATCCATTTGACCTGGTAAACAAAAACAGTAGCCAGGTTATTTTTCCCCAAGGGCCTTGAACTGTCTCTTACAGGCACAAGTGCGCAGAATAACTCTCACAGAAAAAAAAAAGGTTCTTTTTCCACCCCCTGTGTATTTAACAATTACTTTGGATTTGAAGATGCCAGAGCTCACCCCACCTCAGCATGTAACACATGTCAGATTTCCACACAAGCCCTTGGGAAGGAAGATTGTGGCCTTTAGGACTTGTCTCATGAAAAGAAGAGCAGCCTGACTCTGTCCCTACAAAGGAAGCTCCACTGGCCAGCAGAGGACCACAGCCCTATCACAGGGCATTAAAAATCTCACTTGGCTCATCTTAATAGCAAAGGTTAATACTAGGGTGTTGGCCAAACTGCAATTAAGACAAAATGTAATTACTTACATAATATTTACAGGCAGGGGAAACTAGCCAGGAAGTGATAAAGAGGTAACTGCCCATCCCATGATCGAGGACTCAGGAGCACAATCAACTCACCGCAACTTACTGAATTAGCGTGCATCAGTTGAGTGGCGGTGCCTCCTCACATCCACACCCTGAGCCCATTGCAGTGACAAGGGCAAGTCCATTAGTTTAAATCCCTTACCTAGGGCTTAGGTGAGTGTATTGGGTTGTGTGGCAAGGTTTTGGTAGCAGGGGGGTTACAGGGGTGGCTTCTGTGAGAAGCTGCTAGAAGCTTCCCCTGTGTCCGATAGAGCCAATGCCAGCTGGCTCCAAGACGGACCTGCCAAGGCCGAGCCCATCAGCGACAGTGGTAGCACTTCTGGGAAAACATATTTAAGAAGGGGGGAAAAAAACCTGCTATGGAACAGCAGCCGGAGAGAGGAGTGAGAATGTGCGAGAGCAACAGCTCTGCAGACACCGAGGTCGGTGAAGAAGGAGGGGGAGGAGGTGCTCCAGGTGCCGGAGCAGAGATTCCCCTGCATCCCCTGGTGAAGACCATGGTGAGGCAGGTTGTCCCCCTGCAGCCCATGGAGGTTAATGGTGGAGCAGATATCCACCTGCAGCCTGTGGAGGACCCCACGCTGGAGCAGGGGGATGCCTGAAGGAGGTTGTGACCCCATGGGAAGCCCACACTGGAGCAGGCTCCTGGCAGGACCTGTGGACCCGTGGAGAGAGGAGCCCACGCTGGAGCAGGTTTGCTGGCAGGTCTTGTGACCCTGTGGGGGACCCACGCTGGAGCAGTCTGTTCCTGAAGGACTGCACCCCATGGAAGGGACCCACTGGTGCCCCCCTTCATGAAGAACTGCAGCCCGTGGGAAGGACTCAGGTTGGAGAAGCTTGTGGAGGACCATCTCCCTTGGGAGGGACCCCACGCTGGAGCAGGGGAAGAGTGTGGGGAGTCCTCCCCCTGAGGAGGAAGGAGCGACAGAGACAACATGTGATGAACTGACCGCAGCCCCCATTTGCCTGTCCCCCTGTGCCTGGGGGGAGGAGGAAGAGAAAATCGGGAGTGAAGTTGAGCCTGGGAAGAAGGGAGAGGTGGGGAGAAGGTGTTTTAAGATTTAGTTTTTATTTCTCATTATCCTACTCTGATTTGATTGGTAATAAATTAAACTAATTTCCCCAAGTCGAGTCTGTTTTGCCCATGACGGTAATTACTGAGTGATCTCCCTGTCCTTATCTTGACCCACGAGCCTTTCGTTATATTTCCTCTCCCCTGTCCAGCTGAGGAGAGGAGTGACAGAGCAGCTTTGGTGGGCACCTGGCATCCAGCCACGGTCAACCCACCAACAGTGAGAGCATTTTACCTCATACGGGTAGGGAAAGCATGTGCTGTGCTGTCACCGTGTTCAACTATGGTAACTCCACTGCTTGGTGCGTGATTTATGGATGGTCTCCTTTGCGGTGATAGTGACAGACACAGAAAGAGTCTTTGGGGATTGTGACTTGGTCAGGGAAACTGTAGTATCTCGAATAATTCAGGAATCTGGGGATTTTTGTCACTGAGCACTAAATGGCATTTAAAAGCACAGCTCAACTGTTCCGATGTATGCAGTATCGGTTCTTCTTGGGCTGGAAAGAAACAACATATTTGTCACATGCTGTCAGCCCTTCCAGTGATTTTTATCAACTGATGTGGTGCTCCTCTTCTGTGGCACTGTCACCACAGAGATAATGTAAGGAATAATTTCCAAGTACTGGAGATGAGAGAAAACCTTTTATTCCCCCTTAATATTTTTTTCCATTTTAAGATTGTAAATCAAAGTTCACACAGCTTTAAGAATCTGTCTCTCCAAAGGAAAAGAGATGGTAAGACAAAAGTTTTTAATTTAACTGAAAATTGTTGTCTAATTTACTATATTTGAGAACTGAGAACCCTAAGCAGCTTTGCTGGAATGTTAGAAAGCTTAAGGAAGTAAAATCCATGAAAATCCATGAATTCAAGAATTGGACCGTATTACCCAAGGCTGGGATAATTGCAGAATAGAATAGAAGGGAAAGGCTGGAAAGAAGGCAGTACAAGAGGGATACCTACACCAGGTGCTGCTCTGGGGAAGGGAGGATGGAGGAGGCAATAAATCTCTGGTGGATCTCACCAGCTCTGAAATTACTTGCTCCATCTTCTCCCCGATGCAGTGGGGACAGTACCTGTAGTCTCCCTCCATCTCCCTGCAGGTACTGAAATTATTCCCTGAGCACCGGTCACCCAGCTATATATCTGCTCCCCCAGGATTTATATGTATATTTATATATATGTTTACATTCAGTGTTACAGCAGTAGAATGGCACTGCCAAATGCCTGAGAGCATTGTCTTCCCAGGGCAGCTTCTGCCAGACTTTTTACGTAACTGCGACTCCCTCAAAGCCTCACTGCCACCATGGATCTGTCAGACATTACTGCCAGCAAAACTTTTAAACACGAACCAAGACCTGGTGTGGATGGGCTTGGATCAACCTAAAACACCATTTATCCAAATGACTATTACCAAGCAGAATAAAAGTAAACTACAGTGATATAAGTTTTGACTAATAAATGAAGGTTTGTACTGTGTCAGTGTAAATTACTACTTTTTTTTTTTTTTTAATCAGACCCTAACGGATATATTGCCACAACTGATGTGTTAAACTGAAAAACAATTGTAAGTGCAGACCAGGTCTTAGATCAGCTGTTCCCACATTTGGGTCATGACCCCTTGTGTCTGATGACAGTTCCTCTTTTGCAATTGAATTTCCAACAGGAATTGGACCCTTCAACAAAATATTTTCCAGAAAAGGACTATGGAAATGTTAAGATCAGTGGCAGACACTGCTTGGGGATGCTAGCGCACATCTTCAGCATTTCCAAGCAAAGGGTATACAAACCTTGAGAAGCACAGCTGTGCAAGGGCTGCAGGGACATTTTGCCTTAAGTATCTGATGTGTTCTGTAACATTTATGATTCTCAAAATATCCAAAACCATTACCTGAAGGAGGGGACTGATAGAAAGGAAAAATGTCAGCAGCCACAGTGAGTCCCAGTTTGAGCTTGCACTAAGGACTTAATGGGATAGCCATCTACGCTGTTACCCAGAGGAGAAAATGGGCTTGTTATCCCTGGGATCTTGAGAGGATTAAAGAGTCAAGATCTAGAGGCTGAGCCGGGTTCAGTGAAGTTAACAGAGCTCAGGTTGTGAAGGGCACTACAAATCCTACAGGACCCCAACAGCATCCAGTAGTTTTGATTCTTCCACATTTCACTTTCCCTGATGGCCCCATACGCTTTTAGAAACTGGGGCCCAGGGAACATTTTTCAGCAAAAGGTTGCCAGACCTGCCTGTAAATAGGTTGCTCCACAAGGAAGGATGCTTCTATCTGAGGATTCAGTCATATGTGCTTTGGATTGCCTCCTCTGATCCTTGTTTTGAACGAGCAGCTAAAGCTTCAAGGCTTTTTGAAAAGGCTTTGATTTATTCTGCTCTTCAGAAACAAAGGAAAACACGCAAAGCTCTGGATGCCAAACACCTTTTAAGTCAGCTGCATATAGCTCGCACCACCAGAGAAATAGCATACATTTGTCAAAGAGCGCATCAACTCTGCAGAGGAGCCAGAAGCACAAACCCAAGTCTCCTTATTTGAGACTTGTGCCTAGCAATCAGCCAGTCCACCTTCAGGCCAGTCTTCCCCTTGCACTGGTTTATGAGCTTTCCCAGAATACAGGCAACACCTTTATAATGTGGTGAGGAGCAATCTTAGAAAACAAACCCTGCAGCACAGCCACAAACCTCATTACTCACATATTCTTTGATGTCCTTTGATTTCACGGCTTTGTAAGAATAATATGCAGGGTAAAGAGTGCCAAATATAAGCCTGGAAAAAAACAAACAAACAACAAATGGATTAAATTGATTTCCTGTCACAGAGAAAGATTTTTTTCTTCCTGTCTGTTAAATGTGTTTCTCACACTAGCAAAAAGTGTTAGGACTTGATTTAAACTTGAGTGCACTAAGTACAGTACAGGAGTGATTTTGCATCACTGAATTCAGAGAACCTATTGCCAGTGACATGAAGAGCAGAGATTCACGTTGGCTTTCCTTTTGCAATGGTTTCCATAGCCGTAAATTATGAATTACACACAAAACAAATCAAACCAACCAACCAAAAAAGGCCACCGCACTTTCAAAAGGAAATTAAAAACCTGATTTCAAAATAACCTACTGTGACACCAGGAACATACGAGTATTGCTTTCAGAGGCAGGACAAAATGAGAATCATTTGTCGAAAATCCCTTCCACCTCTATTCAATACTCTGGCAGAGGATAAAGCAGCATCCAAGTTCTACTGGCACAAGGGTTTGAATGCTGGGGCCTTATCCTACATTAAACATGCTAAAGGGAAGAGCCCTGCACTGTTCAATGAAGTCGATTTGGGCTCATCAAAGGAGGAGGAATTTGCCCACCAAGATATGCCAACAGGATCAGGCCTAAAAATCCCAGCTCTACTGTTCTTTCAGACAGTTTCTGTTCATTTTCAAGTCTGAAAGGGATGCTGTCAGCTTCAAGATTTCATGTAAGGAAGAAATAAGGATCCGTAAGTTAAAAATAGCACTACTGAGAAAAAAGCATTGAGAATTTTTTATACTAACTCCTCTCTGCACCACTGCCTAGCTGCTTATTCACTTCGATTGTTCTGGACATAAGCATAGGCTTGTCAAAACCACTTAGCCCTGCCCAGGTTTCAGTCAGTTTTACTCAATGCAGTAGGATGATGCTGCAAAGTCTAAATTTAATAGATTGCAGGGGAATGTTTATTGGCTTGCAACTACCCCTCTTTCCACTGGAGCTTTTGCTTTAAATTCATACAGCTGTTTCTGCTGCTCTTGGGAATGGAAATGATCAATGTTTCAATCCCTAATTGTGGAGCCACATGGACCCACAGTCGTCTTTTCCATCCTGCCAGTAGCGATTGTGTGCCGTGGGACTCATAATTACAGTTGAGTTCATTACGTGCATAAGACATTAAAAATTAACACTCTGGGATATGGTGTACCATCATACTTCCCGTAGTTCAAGAAGGTATTTGTGAAAGAATGGGGTGAGCCAGCACACATCTTGATTTCCAAAGCAGTGACCGAAGACAATTTGCTTGCTATTCATCATGACTACTGTAGCATAGCTTTAGCAAAACCTTAAGCACAATGCACACTTCAGAAAAGCAGCTACTGAGTGAGGAGATTCAGTGTTTTACAGAAGCTTCACACTGGCTTCAAAAACAGTCAGCTGGAAACAGTCAGCTCTGAGCCTATTTCACCCACAGGGACTGTGCTACATGCAAGGATTAGATACAAATGCTCAGAAAGATTCTGGGAAACTAAACACATTTTTATCCCTTGCAATATCTTAACAAACAGCAACACTGGTTAAAGCAAGGAAGAATACACAGACAATAGCTTGATCCTGTTCTCACTAAAGCTAATAACAAATATTCCCTCCAAGTTCCATGGTAGCAGGACCTAATCCAAAGAAGGTAGAGCTCACAAAAGGAAGAAAGCTGCACAATATTCAGAAACTAAAGGCTGAGCACATGAATAATATTTTTGGCTCTACTTATAAGAAATACCGCATTTCTGTCCTTCCTTGTTGGCCCAGGCTGGCTGCTATCTCACGCTTTTATTTCCTGCAAATAATCACTGAATGATTGATATTCGTTTCCTCAGTTTGTGCTGGTAACAGAAAGTAACTGAATCCTGAAGAAGCAAACAGTTTACAGGATCACTAGAAAAGAATTAGTTGCAGACAATAAACACTTGAAAAAAATTCCTGTGAGGGAAGGAAACTGTGCAATACTTTTGCATATGCAGAGCAAGGGACAGTTAATAAGGTGATGTGCTCTCCCTAAATTGGAGATTGAGACTTTCACTGATTTGCCTTGTAGTGTGTTGTGTGCATATATGGACATTTATTACTGCTATGGTTTACCAGACTGAAAACTGTTTTAAGGAATGTTGGATCCCAGTCTTGTCACTGCTGTGGCTTACTGTGTGGCTTGGAGTCACTTAACCTTACACCCTCAAATGGAAGACAAAAGATGTTCAGGCATTTCTATAAAGCATAGTCAGGGTTTTGGAGACAAATACCTGCACATAGGCATATTCCAAAAAGTCTCTTGAAGTTACTCTCTTCAGTGGACTTTGGATCAGGCTTGAGTACAATGGATTTAATCCAAACACACGTATCAATCCTCTATCTCTTCCCTCAGTTCCTTTCCCCTGCTGAAGACAATACTTCTCTCTTCCCCCTCATCCAAGTTTTCTGTGTAATTAAAGTTATCGTTGATTCCTGCCTTCCTTTATCCCCATGCTCAGCTGTTGCCAAATCACTCCTTCTGCACAACATACACAAAACCAAGGCTGATTCTTCGTCCCTCTGCCCAAGTCACTAAGTCATTCCTTGTCTGTCTCCTTTCCAGCCTCCCTTGTGTGCTTTACTGATCTCTACCCCACCTGGAGGCACCAGTATTTAAACCTCTTCCCCTTGCCTCTCGCGCACACAGAGGTGACCCTTGCCTACAAAGCTGAAGTAATATTCTTATCCTTGCCTTCCAGTGCCTGAAAAACGTTGTTGCTCCTACCTACTGTTGGTTTGGTCTTTTACCACATCCTACCTCAGTCCCTTCTCTCCTTTAATGACTCTAGTGCCACGAGCTTCTTACTCTGCTGTTCCTTGTGTGTCTTCTCCCTCACCCTGTAGCTCCTGTGCTCCTTGCTCCTCCATTGCATATCAGCCCATCACCTCTAAAACAAGCTGTTCCCTCCCTGACAGTTATCCTGACAACCCACAGTTTGAGGGGCAGCAGCCCAAACTACACAAATTCCAACCATGCCATTCCCCAGATTCTCCTCATCTCTCTAATCTTCTCCTGCAACACTCCAGTTCTACCTGATGTTCTCTGAACCACACCACAGGACCTTCAGTTTTCTTCCACACATCCCCAAAATCGCAGCACAGACCCTCAGTTCCCTCCCACAACTGCGAGCTGACCTGGGAACCACATGTGCTATGATTCCTTCCGTGGTACATGCATTGACTGCCTGACTGGTGCCTGCCAGCTGGCAAGCCAAATTAACAACCTACCTATGGAGTTAATATGGCAGCTTTTACCTCCTGGCGGACACTGCTATGAGACAATCTCCTATCCAGCTACTTCTTATGAATAATGTAGAAACGTAATATTTGAGACCTCTCTGACCCATCTATTTTGGCCACAATCACTTTGCAGATCCAAAAGTTAGCAACAGTGGAAAAACAGACTGCTTAAGCCTCATTTCCTTAGGAAACCAGGCTACAAATACAGAGTCAACCCACTCCCCACCCATTTCCATCTTTCAAAGCTCCTGTGAATGAGCTATGTACCCTGGAAAGCCTTGGCCCTTTTACCCTCTGTGCAAAAGCAGAAGCAGACATCCTGATCAGCAAACCAGGGACTCCCAGAACTTGAGGTAGTAGTTGCTAGTTTAAAGCTACAGAGATGCGTTCCTACAGCCTGGGCTAAAACAAACACACACCCTCAGGGTATAGGGAAAGGCAAGGAAGTAGTGATATTCATCAGTGAGTTAGGAAAAGCTCACTTGCAGCACTAAACAAATAACCACAACAGTCTAACCATTCTTGGACTGCGCCATGCTTGAGTTCTACATCAATTACAATCGCCTTGAAAAAGGACAAAACAGCAGCTGTAAAGAAATCACTGAAGAGTCAACTAATTGCGCAGCAGGAGGCAAAAATCTAAGTAAAAGGTTAGTCTTCCTAAAGAATACGATAAGGATTAATACTGAAAATCTTATAATCCTATTAGGCACATCAGCAGCAGCAGTCCCCAGTCTGGACCGCTACATGCGTGTCTGGTCATTCTCTGTCAAAAGAGAATGGGACACAGCCACGGGGCAGAAGGGGAAAGGAGAAGAACAACAAAAGTGTGTCGAAGCGCACTGGGGAAGATCCGTAAGAGTGACTGTAAATGCTGCAATTGTTTCTTTTGCAGCAAAGATAAATAACTGAGGTTACTTGCTCCTACTCCTGATGCAATGTAAGGGGATGTTCAACGGAATCAAGAGAACAAAGTCAAAAAGGAGGAAAGAAACCCTCTCTATCATCAGGAGTTAATCTGTCAAACTGAATAACTGTATTTATTTATATAATTACATTACATAGGGTTTGAGGTTTGGTTTTGGGTTTCATTATTCAAGTTTACCACTACATGAGACAGGAAAGGATGAAGCTTCCCATAGTGTGGGGTTTCCTGATTATCAGGGGAATATTAAAGGAACTGAACTGTTGGCTCCTCTTTAGCAATCACTGTCATATTCCAGTGGAGCAGCTGCACCATCACCAAACCTCCTTCTGTCTCTACTTACCAGTACAGCCACAGCCAGCCCTGGCTATTATATCCTTCTACTCCTTCTCCGAATCTGCTAGCACAGTGATCTGACCATCACAGAGCACAGGCTAACCCAGATGTGACAACATCCCTAACAGCATCTAGGTTATAGGCTGGGGATCAGCACCAGAGCTGGTACCAAGACCTGGGAGAGTCCCCACATGATGTCTTGAGTTCTGATGATTTGGTGATGCTATTTTCCTCATGAGGGGCCTGGTCTACAGCCTGTAAAATTAACTCTCACTTTCCCTAAAGCAGCCACTGAAATAAATGAAAAGACTCTCAGCAATTCTCAGGAGTACTGGCCAGGACTCAGGTTACCTCCAGAAATGTCTGCAAATCCATCCTCTTGAGTATTTTTAACCACACAGGTATTTTCTGGATGGTAACCTACTGTTATAAATATACTAGCGCGGTGCAATCCACATCCCAAGCCATCCAAGTTTTGCTCTCTAGTTACCATGCCACCAGTGATGTTTGGGCTGCCCAAACATTTAGAACATTGTACTACTACAACACAAATAGAACAGCCCTTATTTTACGCATAAATAACTGATGTTTCCATACCATCGGCACACAGCAGCCAAGATGGCAAACTTCTGCTCAAACACAGGGATGGACACATTTAGGAATCACTGAAATATTTCCTATTTCCTCAACATGTTCACTGGCTAGTGCATGCTTCTTATGCATGGAGCAGCAGCTGAGCTGTCACCATGCCAGCATTGCTCGTTGAAACCACCAAGAAGGGTGCCAATAGGTTTGCATTCCTTATTATCAGTTCTAATTAGCGTTCACACAGTGCCACAGATTAAAAATAAATGGCACTGTCTTTGCACCAAATGTTCCCAGTTTAAATCCAACAGCTGGGGATGTGAAAATAAGCAGCACACAAGGTCAGGGAAAAGGTTAATGTGAGCCCCTTGACAGGCCAAATGCCTGATATCCAAGAAAGGACTGGGGTGGAGGAAGCACCAGCTGCAGAGGCGGCTCCAGGCTGGTATTCCCTGGGAGATGGCTCCTGCAGACTCTTTGTGGTCATTTTGCAGCAGAATAGGTCCTGAACCATGGCTCCAGGGCAGCTAGAACTTGCCTGTTCACCCTCAGGGGTGACAGCTGATGCTGTCCCTACCCTGGGCCCCGGGAGAAGTGGATACCCAGCCATGCCAGCCTGACACTCCAATACGCACCAAGAATACCAAAGGCGCATGGTGCCTCAGTGACAAAAAAAATCCCCTGAGGAAAGCACTGGGCCCTGATACCCCCGTGACAGACCAGGCTCACTTCAAACCCCATTTGCAACTCCAATCAAACATCCTCACGGCGTTGGTTCAGTGCTGCCAAGGACAACTGTGCAGCTGTGCCCATGTCACTCGGCCAGTTGTGCACTGCCTCCACGCGTATTAACAAGGTGTAAAGCTCCACTTGAACAGTCACCTGCTTAGCTCTGGCTGCTGAGACCTTGTCCTCATGAGCATTTCTGAAGCATCATGCACACCCACCGTGCCAAGGAAACAGAGGGCAGGCCTAGGAGGACTCAGTGTCTAACACAAAGACACTCCACTTTCCATCCAGACCCACCTCTGACTTCTCAGCCAGGCTACAACAGAAGCAAACTTCGACTTGGTTAACATAACCTAATGGCAGGCAAAACCTAATTGCTCCTCTTGGTGAAACTGCAGGGTAAAGTGACGCCCAACTGTCCTTACACCAGAAATAGCAGGAGCAAGGGCTGTCCTTGAAGCTTCTAATTTAAGCAGTCTTGATCCTCCCAAAGCAGCACGTACTCCAGTTGACACCACCTTTTTTTTTTCCCTCAGCCAGGGCACTCCTCACATGGGAGCTGGAAGATGGCCCGGCACAAACAGGTGAAGAGACATGGCGAGTGGGACAGGTGGAGGAAGTGGCCTTGGCCAGCCTGGAGCTATCACACAGCTATTACATTTACTCACATTGAGTTCTTACATTCAGACTTGCCTAAAGAAGGCAAACATGATTTCCTTTTCCCCACTTCTTGTTATACACAGAAGACAGAAATGCTAAAATAACAATACTACTGATGGAGAGACCTTGTGAAATACTGGGATCGTTCAGATAATGCACCTTATGACTACTAAAACCACCAGAAGTAGAGAGTCTCACGGGATTGACATTTACACTGACACCCTTGAGTATCATATCTAAAGCCCAACCAAGATTAAGCAGGTACTTCACCCTTCCCAGGTTTATTGTTCCAGGCTGTTTTCAAACTCAGGCAGAATTGCATCAGTTTACACACAAGCTAACACTTCAAAGTTTTCTTTACAGTGCTTCAGAACAGAAAAGCCCTGTGTAGTTGCTATAAAAATACCCCATGGCTCTGCAGCTATTTTAGGAAGCAAATTTATTGCAGGTAGATGGCTTACTAAGCTGGTCTGTTCTACTTCACGCTGTGTTCGGTGGAGCTGCCTGGCCCAGTGGAGATGGGCAGCTGATGAGCAAGGGGAATTTGTTTGCCCTCGAGGCAATGCTTTAAAGGAAGGGTCTGCATCGAGGGTGTGTAGGGCTGGTGTGGGGTCCCGACCCGTCGGTGAGAAGCTGCGGGTTGATAGGAACGCTGTGCCTGGCACATGCCACGAGGCTCCGAGCAGCTGCCTGCAAGAGATAGTGTTTCGTGGGCCTCATCGGAGGCATTTGCCCTGTCGCTGCTCCTCCCCTCTCCGTGCTTCAGCTCAGCAGGACTGCAGGAGAAAGCAGTCCACGGCGCTGAGCTTTCTCCCAGCACTGGCACAGCCCACCACTTCGTTCAGACCCTTTCGGGGGAGAACAAATAATTCATCAAAGTGTGATACTGAGGGGAATAAAATCCGTGCCTTTTAGAGAAGAAAACATTCTCTGCTATGTGACCGGGTCAGACCTTCACCCAGCTTCACTGGTCCGAAAAGGCAGGGCTTAGCATCTGTGTGCCCCTGATGTTTTCCCTCTCTAGTACTGACCGTATAGTTCCTGCTTTGAGAGCCCTGCCTTTTTCCAAGCCAAATAAATGGCAATTTGAAAACTAAATGGTATGTTTTAGGGCTGCTTTTCCTGACTCTGGAGAGGGGGATGTTTATGTGGAAAAGGCTTTTTTAGAAGCACTGACATTATATTCCAGAGATGACAGATGGTTTAAAATCTGTATTGTGAGTTAGCCTACAGATTTATGGTAGGCTCCTGATACAAAAAGGAACAGAAAGAGACATATAACCTAACCAAACTAATTTCTAGGCTAAAAAAGGTAAAAAAACCCGGATTGCATATCAACAAAGCAGCTCTGCGTTATTTTCACGTAAAACCACAAAGACCATACTGTAAGTATTATTTTGGAGTTATTTTAACCAATGCTTTTAGGAAGCATAAACACATACACAGGGATCCCAATTTAGAGCATAATCCTACACTCCATGTATCCTAAAACTCAGTTCAGGTCATGGAAGTCTTTCACCATCAAACCGTAAGTGCTACCACTGTCCGAGGAGATGGTGAGAAACACAAAAGCTCCTGTTTGTCTATTCCTCACTGAAAGACAGCTTTAGACTTCTAATGTTGTACTCATGGGACAGAAAACAGGAATAAAAAAATTAAATGAAACTATAACTCGTCCAAATCAATTGCAACATGGGATCTCCTTAGAGTAATGTTACTTCGGCTTCCCAGGGACAGAATATTACTAGAAGTGCTTAACTAAGTGCAAGGAATATTTTAGCTCACCGATATAATTTAAAAACCAAACCAAAAGACCTCTTTGGCCCAAATATTCAGCTAAAGGCACAAAAAATGTTGACTTCCCATGGAATCACCGTCAGTCCTGGGTTACCAACGGTTCAATCCACTGACACAAATCGAGCAGTCCCAAGGCTGCTCTGAGCAGCACCGGGTCTCAGAGATCTCCACAAGCTCTTGGAAGAGGATGGAAACCCCGGTTAGGTCTCTACACTAGCCAAGGAGAGCAGTTTGGTATAGGAACAGGTATCAGGTACAGTCATGGCCAGCTTGGTGCAAAACAGCCTGCAGAGAAAATCTTACTACTGTCTGGACATTTCTACAAATATGCTAGTAAATTAACAATAAACAGCATAACCCCTTCCATCAGTAACTGACCTTAACTTCTTACATCTCTGAGGACTCTACAACATTAACCCAAAAAACTAGAAGACCAAACACTTGGAGGGACCAGACACATTGAAAACACATGGGACCCAACTCAGTGGTAAGCTCTATGTTCCAGAGCTGCTATTTAACTCCTAGTTAAGTGAAAAAAACAAGCAAACAAAAAAAAAACACCCCAACCCCACCTTCAAAACATCTCCTCTCATTTTGATAACACATCTCAAAGAAGGATTTCAAAGTGCAGTATTAATATTAGTGACCTGAATATCAAAGTCAATTGCACTTCTATCAATTTCTGATTATTTCTATTTCATTAGTGTTTTATCTCTATTTTAAATAAGGACAGTGAGAGCCACTTGAAATTATACAGGAAGCTCATGTCAGAGACATGAACAGTACCCAGTTTTCAACTCCAGTTTTAAAGCAAGAGTGTAGGAAAACTAAGGCAAGATGATCCAACAGGTAATTTCAGAATATTCAGACCATCTTAATGCTTTTCATTAGTATGAGTATCAGAATGCCACGTGCTATATATAACAGCTGTGACATTGCACGGAGTTCATGGGCCATGCAAACCACATTTTTCTTTATGGCCCACAGACACAGACTGGTATTTCTTCTGGGTACTATAACAACATTTTAAGGAGGGGCTGGGCACCTGCTTTTTTTACTACGCCCTGCATAACTTTTTTAAAAAAAGGAAAGAAAGGAAAATGAGATACTGTCATACAGCTTGAAAAAGACAGACTTCTAGTCTTTTCTCATATGCATTTGACAAGGATTTCTAGTGTGAATTTAATAGAGTTCTTTACTCCAGGGTCTTTTCTCATTTCATTCATCCTTTTTAATCCCTCCATTTCATACAGCTAATAACAGGATCTTAATGAAATGCATGGTACAACTGAGATAAACAAGGAGGGAGAGGTCTCCAGCTGGAGCTAAACTGATACAGACCAGCCTCCAGTCTAGACATAAAGGAGAGGAAATCAGAAGGAAGCAAGCCTCTGTACTGAAGCCACGGATCACTAATGAATAATCAGAGCTTCTGGCTACACCTCTGAATTCAGCTTCAACTACCAGTAAAATTATTTGTCTCTAATTAAAATAGATTAGAAGAAAAATGACCATTTAGTGAATAATCGTAAATCACAGTGTCAGGATGAGTGATAAAAACCAGCAGGTAGGGGAGCCTAAATAATACCTGGAAGTTCTGAAGAACACAGGGGACAGTCAGTCCTTTGGCTTCTGCACCAAGGAGCCTCATCACTAGTGCTCACTGGAGAGTAAGAGAACTTCCTACAAGGCTGATTCCAGAGAAACCAGACTCACCCAGCACCTAAGGAGCAGCACCGATCCCCTGCCAGGTGTAAATCTTCAGCCCATTTTCTCCCATATCAACAAACAGCAGCTTAGATATTAGAAAAGCCCATCAACACTAAACCAAACCATTGTAAACACCTTTCTTCCCCACACTTTCCCATCTGAGAAGAGAAAGAGCAAAACCTATGCGACATATCGTTTAGTGTGCTACTGGAAACTGTTCAAGTGAAAGAATGGTGAATGTAATATAAGAAATAGAAATGTGTCCTTTAGACTAGAATCACAGAGTAATTTACGTAGGAAGAGATCTCTACAAGTCTTTAATCCAAAAGAGGACCAGCTTCGAGTTTACATCAGGTTGCTCCAGGCCCTGTCTGGTCAAATTTTCAGTATCTCCATCTCCAAACCCCTGTTCCAGTGTTTGCTTACTGAAGAATTTTTTCTTTATATCTAAACAGAATTTCCTTTGCTGCAACTTGTGTCCATTGCCTCTCACCTTTTCACTGTGCACCTCCACAAAAAGCCTGGCTCTATTTTCTCTGTAACAACCCATCACGTTTTTGAAGACAGCAATAAGATCTCCCCTTCGCCATCTCTTGTTCAGGCTGAACAAACTCAGCCCGCTCACCTCTCCTGGTGCACCATGTGCTCCATCCGCCTTTGACTGGACTCACTGCACTTTGCTGGTGCCCTCCTTACACTAGGGAGACCCAAATGGGACACACTACTCCAGCCAGACACTGTCTTCACACTTGCCAAATAGAGGGGAATAATCACTTTCCTCAACCTGCTGGCTAACCCTTTTAATAAACCAATCCTGTATTGAGATCTGGAGAAGAACAGCACTGCACCCTTCCCATCATCAGCAGAACCCTGTACTGGCACTCGGCACCCTGTACTCGGCACTGGTGAGGCCGCACCTCGAATCCTGTGTTCAGTTTTGGGCCCCTCACTACAGGAAGGACATGGAGGTGCTGGAGCGTGTCCAGAGAAGGGCAACGAAGCTGGTGAAGGGTCTGAGAAGCCTTATGAGGAGCAGCTGAGGGAACTGGGACTGTTTAGCCTGGAGAAGAGGAGGCTGAGGGGAGACCATATCACGCTCTGCAACTACCTGAAAGGAGGTTGTAGCGAGGCGGGTGTTGGTCTCTTCTCCCAAGTAACAAGCGATAGGACGAGAGGAAATGGCCTCAAGTTGCACCAAGGGAGGTTTAGGCTGGACGTTAGGAGAAATTTCTTCACTGAAAGAGTGGTTAAACATTGGAACAGGCTGCCGAGGGAAGTGGTTGAGCCACCATCCCTGGAGGTATTTAAAAGACGTGTAGATGAGGCCCTTAGGGACATGGTTTAGTGGGCATGGTGGTGGTGGGTTGATGGTTGGACTCGATGATCTTAGAGGTCTTTTCGAACCTTAATGATTCTATGATGTCATAGAATCATAGAATCATAGAATCATAGAATCATACAGGTTGGAAAAGACCTCTAAGATCATCGTGTCCAACCGTCAACCCAACACCACCATGCCCACTACACCATGTCCCTAAGGGCCTCATCTACACGTCTTTTAAATACCTCCAGGGATGGTGACTCCACCACTTCCCTGGGCAGCCTGTTCCAAGGCCTGACCACTCTTTCAGTAAAGAAATTTTTCCTAATGTTCAATCTAAACCTCCCTTGGCACAACTTGAGGCCATTTCCTCTTGTCCTATCGCTAGTTACTTGGGAGAAGAGACCAACCCCACCTCGCTACAACCTCCTTTCAGGTAGTTGTAGAGCGCGATGAGGTCTCCCCTCAGCCTCCTCTTCTCCAGGCTAAACAACCCCAGTTCCCTCAGCCGCTCCTCATAAGACTTGTGCTCCAGGCCCTTCACCAGCTTCGTTGCCCTCCTCTGGACGCGCTCCAGCACCTCCATGTCCTTCTTGTAGTGAGGGGCCCAAAACTGAACACAGTATTCGAGGTGCGGCCTCACCAGTGCCGAGTACAGGGGCACGATCACCTCCCTATTCCTGCTGGCCACACTATTTCTGATACAGGCCAGGATGCCGTTGGCCTTCTTGGCCACCTGAGCACACTGCCGGCTCATGTTCAGCCGGCTGTCAACCAGTACCCCCAGGTCCTTTTCCTCTGGGCAGCTTTCCAGCCACTCTTCCCCAAGCCTGTAGCGTTGCCTGGGGTTGTTGTGGCCGAAGTGCAGGACCCGGCACTTGGCTTTGTTGAATCTCATGCTACAGCAGGACTCTGAAAATGCTCCTTTTAGCCTACTCCAAATGAGCTGTTGCAGTAGTACAAATCTCACTCAGCTACCTGTAAAACAAAACTTGACTGGCAAGGGAAGTATGTGAAGAACAGTACCACATTGTCTTAACTGTGGGACTTAATGTGGACCAAGTTGCCGTTACCATAAGAGCTTTAAAAAAAGGGGTGAGGGAGATGAAATGAATATTTACAAACACCTATTGCTTTGATTCTCTTGCGTAGCCATTTTTGATGAGCTAGAAGAACAGCTAGATTTCCCTTATCTCTACAGCCACATATTCACAGTGTAAGCACAGTGTCATTAACTGTGCAGCGTCGCTGCGAAATGTAATGGCTTTATGGTAACGCTGTTGCATGATACATTCTTACATAAAGCCACTAGTATGGAGGTCATTATCAGCTTATTTACTTCTATGCCAAACATCACAGCCCACGGTATGTATCTGGAGAGAAAATGACACATCCTTTCTTTTGCTGGAGCTGGGAAGCTCTCGGAGAAAGTAAATTACCCATACACATGGCTAATAGTCATGCTATGATCATTTTTAAAGGGATCAGAGGCTGCAACGTCCAGCAAAGCCTTGATTGAGCTAAAACTTATTTAAAGGGCTTCCTTAAATGACAATCTCCACCACAGTGCCTAAACTCATCCTTTAGCAGTTGGAGAATTGTATTTTCAGGTTAAATGAAGAAAGATTATATGAAACTGACTCTTCTAAGAAGAGTTATATTCAGCACTTTCAAAGGGTTCACCTATGTTAGTAACAGACAAATAGACACCCCACGATTCAGGAAGCTTTAATGTCTCTGACCTACTAATTCTAAGAGGCTTTTCAGGACTATCACTGAGTGCATAGCAGGACCCTAGGCACAGAAATATCAGCGTCTCTGTAAGTCTTACTACCCTCAATTAGCTCTCTTCAAGCCTTAGGGAAATAGTTAAGTTCTCATATCCCCATTTTACAGATTGGTTTCTCATAGGCCCAGCTGAGTAATCCCCTGGTTGGACATTCATCATGCAGTGTTGACATGCAAAAGATGCATCTGTTGTGCCTTTAACTTGCTGGGGTTGGGCACGATATCGTCACTGTTTCTGGCCTGGAGCATACCAGCATACAGCGTGGGTGTACTAATAAACTCTCAGGAGGAGATGCAGTTGCATAGCTTCTAAAATTCATGTCATTCCCTCAGTAACACTTGCATGTTGCCCAGAACCACAGCCCAAGTTAAAAATTTCTGACTTGCAATTCACTTCGCAGGTGCATGTGACAGATATAACTCACGCAGTTTGCACAGGATTCTAAAATATCTTTGTTCTTTGCTCAACAAAGAGTATATATGTACTAATTACACATCAAGACAGAAATACTGGAATTTAGACACATTCCCCCAGCACTCTGGGATGTTTCTTAAAATGCAAGGCTTCTTTTCTGAACTTTGGAATCTCTGTACATCTATTTAACTTTCCTACATCATGATTCATCCCACAACTGAATATTCTTCTGCTACAAAAAGACAATTCTTTCCTTGCTCCTCTCAAATCATTTTATCTCATTAAGTATCTCCAATTTTTGTATTTCTTGATCAACATCTGATTTCTTTGTTTAATTTCTGATGTTTTCCTATCTTACCATAGCTTCTCCCTGAAGCTTAACAGGTTAAACACTTTCCCGTTACACCAAGGACTCTTGATTTCAGTCCCTGTAGTGTTTCAGTGAATGAACTTTGGGTCTTTAACTAAAGATAAGAGAGAAGAAGGGGTTTCTTTTAGCCTCCACCAATTTTCATAGGACTAGTACTATTCATCTGCATTACAGTTTTTAACAGCCAGCTATTTCCTAAAATGCAGGAGAGACTTAAGAGCAAGGACAGGTATCTATTGAAGCATCTCACGGTACAGCACTTCATACCGAGAGCTTCACAACATCAACTGGAAATCATAGATTTTGGATAGAGAGATTCCTAAGGGTAAAAATCTTTAAAGAACCCTGAGACAACAGGCAGTTTTCAGAGATGACGAATATCTACAGGTTCCATTGACAGTGCTGGAAATTAAGTGGTTTTCACCACTGGAAGTCAGCAGGTGGGCCACAGCCCAGGTAGAGCCAATGTGAGATCTGGAAACAGAAGTCACAATTTCCGACTATGCTTCTGTGCTAGCCTTTATCACCTCCATTATTACACTTAGATGATCTCATTCTGTAAGCACAGCTTAGTACCACAGTACTGCCAATTCTCACATTTGTTCATTTAATCTCATCAGGTGATTTCTTGGAAGTGATTATAGGAACATCTCAAATCAAAATAAATTCTCAGACTTAATGGTTTCTCAGAGAAGAGCATGCAAACAATCAGAGTACAAATCAAAGGATCTGATGCACAGGTATATATATATATGCACATACTATAAAAGTCAGAATTTTAAATCCAGTCTCACAATTTGGTGAAGAGGTGAAGGGGTTTGACTCAGGTTTTTTTAATGCCTTCAGACAGCAGTATTGCTACCCAGATACTCAGTTTTCATTCTGACAGAAGATGTCATGTTCCCATTTGCATTCAATTTTGATCTCTCCCAGACTTCTCATATCTTTCTGAATTTCAGGCTTTGGCTGAGAGCATTAGAGAGTAAAAGGGATAAGCCATGCCACTCTCTTCTATTCTGCATTTTCCCAAACATAAATGTGTTCAGATCAAAGCCTGCGACACAGGCATAGCTCCATTCTTACACCATGAGGAATACCTCTTTGTTCTGGGCTTGGATAAAAAGCCAGTGCACTGTACAATTCAGAATGCTAAAGGCTTTGCCTCTTCTTTTTCTTTTGGCTTAGCAACTTCACCCCTTTTCCCTTCTTACCTTCTCTTACACACATATACCTTGCAGCTGGCAGCTACTCAAAATATAAAATGGAATATAAACTGAGGCTTAAGAGGCAGATGGAGACTTCACAGAAATAACTTTAGAGGAAAGCAAAGGGAAAGACAGCCAATGCTCCCAAGTCCATTACAGAGATTTCTAAGTAAGCAGCTGCTTGAGAAGGCAGCTTGTACTTTTTGTGGGAACGCCCACACTGCCTGCTATCTTATGTATGCTTTTCCATCACTTCTTATTCATTGTAATACTGCTGGTTTAAATGCCACAGTCCAGTGCTTGTTCTCCTTCCCAGGCAAGAAGATTCACACAGAAGGATGACAGTGTTGCAAGTGCCACTCTCCAGAAACAAAGCATTGCTATTTTGAAATGAAATGGTTAATTGTTTCAAACACAACATGTAGTTGTATAAAATGTGCCTTGAGAACTGGATCTTCACAGACTTCAGCCATTTATGGATTGACTGCCCAAAGTGAGGTTTCTTGGTTTCAAGAATATACCTGAAACACAATAGTGTTTGAATAGGGATCTGATTTGTTACAGCCAAGTATCTGCAAACCTCAGCAGAATAATAATTGAAAAAGAATGCTGAGCTATTCCAGTGGCTGTATAGCACATCTGAGTGTAAAAACCTCAGGACACATTATAGCAAAGAGAGGAAAAATATCTAATCTATAAATCCTAGAAAGGGGGGAGAGGTGGGTGGAAGAGATTTTACAGAGTGGGTTTACGTGAGTTTAACTATGAGTCATACCCAAACTACAAGGAAAGCAGACTGGTTCATTTTCCAGTACCGTGCAAAATCTGGCATAGTATTTATGTACTTAAAATGCATGTCCTGCCTCATGTACAGCAGGCAAGATCTTTCACTCTGACTGTATGCAGTCTCTTAACCAGCTCTGCTCATTCTGCAGTGATCTAGGAATAATCTGTAGAAATATGCATAGGGTCTGTATCATCAGTCATGTATGTCACATCCCCTTGGGCCCTGGAAAATGGCTGTCAGCGAGCCTTTGGGATTCCCAGTTCTGGAAAGCCTGCAAAGCAGCACTGAAAGGGATTGAAGATAGCCAGGATCAGGGATGCAAGCTAAGAGCTAATGGCAGCAGGCCATGGATAGCTAGCATGCTGCAATGTCCAGCACTCTCTGCAACAGATCTTCACATAAGGGTACAGGGATGAAGCACAAGAGATGACAGAGTTTCTCCCTGTCTGACATGATTAAAGTAGCTTTTAAAATATATGTGCTTGGGTGGTCTACAATAGGCATTAGGATTATTTAGACTGAATCTCATAAAGGTGGTCATGCTCTTCATCGTCAGCTTTCAGTGGATATTAACGCTTATTGAGAGAAGCTCAATAGTGAAGAGCAACAGAGAGCTCCAGATCTGACGTCAGAGATATCTTGATTACGGGCTTTGGGACGGCCCATTTGATTGGCTTTGCTTGCTAAAGTGCAGGTAAAGCCATATGCCAATCTAGTGATGAAATTCCCAACACTAAAATGAAAAAAAGGATAGAATAACTGTCCTGACAGAATCATGTCTTTGGGAGCCCTCCATCCTCAATCTGTCATTCCTCAAAGGGCAGTATAACTTGAGGCTCATAAAGAACAGAAGTCCTCTGTTGTCTTGAACTGGCCAATTTCCATCCTATAATACTCAATTTTCTAGGATTCAGCTGGCACCCTCTACAAGGCCCTCACCGTTCTGAGCTACAAACACAACCCTGGGATTCTGACCTGGGTAGATTTACACCGCTCACTGACTTCCGCAGAGCTACACCAGTTAACACAACTTGAAGCCCTCGTATTACCTTAGGGATGAGAAAATGATTGAGGTTTGCATTGAGTCAGCATTTTCCAGCTATTTATTCCCTCTGTCTGCAGAACATCCACTCTTGATCCTTCAGGTTTACCACAAGCCAAGACTGAGAATTTTTGTGGCAGTTCTTGTTAAAATTTGGCAATGCACCACTTAGCCTACTTCCGCTGACAAAACAGAGAAGCTGCAATTATTCCAGATATGAACTGATTTTTTTTTCCTTCATATACTGTGTTTTTTTTATTAGAAGGTTACATCGAGAACTTTTCTATTAAATTCCATCTTTTCTGTTGGATGATCACTTTTCATTTCACAAGGATTCTGTAACTCTGATCGTGCGCCTCTAAGGCTTTTTTGAGCATATAAAATGATACACTTATTTGATTGCTAGATTAGAGAAAAAGAGTCGATGCAATTCCTGTTGGATCTAAGAATCTATAAATCTTCTAAGTGAATGTGTGGTTACTCAATTATCTCTAAGTGTTCAGGTACTAGACCATCATTATCAATACCCATCTAACAGTCAGCTGTAACAGAAAACACATATACAGGGATCTCAAAATGCTATCCAAATACCAATGAAACAAGCTTTATCTAATGCTATGGGATGGGAGACGACTAGCGCAGACACAGGTATAGGCAGTAAAACACAGAGATTCTAACAGGCCTGTTCAAAATTACCACAGTAGTCTATGTTACAGATTCACAACAATTATAGCTATATACATCTACAGGTATGGATATATCTATGAGAGAGAGATGATATCCTGAGAAAGGATCATTAGATCACAGTTTCTCCCTAAATCATTAGAGTCAGCAGGGGATTGGTTTGACTGATTGCATTCTGACAGCTATGAAAAGAGCTGTTAGCACAATATAACAAACATGAGAGAATTCCTACCACATCTATGCAGGAAACTATTTACTTTTATTTCATTGTCTGTGTTTTTAAGGTATCTGTTTTAATAACAGCTTCCTCTCTGCATTTGATCCTACAAGAAAGATCCTTTCTGTATATAGGACAGCAGAGTGTGTTGCCATGGAAATTATCATGATCTACTTAAATTCAACAAATCCAGCCTTATGGGGTATATTCCCCAGGGTATCTCAATTTAATTATTAATGTTCTTTCTAAATAGCAACATCTTTCTGTTTTGACTGAAATCCTTATAAGCAGAGTGAAAATAATAAACCTGGAAAGTGGAATCCTTTGTTCAGCTGCAAAACAGGTACACTTAAGCCAGGGAAGATGCAAACAGCCTCCAAGCTGCCCTGTTTCAACTCAGACCTAGATGGATCATCTGGAAGGGAGAAAGTCTCATTCAGTGCCTGTGTCCATTATGTCCCTGGCCTCTCTGCTGTGATTTCCAGCAAAAATACCAGCTAGGATAGTGGGTTTTTTTGCAGAGGGACATGTTCAGTGGAATTTAAACACTGACCATCAATTAATTTCCATATAGCCACCTCTCTTGCACTCATTCTCTAGCCATGCAAGCCCAGTGAAACCACTCAATCTTTTCCCATGAAATATGTCACTAAACCCAAAGTCTTTTAGTCTCAGGGCAGCTCCAGCATCCATCTTTCTCCTTCAAGTGTCACCATGAATTCTGCAGGTAGATTTTAGGAGCCAGATGGTGTTATTCAGGCTGATCTAACACTGGGGATAGTTTCTTGTGGGTCACATAATATGGGCGGCTCCTAGGTCTAACTTTAGACATGCACAGACACATGTCCTCCCAAGTCCCCAGTAGAAGAGGCAGCAGAACCCTTCCACGAGCAGAATGAGGCTCAAGAGCCTTGAACTGCTCATCCACGAAAGGGCCCAAGGCAGAGCGCGGCCCAGAGCAGCCCTGCTGGAACTGTCCGAGGCAGAACAGCAACCTTATCACTATGGCTATTTAATGTGACCTGCAGCCTGGGTAAGCTGCTCTCCCCACATGCTCACAGCAAGTGTCAGGGCATTTGTGCCGAAGACATCAAGACAAAGGTAGCCATGAAATGTTGTGATGACAGGAGAAGGTCATCTTCCTGTGATTGCTCCACTCTTAATCTTGACCAGGTGCTTCCCATTTATCCTCCCTAGAAGGGTATTCCTCATGAAACGCCGCCTAAAATTCCCTGCTTCACTCCTCCATGAGTGCTTCTCAGGGACTGACAGTCAGGAGAGCTCTGCCACAAAAGAGGCCAGTCTACACAAAACATCCCAGAGCACTGCTGAACTTTTGACTATTGGCTTGGAAATTTCAGCTCAAAATTCATATTTACATTACCCCTCCAATTCTACTCCAGAGAGTGTGCCTCATGCCCACATCAGGGTCTATCACATGTAAAATAGAACTGTTAACTTCTGTCCATCTAAACTATCCCTAAGCCTATTTTACAGGTACCAAATCAAGAAAGAATAAATAGCTTGCCCTCTTCCCACAAGGAGTTTGCAGCACCGCTGAATCCAGGCTCTTGGTATTCTCATACAAAATCTGCAGCACAAGTCCTTCCCTCCTCCCTCGTACAAGGCTGGTTATTGGTCATAAGCCTCCCTCCAAAACATGAGGCAAGAAATGTCTGACAGTTTTTGGCTTTCCTCTAAAAACACTTATTTAAAGGCTGGAAACAAGAAATAGAATAAATGAGCTCAACTGAGCTGAATGAAAGGAAGCAATAGATGAACTCAACAAAATAGAAGTGCTTCTTGAGCAGGAACTGCAACTGTTTGTTGACTCTGATAGCGCTGAAATGCTTGGTAGACTCAAAGGCAGGCTACACACGTTGCCCTGGCATCCCTGGGACCCATCCAAAAAGGCACAAAATTCCAGACCCGAGGGGCATTCTTTCTAGCGCCTCACAAATAGGTTCTTCAATACTGGTTTTGTTGTCCTGTAAAATATGCCATTTTGGAAAGCAAAAGATTACTGTTGGCTCCATGAGAGAGAAGGGGAAAGCTTTATTGACCGGTTAATTGATTCCTTCTTTGGAATTGGTTGGTTGTTTATTTATTAGCAATTAGTGCATTAGCAGTAAAGGACACAGCAAGCAAGTAGGCAGCATTTGAAGAAACAACCTTTACTAAGCATGACACCAGGCCAGCGTTCCCAGCTGTTCCCCTGTCACTCCCAAGAGTCAATCTCCAACTTGACACCTAATCCTCTGCCTCCATATAAATGTGTGTCCCTCTGAAACATAATCCTTGCTCTTCATTTCTACTTACTGTACAACCAACTTCTCTCCTTCTTCAGTACCATCCTTGCCCTTCTTCTGGCTATCTGGCAGCTTTTACCAGCCTGCAGGTCACTGCTTTACCACCCACATCAAATTAAAATCCCTCGTTCTCCCCTTCTAGATCCTGCAAAATATGTCTACAAGAAACAAAAAGCAGGGTACCCCACTAAGGAGATATGCCTGCTCTGAGCTTCGTATCAAAAGATGGAGTTGTTCTGTGTACAAAGCTTGGGAGAGTACTGCCCGTGTTTCTAGTTCTGGCATGCCACTCCAGGTCTGGAGTGCCTTCCTAGGTCCTGCCTGCTGAACGAGCAGGCATGTCCTGTTGTCTCAGATCTCTTCAGAAGCACACAAGTCATGGAAAGATAAAACACAGTTTTCTTTTTGTCGCTTCTTCTAGTTCATTCTCACCACTCTGTTCACCATCTGTTTTGCCTATTTTTCATTGGTTTAAATTAGGAGATTCTCAGAGCAGGAATCTTGTCTTACTACATGCGTGTGAAATGCCAAAACAGAACATGAACACTGTACCAGTAATAGTGTCACAAAGAAATTACCAGGATCAGTCTCATAAATGATTCACCTAGAAGGCAGAGTTGCATTTATTCATATATTATTTATTATTATGTTATTATAGAACTTAGGAGAACCAACTAGAGACTAAACCCCATTGTCTAGCGTGCTGTAAAATCAAAAATACTAAATAAGAGTTCATGCCCAAAAGAGTTTACAATCTAAATAGCATATGAGTAATAACAAAAGTATGTGACATCTTCCTCTGCAAAAAGCAGCATGTGATTAACTTCAAGAACACAGGTGATTTAAGTGAGATTTTGCCATGTAAGTGTTTTGCTTGTGAAGAGCCCGATTACACGGATTCGTCCCTCCATTGAGCCATTTCATCTCACAAGGCCTATCTGAAATCTGCTGAGTGGCCCTGATCAAGTCAAGTGCAGAGTCAGACAAAAGGAAATCTAGACTCAGATCCTAGCTGCCTAATGAGGACGTAGAAGGAATTTTGACATATAAAGGTTCTACAGCAATCCAAACTGGCCAATACTTCTGCAGCACTCAAGTCTTCACCTACCTTTATGATTAGCCTGAAAGTTCCCAAAATACCACCTCTGTCTGCTGAGAGCATGGAAGCAGAAAGGCAAATGCAGTGCTTAGTACTTAGAAGCAACTGCTCAAGAGTAGTAGACATGATTATATGCCCTCCTTTGTTCTCTCTGTACCAAGCATTTCCTCTTGACCAAACAGCTCTCTGTGCAACACATTACCTTTAATGGAAGCTCCTTAGAGATGTCTGTCTCCCTCTATTAACTGCAATAAGAGCACAGAAGAGTGTTTCTCAGCCTTTCCTATTCACTGGACCACCTGACCTGGTGAAATGTTGAAATGTTAATACTTTACAAAACTGTAATTCAGTACATATAATTACAAAACTTGTAACTAAAATATGTAGTAAAACATGGTATCACCTGATTAAATCAGTTAGTACATAACTGACAACTGCTCGTATGAGGGGTCTGTTTTAGAGTTGAAATGTTTTCGCGGACTGCCTGATGTTTTGTGGACTGCCAGACATCTGTGGACCACAGGTTGAGTAACTTGACTCTAAATCTCCCTGCTGGGACTAAGTAACCAACTTTAGGTAGTGTAATGTCTGACTTAGAAGCCTGAATTAGGCAGTCTGGCTGTTGCATTCTGCTGTCTATGACACTGACAAGAGCACTGAGGATCTGAAAGGGAATGGGTCATTATTCAGAATATTTAAGCCTTTGGTTGTTTAATTGCTTTAGGTAGCATCTATTTAAGTCTGTAGTTTTGTTCTACCCCTCCCACACCCATCACAAATCCATAAAACAAACCACAAATACAATGCCCAATTCCCTTGATCAGATCCCCTTTCAATAATTTATTGATCAAGGAGCCTGGAGGAAATATATTACCTGTTACCACAGGTTTTCTGTGGAATATTGGACACATCACTTGATCTCTCCATGTCTCAGCGCCCTTACTAGTACAATGGCAGTAAAAATCATTCTGATGACACAATACTTACTAAATTAATTCTTCAAAGTGCTTTAATACAGTGAAATGGAAAGGGTCCCACAAAGGCAAAATACTGTATTAAGGCAGCTGCAAAGACGAAGGCCCTCAGCTATATTCCACAACTTCTAGTTTGGTAAAATGTCCTTCCTTACCAAACCAGGACTAGTAACATCTGTGATGTGTGTGCAAGAAACCCTTCCCCGTTGGGGCTAAGAGCATTTCCAGCACATCTGTGCTTGTGCAGGAAAATCTGGGTCACGGTTGACAAAGCAGCAGGCAGCGTTATCCCCTGTAGTGTGATCAGCACGGTCACATTTCACATGAAGGGCAAAGCAAATGTCGCACCTGCGCTGGATGTTCCTCTCAGTTACTGTCACCAACAGGTTCTGCACTCTCAGCAGAGCCGTAAAGGCTGCAGCAGAGATGCACGTGGTGGACGCCGAGCTGAGCTGGAAGCCACAGAGACCACTTGCTCTTCATGTGAGGGAGAGCAGCAGCGCAAGACTGCAAGATCTGTTTCAGAGGGATTACACCACCTTATGGTATAGGTAACGTTTCTTAGCAAATTCTGTATGTACGGCAGGTGGTCTGCCCTTCCCACTTCCCAGCTTCAGAGCATGTAAAAGCGTCTACTGCAAACTTATCCCATAGCCTTAGCCAAGAGCTCAAGCCACACTAGGTCCATTGCTGTATTTTCACATAATTTTGCATCACTGGTGTTGAGGCCTGTACAGAGCAATAAATACCAGAATCCTTCACATCACCTGCCAGCACCAAGTAAATAATGTAGACTGTGAAGAAGGACCTTCACATATGTGGTATATATCAACTGAGAGGCTAATGCTGATATATCAATAATGGGGCTGTGCTATGCCTTCATGAGAACAGCCCTCGCCCACTTGAGCAGATCCTGCATCTGCCTGCCTATGGTAAAGAGGATACAAGTTATCCTTTTCTACCGTCACATAATCTCTATTACATGACGACTTTTTTTTTTTTCATTCATAAATCTCTTCAGTCTTCCCATACACATGAAAAACAGGAGGAGGAAGGATCTGCTAAGTTTCTCTAAAATGGAAATTCATTACTGATGTAAGCAGTGTCTTTTGATTAAATCAATGTCTGATTCAGTAGCACTATGGATTTATACCAGCTGAGGATGGGGGTGGCCGATCTCACCTACCCTTGCTAAAATGGCATCATAGTAACCAAGAAAGAGAAAGTGAAGAAATTGTGACAAGGAAGGAAATTTCACTCATCAGTTTAAAGAATTCTTTGGTTCCTCTCTGGTTTTGTTCAGACCTACCTACTTCCAGTGATAGCCGAAAGAAAGGATCCCTCTGATAAATCCCCAAATCCCTGTTACTTCCATACAAGGCCGGGAATTCCCAGTGAACATATCTGAGGCGGCCACCCTATTTCACATCAAATCACAAGAGATCAGACAGGCCATTACTGATATTTTAATTTAAAAGAAAACAAATACAGGCAAAAAAGCATAATTAAGGCTGTGGTTTTTCACCATGAAGAACATATTTAACCATTTTATAATAATTTGTAATGTACTTCTAAGCTCCTCACAGCTAGAATTCAAATGCCTAAGTCACGCAGTATCATCTCAACTATTGATGACCTGTCTGATCCAGCCTCATTTCTACTGACATCTCCTTCCTCTGCCATGTGTTCCAGATTGAAAGGCTTTCAACAGGCAGTGTGATGTGCCTAACTTTCAGAATTGGAGCCAAAATCTGTTCTGCATGATGCCAAGCACAAAAAGCAAGTTCCATGTTTCTGAGGAAAGAAGAGGATTTCCATGCAAATACAACAGGCTGCATTTATATACACCACTTTTAACTTCAAAATGCTTTTAGGCAAGAGCCAAAAGGTATAGCAGACCAGTAATCACCTAGGATTGCCAGTGCCGTGCACCGTAGCTGAACTGGACTGCAATAACGAAGACAGATCCCAAGTCCTTCTGCTAGAGTGGCCTCTACCACTTGCAGCAAAAAAGAATCTCCATCGAAATGAATAGCAATAAACTGTAGATGGTAGGACATGCCACTGATTCCTTCTGGTCTGTCTCAGGGAAAATAAATTCAGCACAGTTCATTACACTTCACAGATGAGGAAACTGAGATACAGGTGTTCCAGGATGTCCTTTGAGATGTACTCAGAGATGATGAATAAAAAAGGGGTTGTAATTAACCCACGAATAACGATGCTATCCCATTCCAGTTATTGTGAGAGACAAAGTAACAAATAACTCCAAGATGCAACAATTGCAATTACAGTGACTGCAAACATCCCTTGGTGGAAAAGTCACCTGTAATCTACTACAATGAGAAAAAAAACATCCTGATTTTGTTCTCGTTGAGGTCAGTGAAAAAACTACCTGGACCACAGGAGGATGAGAATTGAGCTCTTAAAGGAAACAGATATCCAGGGACAGGATTATCTTTTTGTTTTGCATTTGTACAGTACCTAGTGCAGATCCTGACAATAATAAAATCTTTGACTTTAACACATAGCTATGGCAGTGTAAGATGGTGCTCTGAAGTTTTTATCATTTCTCTTCTGGGGGTTACCAGCACACAGCTCTGCAGGCAGAACAGAACAAGCCAGCACTCTGGACCAGCATTAACACAAAGTCCAAACACTAAAGCTGAAATGATGTAAGAGGAGGTTTGCAGTAAGCTGCCTGACTTTCCATTGAAGTGGGTGAGAAGTGCCCACAGACTCTTCTCCTTCAGCAACATTTTGGAAATAGAAATTGCCAGGACAGAGACAGTAACAACCAAATCAGAGATAGTGGAAGCAACAAAGCACCCAAAGAGCCAAAGCAAAGGTTTGCTTTCTGTTTTAAAGCCCTTTCTGTTAGCTGAGTCATATCAGACATAACCCCCACAGAGATCAGCAGAAGTCATAAGAGCACAAAGCAATATTCACAGCGTGACTAAACCACACCACTTTCCTCATAATCCTTATCAGCTAGTAAGTTTTGATGAAAAAATAACTAAATAGGCATGAGCAGGGGAAAAAAAAGCCCAACCAGGTGGCCATTCTACTTAGAGCACAGCTATCTGTACTGATGGATCAACTAGTGATTCATAATGAGATGGGGAAACCAGATTAGATAGATTAAATCTTTGTCATGATCCTAATCTGAAGACCACAGTACACCGAGGAGTCAGTGATCCACCTAACAGTTAACCTGGGCGGGTGCAGGCCTGTGCTGTGCCGCATGTATAGCTTGGCCTTCTGGCCCGCCTTGTGCTGCGCATACCCCTTAGATGCAGGATCAACTCAGCTGGTTAATTGTAATGAAGGAGCCTGTAGGAAGCTCACAGTGGTCACCAGCAATTAAACCACCTGCATGTCCTTGTTCATCTTCATCTAAAAGTGCCGCAACAAGTTCTCTTGTGAACATCCTTTTCATTTGACAGTAGAAATGATGAATAGAATTGCCTTTTCTTTTTTTTTTTTTTTTTTTTTAAATGAAAATACTATAAGGGCTCAAAAAACCAAAATGTAAGGCAACGTTTCCACAGACAGATCTGCATGGTGTGCTGCGCCCAGACTGGAGAGCTGTTCCATGTTAGGCAGCTCGGCATTTCCAGCATCTGAAGGGATGTAAGATTATTTATACTTTCCTCTTTTTCTTTATAATGTTAGCTCTAGTAAATGGTATTTTAAGCAATACTGTACAGAGTCTGACTTTCTTGCTAGGATCACAACAAACCAGCACTTCCTGGTGCAAAACATTCTTACAGGATGGATGTATATTAAGTAGCAATGCAAAGAAAGTGGTGATCAAGCTTGGCTTGCCCTAGGTTTCCTTGCAAAATTCTTTTTTAATTATTACTATGATTACTAAATTATTATTATTTACATTGCATATTCAAATTGTTATTTGCTATTGAAATTCTGGTATAACAAATAACTGGTACCACCCTCTACACAGATGATTTCATACTGTGACATGCTCTTCAGATAAATAAAGCTGAAGAGAACGGGAAAGTTTCTATGTTCAGCTAATTACCTGACTGCAGATGTCAAATGCTCTATGTCCTGCCCCTATCAGATTTTTACCCAGTCTATGCGTCTTAGATGAAATCACCCGTGTGTATGTGCATATGCCAAGGCAAGTAAGTTAAACTATCATCTCTCTATAGACATTCTTTGTTCCTGAGGATTAGCTGGGTTACACGATGACAGGTTTTTTCAAAGTGGGAATTAGTCTAGCAGAGAAGAAAGAAAAGCAGCCTTGGACAATACACGCTACATCTCACGTTGCTGTCAGAGATATCTGCACAGTTATCCTGTTCAAATTAAATAATTTAAATATTTAACATGCTTTCCCAGAATGAAGTGCAAACCCAATAACGGCTAGCAACAGCTGCAGCTGAATCCAGATCCAGCCTATTAGCTGAATTAGCTCCAGGGGCTAAATTCAACTCTGGAACCTGCAAAAATCTTCATATCTGACAGACACCCAATGTCTTAGTGATACAGAGAGATAGCTAAGATCAAGGTGAGTTTTCCTTTTGATGTTTCATCTCATATGGCAAAAGAAGAGACCTTGAAAATGCCTTTCTGGAACTATGCTGATGGTGCAACATGATGGCACGTTTCTTTCAGACAAAGAAAGTGACAGGCCCTTGCAGACCCTCTACAATAACTTAAGAGTACAACAGATGGTCTCCTGAGTCTGCAGCTATACGTACCAGACAGAGAAAACTGGCAAATGATTCACCTGATTCAGTGTACTAACCTTGACCAGCCACATTTCCAGAAGGGAGACAGATCAGCCATCCTGCTGCCCCACCTTAAGCCTAAACTCCCCCCCAGGAATTTTCCTAGTGGCATAAAAAATGCCCTTTTCTCACCGAATCTCTTCTCAGGTGGGGCAGATGAACACATATCTCGAGATTGCTCCATTTTCCCCTGATGCTGGGGAAGCATTTCCAGGGAATTTCTAACATGTATTCCGACCTATAGCACTTCCAGCTATGGAAAAGCTGCATGACAAGTGCAAAGAGCCACACGCTTCTCCTCCCAGGCTGACAGGTTAAAGGGAAATCGAGAACGTCTTTTGAGAGGATGGGCGGCAAGTTGCAAGGAGGAAAGAAATATTTGATATTTCTTTTACGAAAAAAAAGAGAGAAGAAAGCAGCGGTGGCGGCCGGGAGACCCCGCGGCCGCCTCTCCCAGCGCCCCCTCGCGAGTCCCAGCCAGCCGCGCCGAGCCCCGCTAACAAAGCGCCGCTGCCCAAATCCACGTCCATTTTCCCACCCGCTGATGCTCGATTCCCCCTCCTGACGCCCCGAGCCCGTTCACCGCCGAGCACCGGGCGATGCCAACCGCCCTCCTTCTCCCCTGTCACCTTGCGCTGTACAGCGCGACAGCATTTTGCCCTTCACCCCCTGGTAATTTTCCCACGCTGGAAAATGACCCACCTATTTTCTCCCTCACCCACCAAGCAGCCGAGCGCACCATCCCTAACAACAACCTGCTAAATTTAACCGAGTCGCCGCCACCGCGTATTCCTAGCAGGGGCGAGGGGGGCACAGGCGGCAGGCACGGCGTGGCCACCGCACGCACACACAAACACACACGCACACAGACACGCGCGGACATGCAGACACACGCGTGCACAAGCCGGGCACAGGCGTGCAGGTGCCAGCCGGCAGCTACTCACACCACTAGCCTGGAGATGATCCATGAGACCATGGCGCTGCGTGCCGCAGGGCTGGCTCTCCCGGCAGGGAGGGCTCGCCCCGTCTCCTCGCCCGCCGCCGGCCGCCGCCCGAGTGAGCGGGGCGGGCGGCTCGGCCATCCGGCCCCGCAGCCTCAGCGCAGCCTCACTGGCGGCGCCGCCGGCAGCCAACGCGCAGCCGGGCCCGGCCGCGGAGATTGGGCAGAGCCCGCGGCCGCCCCCCACGGGGCTCGGCGCTGCAGGAGGAGGAGGAGGAGGAGACCACCCCGGCCTCCCCAGCGGGAAACCCCCGGGCGTATGGGGAGTTTTCGGGTGCGGAGGGAGGACTGGGAGAGGGCGATGGCTGCGCCGGGCGGGCAGGGGTCCCTTGCCCTCGCTGCGGCATCGGGCAGACACACGTGCACTTGTGGACCACCGCAGCTGAGCAGGACACGAAGCAAACCCTATCGATGGTTCATATCAAAGTCAGGGCAAAGCTAAGGCATGGTGTTGATGGGCTTCTTGGATACATAGGAAGAGATGGATCTCTCTCCACGCCCCAAAGTTTGCAGGCACAACTGACAAGGGTAGCCACACGATCCAGATGAATCCCCGTCACTGTCCATGCTGACAGCCAGCAATCTCTCCTCCATGTTAGTTTCCATTAGGGGTCTCAAGCCTATCAAGTCCTATTTCCACGAGGAACATTTGCCCACATGCAGAACAGACATTGGCTTGACCTGCAGGTTGTTCTTCCCTAAGTTTCCATTGGGTTCTTCTTCTTTTCCTTCGCTACGTTGCCACATGCCAAATGTGATTAGATTGCCAGAAATCATCTTCCACTGCTTTGTTTTTTTTCTTCTATCAGAAGCACACGTGCCCATGGGAATTCACAATGTGTTTTAGTCTTGCGGCAATCCTTAGGTGTCTCTTAAGCTTGCCACCATAAGACCAGCCCCAAGCTTCACTTGCAGGCTGCTCCGTGGAGCAGTTGGCCTGGTTTCAGGCGTCAGGGCCAGGGCTCCAGCCACCCTGGCTGCGCTGCAGGATCCCTGCCTCCATGCCCGACACATTGTTCTTTTCTAGGACTGTGCATCTGCAGCAAATTTTCCCTGTCATTCTGAGACAGCATAGCTGAAAGAGGCTGAAATTCCCTGATGTATCGTGAGTAACCTGTGAGGAACTCTTCTAGGGAGAGGCTGAACATTTCAAACAAGAGGTAGCAGAGCTAGAAGCTGATCACAGACCTTCCCAGTCCCAGGTGGCCACAGCCATCCTCACACTCCTGTCCTCTTCCACAGGGGAATGATCATACAATATCCAGCCCTTACCCAACACTTTCTTCTGCTCAGGTCAAAGTCCTCCATAACAGGATCATCTTTTATTATGTAGGCTCTCTGGACCTGGTCCCCAGAAAAACAAAAGCACCCATAGTCTTCAGCTAAATCTGGAGGTATAGACATACATGTAGTTAAAGTTCAGCACCTTTAAAAATTATCTTCTAGAGGAAGATTCAAACAGAGTTCAGCGTCTGCATCGCCACATCGCTCGTCTCGCTGTAGTGGGTCTGTTCCTCCACCAGAGGGAACTTCCACCTCACACTGTGACCTGTAACAAGCTGTTACCTCCTCACCCAACCTCGCAGCATTTCTGCTACGAACACCGGTATTTTCTGGTTACAGACAGGCTCTGAACCACAGCTGGAGGTACAGGGCCACCACCAAACATTCGTGCCTCGGGGACTGCAAGGGCCTACAGCGGCAGCATGGCTATAGCCAGCATTTTGACTGCTATGCAAGCACCACAAAGACAGGACTGGGTGGTCTGTTGCAATAAGCAAGTGTAAATTAGCCATCTTCTCCAGACAAGATTGCTCTCTGGAAGAGCTGCCTTGTCTCCAAAAGAAGCCATTAGGCCATCTAGCCCAAACTCTAAGGCAGTGAATCATCCTGTGGCTGTCTTGATTGTGTATCATAGCCAAATAAGTTCTTGGAAATCTGTTATCAAAGATTTTTCATGTGTCAGGATTATTTAGTGTGAGCTTTAGACTGCATGTTGGCAGACACTCCACAACATTATTACAGTTAATGATGTGATATTATCAAGTATAAGGCACAGATCTCTCTGCACGAATATTTGTGTAATCACCACAGCACACAGAACTTGCCACTTAGTACTTGCTGCATATTTCAAGCATAGAAAAATGGACCAACAGGAGAAGATACCGGATCATAAAGAGAGATAACACAGAGGACAACACCCAAAGCTGCAGCAAAACATTTTAGTGCCCAAGGCATAACTCCGCCTCATGCTCTCTTGGCTCCTTCCAGCCTCTTCTAGCTCACCATGTTGCCTGCAACTCCTGCTAGTCGCCATCACTGCTGACCTGCAGCTCTCTTTTCTGGGCAGCAATCATCAGAAAGGCTTGAAGATTTTTTCTTCTGCTTGGCAGCTCTCTTTGACTGGGGTAAGCAGGACATGGACTCTTCTTGTGCTGCTGCTTTGTACACAACTGACACAACCACCACCTGATGACTGTTGACTGATCACAGCCTCGACTGTACACAGATAGTTAACAAGCTAGGTCTGGTGATGGAAAACCTAACGAGCCTGTCAATGGGAATGCAGGGAGCTTTACTTAAACAGCTATTTGGCAAACAGAGGTGAAGGGGAGAAATTCAGCTTTACTGAGTCATCAGTAGAAGGGTGACAATGCCCCCTACCTACTCTTAGGATAACAGTCATACAGCCCTGTGACTGCAAGCTCGGCATACGACATCCCAAGCATCCTGGAAAGAAGCTTTGCTTGAAGAAAGCCTTTCCTTTGCTATTAAACCACCTGACCCAGTCTATAAAGAAATAAGGGAGAGACACAAGAAGAGTTAGAGCTGTAGGGACAGATATGAATTAATTTACACAGCCAGCTCAGCAGAGAGGCCACCCGATGCCAGTGGAACATTTTGAAACAGCTTTAGCAGTGGAAGAAGGTCAGGCAGTGAAAATTCCTATGCAGATTGCACCATTAGACAGTTTGATCTCTGTTCCCCAAATAACAAAATAAACCAGCTTTGTTAATGAAGGCAGAGCCACCACCCTTGCCCTAAATACTATGCAGCCTTCTCCTAGCAACTACTTTTCCTGAGCAGTTCACAGCCATGGAAAAGTCAGACCCCCCAACAGCTCTATCATAATCAGACTCATTCCTCTTTGGCCCCAGGGAGAGGGGATGTCAGCCTCACAGCTGAACAACAACTGCCAAGCCAAGACTTCTGAGAATAAGAAGAGTGACTGATATATATGCACAGGGCACTCTTACCAAATCTAGAAAAGGTCAGGAAGTGGCAAGTGCAGAGAGAGGGACAACTTTTATCAAGAAGGCATGTCCTCCAATGGATCGAACCTACATGAGAGGCATTTCAGAACAGCTTGAGAAGAACAGACAACCTAGCAAGGAAATGTCCCCAGGTATAGGGAAAAAAATCAGACAGGAAACCTGCGGTGATGTTAGGTACTGAAGTTCGCGTGGAGAAAACAAAATAACAAAATGAATATAAAAATAAATAAAATACACATGCAATAGCAACAGTGCACACATATATTCTATAGTATTGTTACAGTACCTAAAAAGTATCAGGAAAAGAAAGATAGTTTGATCAGGAAATAGATATTCTGCATCCCATCAAGGAATATATATACACACACACACATATATACACATATATATAAATACATATGCTCAGCCTCTTGGAAGAGAAATGCTTGGTCTTCCAGCGACTGGAAGAGAATGGGTGACCTCTTGCATTTATCTCCTGACTTCTGCTTGGGAAGCAAAAGAAAAAACAAATGAACAAAAACCTAAAAAGACAACATGGAGATTTACAGCAAAAATCCAAGAAGAATGCGGCTCCTGAATACAGTAATGACAAATGCCCATTTCTAAAACTACAGCTTTACTAACAGATATGGACTAGATATGAAAAGGTTAATCCTACTCTATGGGGAGTATTGTTAAAGCATGTGGAGACAGTCAGCATTTCCTGGCTGCCATTTCCATCTTTATTATTGAATTACTTGCTTCAGAGCTATGGCCATTAGCAAAGAGAGATTAAGAAATGCCTATTTTGACTCAAAAGTGGTGTGGTCTGGCATTTGAGCTGGGAACTGTGACTGCTGAGAAGCACTTTTCATTCTCAATGACTCACTACAAGAGCTTGGGGAAAACATGGAGATCAGCATGCTTGACTGTGTTATTTGGCTTTGGGTAACCAAAATGGAATAGCTTGGTACCAAATATTCTAATACGAAACTCTACAGCACAAAGCTCAGTCAGCGGTACTCAACATCTCCAAATACTAAACTCTAAATACCTAAAGTTGTGCATCGAAAGTGTCTTCTGAGAAGTTTGCTCTTTGCTTCCCATATCCCCTTCTGTAACTTACATGTTACAAGATCCCTCTGCCTTAGAATAAATCCATGTGTCTTAGATTAATTCATTAGTGGCTGTGAGGCATCTGCAGACCCTCCAGCTCCATCAGAAATTATCCCAATTCAGCATGTTTTCCATTCTACTATTTCAGAATTAAGAAAATGCTTGGCTTACAGCATTTTATAAATTGATGGAAAAAGGACTGTATCTTAGACTGGAACTTACTTTTTCAGCCTTAAATGCCAATAAAGACATTAATAAATTACTATTATTACTACTTCTGACATTCAGATTAGTCGTCTTGTCCCTTGTTACCTGCTACCCTCTTTCCACCTCAGCCTAATAATGCACAACCATCAGGTCTATTCCATGGCTCCAAATGATCTGCCTGTCACTGTTTATGTCCCAAACACCCTGCTATGGACAGCTTACTACAAAATGTAAAAAGAAAGGAAACAGTTCAATAAAAAAATTATGTATGAGCAAAAAAAAAAATGGTGATCAGAAAACAGATTGTTGGAAGAGAGATCTTCTGGATCAAATTGTATAATCTCCTGCTATAGCAGGTAAGAAGAGACACTGCCTCCTCTTAGGGACGTGACATTTTATGAAGCACTTCTCCTCTTGTCCCTGCCAGACAAGAACCTACTCACATGTTTGATAAAGACTGCGAACAAAGAGGAAGACATGCTGCTCAGATATCTTGGTTGGATGCTGGGAGAATGTCAGCTTGGGATTTCCCCATAGCAGGTTCAGATCCTCACCGTCTTCCTCCTGAGGCTTTTCTTTTTCATGAACGCTAGCTCTGAATGTCTGCTGGAGTAAGAAGGCAAGCATGACAGAGATGTTCCCTCTGTTAAGGAAGGGAAAATTCTAAAAGAAGAACTGCAAGAGTGACTTCTAATAATAAGGCATACTCTCAAGACTGGAAAACAGCAGCAAGCCTATTCTAGCTTTAAAACAGGACATTTAATCATTCTGAAAAAGGAAAAGGAAAGGGCCACTTCCTGGGCAAACTGCTGTGGACGATGCATACCGAGTCGAGACCAGTGGAGGGTTACTCTTTGAATTTGCTGGTGTGTGCCTCTGGGCCCTAATTATCAGCTACTGCCAGGGAGAAGATACTAAGGAGATACTAAGATCAGACCAAGCACAGAGCTTTGGTCTGATCCCGTGTATCAGTTCTTATATTCTTGCATTGGAAGGATGGGCTTTTTTGAATTTTATTACTGTATAGTGTTTAACAATGACTACAATACAGTAGTAAATGTACTGAAGGATGACTTGACCATGTTCTTGTCCTTAAAGAAGACACAGAGAGAAAGGAGGAAGGTAATTAAATGCTAGTATGAACATGACATTTGTTGAGGAATGTTGAGAGAAATATGGTCAGTGCATGGCCTTGAGGTTTCACTGAGGCGCCACGCAGATGGGAATGCTAAAGATAACAAGCGGCAAATAATGAGTGAAAGGGGCCTCTCTCATGAGCAGAAGAGAGAAGGTTTCCTTCAAGGAAACAGAGAAGGAATGTGGAGGAGGCTATGGACAGCCCTAATTCTGTTAGGGGAAAGCTAAAGGACCGCTGCAGACTGGTCTTAGCAGTTTCTAGAGACAGGCTGTCTTCACAGACTGATGTAATAAAAAAATTGAAGGCAATGAGAGAGGAAAGCAAAGTGGGCTTGCTTTGCCATCCCTTGCTGAATTGCCTTTAACCAATCAATTCGGTAGCACAGGCACTGCTCTGTTTAGCAGTATCCTGTACATAGGTGAAATTACTAAGCAATTACTAGACTACCGTGGCTTTGTAAAAACATGCTTTAATAACTGTATAAATGATACTTCATGGTAAATTTTAATAAAAAGCTGCTACTGACCTTCAGGATCAATTTAAATCCCAGCACAAACCAGGATGTGGCAACTACAGATTTCAATTTTGTGCAGAGCCCCAAGGGAGGCAGAAGGAAGCTAGCTGCACTGGCACACCTGGCCAAGATGCCTTCCTGTAGGAGCTGCTCAGAAGTACTTGCAGGTGAGCCGCAACCTCACTGTGAGTGCACTCATTTCTCCAGGGGTTTTCCTATACTTCTATCAGGGCTCTCCTCCTTCTCCCATACACAATACACAGGCCTCTCCCATATGTGTCCTGTTCTGTTCCTCTCAAGGTGTGTAAACCACCCACTGCTTTATAACTGCTTTTTCCTCAGTTATAAATGCAAAGAGAAATGCTGAGTGTCAAAGCACAGGGTATATTAAAGACACTGACTCTCATACCACGTATAGTCATGAACATGAAATTCCACCACACTAAGCTAGTTCCAGTTCTATTCAGTTCTGGAAAAAGTAAAAAGGATGTCAGGGAAAATATGCCTCTTTAAATGGACAAGTTATATAACTAAATTTTTTCTCTGCAGTCAGGGTGTATGAAAAACTTGCAGTATCATTCTGCTTTTCTCTCTCATTATGTGACAGTAAGAAAAAGAATTAATTGTCTTCCCAGGGACAAAAAAGGCTAAGCTCCAAAACTGAAACAGAAAAAAACCAGGATCCAAACAAACAACTTAGAGGCTTCCGAAAAAAGACAAAGGAAAAATACACCTACTGTGATAAGAGTTTTCAAGTTACCTCCTATAGGCTATTTATAGAAGACCCCATCTCTACGAACCTTGCTCCCTTTTGAAGACTTACAATATTTCACTTCAATGCCACTATTAATGAGACCAGATAACGGTTTCTTGGCTAGTATCTGCTTACAACTTAAAAAGGTCAGAGTGAGTGGTGTGGGAATAGCATATAGAGCACTCCCTACATTTGGTACTGGGAAATGATAATATTCTAACATGTTTCTAAATTACGCATGTCTGACCGAGCAAAGTGGCAGTAGTTTTTCCCCACAAATAGTGATCCAGTCCGACTGCTTAGCACAAGATTTGAAAAGGCTACAGCTAAAAATGGAAATTTGGACTCCGAGAAGTCTATACTTCATACCACAAACTACACCATAAAGGTAATGAAGAGAAAAAAAGATAACAGCCAACTGCTAAAAAAAAAAAAGAAGCCTTTGTGCTTGATCTCCATTTTCCGTATCAGTCTCCAGCCAGAAAACTGCAAGTTCCAACCTCTCGAGCAAAGAGAAGCATTTGCAAGCACGTGTTCTCCCTCTCTCTCCCTCCACGCTCCAATAAGAGACTCTTAATTGCAATGTATGCAGGTGATGGAGTGTTTTCTGTACTCTCTTCTCCCTCAGACCCCATTTCAGCCATCCTCTGTTGAAAATACTTCCAATGTCTATTACAGCTCAGAGATTCTCCAAACACCACTGAAATGAAATGGACAAAATAAAGCCAGTGAATAGCACTGCCAACAGCAGGATTGTGAAGGTATATCTATATCCCATGAAAAATGTGCCAGCGAATCACACGGTCTTCCCAGAACTACCCTGAAACCAGTTAGGGCACTGATAAAGGTGTTGCTGTAGTAACACAGAGCTTACTCTGAGACAGCTACACAAGTACATCCTCAGTATCCGGGGGGTGATTTTCAATTCATGCTGAGCTCCATGCCTCTGAGGACACACCTGACTTTGTAGAATAACTGAATAATTTAGGTTGCAAGTAGCCTGTGGAGGTCATCTGGTCCAACTCAAGCTCAAAGCAGAGCCAACTTTGAAGTTGCATTACACTGGGGAGGTCCTTGTCTCCAGCTAATATTTTATAAAGAAGTCTAGACATGACTTTGTGAGCTGCAGCTGTTACAGCTAAGTGGGACATGAGATCGTTTTAACTTTACAACAACTCTGCAGAACTGGTGTGGTAGGCAGAGACCTGAAGCTGTCTTAGCACTGAAGTCGTTTTCCTCGGTGCCAGCAGCACAGCAGCTATCAGAGTGCTGTGCAACAGGTTGTGCTACAAACTTCTTACTGGTAACGAGTAGGTCAAGCCATTGTTCTTTTGAACGGAAAACTGGTTCTGCAGAAGTCAAGTGCATTCCTTCTATTCACTATAGGCAAGAGGATTGCAAACACTGGTTTTGGGCTATAGTAAACACACATGGTGGGCAGCTGCAGCCATTATTTAAGAGTTAATCCCTGTAATATCCTTTGTTAATCTAACTACAATGATCAAGTGGCATGGAACATATTCAACATACCCATAGGGTGCATGTTAGATTAACAGGATTACCTGCTGATGATGGTAATACTACTCTGTATTTATTCAGCACTTCTCTGAAGAACAGAAGGTACTTTTTAAAGGTGGGTAAATATTTGTTAATCCCAGAGAGGAAAATGTAAGCGCAGAGAGGTTAAGTAATAATGTCAGTTCCACACAGTGAACCAGTAGCAATATCCCTAGACACATGCTCTAACACAGCAGTTCTTAAGCCATCGGTTGATATGACCTGTTTATAAAGCCCTAACAATTACAGCACATCCTGTTTTCTCATGCTAACAGTCTGCTTACAAAGCAACATTTCTATTGCTAGTTAAGCCTCCATTTTCACTACTGACTTTTTGCTAACTTTGAAAGAGTTTACACAAAATTTATTTGAGGAGCAAGCATATAATTTATGACGGTAAACCTAGAAAAGGGATCATTCTTTCCTTTGCACTGTAGCGTGCCTAACAAACGGGGCTATGGACTAGTCAAATGTAAGCATTCTGAACCATTTATAACTTATCTGGTGTCTTTTATAGCCTGTGTTCATAAATCATTATTTTGCATTCTTCATGTACAAACAATAGATGTGTTTGAAGCATTCTGATAAAATAATGAACTTTAAGAATAAAGCTTTCATTTTTCCCCCTCTTTAAAAGATTCTTTATGGCCACAACCAATTCCTGTGATTCCTGTCTTTAGACATTATTCTTCTAATGTTCATAAGGTCATTTGTACACTGGAAACCTCTGAACCCTGAACATACACTGTACTGCTTATTAACTCACTAGTGCCTCATACTCGCGGTACCTTTCGATAAAGAAAAAACCCGTAATTCAATGCCTACCTAATTTGGGCAACGTGTAAACCAAAGAGTAGCACAGAAATCATCCCACCTTATGTTTGTATCTAGTTCAGCATTTACTCTAAAAGAAAGGGTGGAACGTAAATCAATAATCAGGGACCTCTACAGCAAATGAGGAAGATCAGACATCTCTGAGGGATAATTTGTCCCACTTATTCTAGACACCTATTTTAGTATGAATCTCCTTCTGGAGATGCTTCTCTTCATTGCCTGCAGAGTAAGCCTAGACAACGGGATGCCTGCTGGTGGATGAAGTTCATTAAACGCATATTTTTGGTATTGGCAGTTTGTGACCTACATGTTATACAAAGTGAGACACATCCTACCTCTGCTGCAACCAGAGGCATAATGCTAATCATCTCAGTGGTGTGAGTCAGGGAAACTAACACCTGACATACAATCATGCCTTTTAAAATTCAAAGTCCTCCAAAGATCTGCTGAATTTTTTTCCAACATTGCACTTATAAAATCCCTTTCAGCTTTGCCAATTATTTCAATCACCTAAAATATTTTTCTACTTGCTTTTGAAACAAATCCATCTCCAGCCATCCCAAGGTAGACATACAGGTTTTAAGCTACTCCTCATTGTTTATGTGTCCAAGTTTGTTGGACAACAGAGACAACCTGGAGTAACTTGGCTGTCTCTTATATTCTCGTTAGAAAACTGCCGCACTAAAATTTATTCTGTGATGATTTGTGCACAGGAAATAAGAGTGAAAAGCAGCACTAGAAACCTATGCTGCAGCACAAGTTCCTCTGCAAAGGAAACTGGAAAATGTCATTTCCATTTTTTGGACAACTGCAGTTAGGTAATCATGCTATTTAGGGTATTAGATATTGGGAAGCAAGAAAAGTTCAATTTTGCCTTTTATACTTTTTAGAAGAGATGAGAGACAAGACAGATTGCAATCTTCCTCTTATGAGAAGACAAGGCTGACATATGATCTCTTAAAAAAATCAGTGGATGAAATTCCTGGTTTTGCTGGAGTCAGGAATTTGCTTTAGAACTACTGTTTTAATTTTAGGCACAAACCTCTAGGGTTTGGAGAACAGCCATTAGTCTCTGACAATTGTGAAGAGAGATGGTTAGGGAAAAGACACTACTAAGTTTCACTGACATGTAGCTGACTTAGGGAGCTTTACAGAGAGGATAGGAAATTACTAAGTGCTTTACAGTGATAAATACAGTGAAGCATATTGTAATTACCAGTCATAGAATCATAGAATCATAGAATCATTAAGGTTGGAAAAGACCTCTAAGATCATCAAGCCCAACCGTCAACCCACCACCACCACGCCCACTAAACCATGTCCCTAAGCGCCTCATCTACACGTCTTTTAAATACTTCCAGGGATGGTGACTCTACCACTTCCCTGGGCAGCCTGTTCCAAGGCCTGACCACTCTTTCAGTAAAGAAATTTCTCCTAATGTCCAGTCTAAACCTCCCTTGGCGCAACTTGAGGCCATCTCCTCTCGTCCTATCGCTTGTTACTTGGGAGAAGAGACCAACACCCACCTCGCTACAACCTCCTTTCAGGTAGTTGTAGAGCGCGATGAGGTCTCCCCTCAGCCTCCTCTTCTCCAGGCTAAACAGTCCCAGTTCCCTCAGCCGCTCCTCATCAGACTTGTGCTCCAGGCCCTTCACCAGCTTCATTGCCCTTCTCTGGACACACTCCAGCACCTCCATGTCCTTCTTGTAGTGAGGGGCCCAAAACTGAACACAGGATTCGAGGTGCGGCCTCACCAGTGCCAAGTACAGGGGCACGATCACCTCCCTGCTCCTGCTGGCCACACAGGCCAGGATGTCTTTGGTCTTCTTGGCCACCTGGGCACACTGCCGGCTCACGTTCAGCCGGCTGTCAATCAGCACCCCCAGGTCCTTTTCCTCTGGGCAGCTTTCCAGACGCTCTTCCCCAAGCCTGTAGCGTTGCCTGGGGTTGTTGTGACCCAAGTGCAGGACCCGGCACTTGGCCTTGTTGAACCTCATACATTGGCCTCGGCCCATCGACCCAGCCTGTCCAGGTCCCTCTGCAGAGCCTTCCTACCCTCCAGCAGATCAACACTCCCGCCCAACTTGGTGTCGTCTGCAAAACGTGCCAGTATCAATGCACAGCTGCACTGCAGGCTTCGGCTTGGAATTCAGTTGCCGTCCCAGTGGCCTTGCAACTGTCCAGTGTTCCCCTCCATCAGGCTGGCTGGCGGTGCAGAGGAAGAGGCCTCAGCACATGGCAGAGAGCTGGGACTGAAAGAGCATCAGTAACAATCTGTAACTTACAGCTGTACCTATTTTTTAAGTGATACTGTTGCATTTGCTCTCTCTAATTAAGCTGCAGAGAAATCATAATACCCATTTCCAATTTCTGGACTGAGACTATAGAGAAGGTGGGAGCCAGTTTGAAGGCACAGGTGTGTCAGCTGCTTTGATTTTGCTTTGACTATATTTTACTCAAAATCTTTACTCTTGGTTATGTATTATTTCTTGCATGGTCCCTTTACCTGAAACAGATGACTCAATTCCAATTTAATATTAAATATCTTCTGGAAAAAATTCTTAGCAGCTCCTTCACAACCATGCTTTTTTCCTCCCTGGCACTAGGGAGCGTAAACACTTATTAAAGTTTAAAATGAAAAGGCAATTTGAGGATTAAAATAATGTTTAATTAGTAGCTATAATACTCATCATCTTTCAGGTGCACAACACAAAGCAATTCATAAGAATGATTATTGATATCCCCATCTTATAAAGAAATGAGGTGAATTAAATTATCTGTCTAATGACACACTTAGTGTTAGATTCCAGATCTGGCTCCCAGTTCTGTGCTATACCAACTAGGTCACATTTAACAATACACAATTTTTAAAAATTCCCAGTTCTATGTTAACGAATATCTGGGATCTAAACCTTTCACACTCAGTTTTTTTTTCCTTTAGCTTCAGGAATACTGAAGCTAATAGCATTACTTTAGCTTTGTTAACATTGTATCAGCACAACATGCAGAATTTCCAAAAAAAAAAGGACGTATTTCTCAGTTGACCCTTGACATGAAAAGATACTGTATTTTCCTACTGGAATCAGAGTTACTACACTTAGCAGGTAAAACATACAATGTTCTCTGCTAAATACCCATCACTCCAGTTCAAGGGAGAGATCGTAAGCCACAGCACAAAAGAACTAGAATCAAGAAAGCCAGCGTTCTCTGCAGGAAGTGGAAGAATTTGCAGTGCATCAGGTAAGACTCAAGCACACAAAACTTACCCATCAGGATCACTCTCGAGTGCTTCCTTCGCATCCAAGTCAAAAGGCTGAGCCTCTTTTTAAGTGAATGCACATTCAAGAACAACCAAAGTTCTTGTCCAAATTGCACATACTCATAACTCACAACAATCACTGCTTCTCCCTGTGTTCACTGTTTTGTCAAAAACTACATTAAATCACCGAGATTGAAAGTGTCCCAAATACTTTCAACAGAATACACGTGGTTTTGAAAAAACAAAAGCAGCACTGTGAATTTTGTCCAAATGATCCTAGAAAAGTATGGAGCAGGCTGGTTCAATATTAGTAAAATTTCTATCACCTAGTCTAGGATTCACGGACCTGACACCTTGCTGTATGTGCCCAGGAGGCTGACTTGCTGAAATTTCTTGTCAGATCCACAAGAGAAAGGGGTAACTTTTCTCCCAGCGGAAGAAGCTCAATCACAAGCCAGGTGTGTTTAAAACTAAAAGAGACAGTAGGAAGCACTTGTAATAAACTTCAAGAACCTCTCTGGCTAACTGGTCTTTGCCAAATCCAGGTTATGATATTTCAATGATGAAAGAGCCTGGACATTATTAAGTACCAGAATAACATGATGTGCTTTCAGTTTGTTGTGAGGCTTTTGGAGGTAAAGCTAATTAACAAAGAACAATTTTTCTCAGTTCATTAAAAAATGTTGCTTAAAGTTCACTGCTTAGCTTTACTTAACTTTCAGTGGCTGTTTTTGTACATCGGTAGTAATATCACCAGGACATTCCTGTTGTGCCGGTGGTCTCTAAGACTTGATTCAGCTATATGCATCAAGATAAAATTGATTTGCATTCTTTTATTAAAGAATGATACCCTGAATCCTTTGAATAATTAACTCCTGTAGGGAAAGGGCTTTTCTCTTCCAACACAGGCCTTCTTCATCTGGAGCAGCCAAGGAAAAACAAAATCAGCATGTAATTACTAACCACACTTTATGTCTAATGTTTGTTCGTGGTTATTCTTTAAAGGTTACTGCATCACTCTATCTATAAATACCTGTTCAACTTTAGAATTAATCTGAAAAATTTAATATCCAACCCCAATCCCCAGACAACACTTAACATCCAATTAAATAATTAAATCATTAAATGTTAAATTAATAGTCAATTAAAATTTAATAGTCAATCCTGATTTATTATCCTAAAAGTCCTCTCACAATTTCCTGTTTCTACAGTTGTGATAGCAAATCTAAGTCCTACTAACTCATAGCTAGCAAAAGAAAAGCAAATTAGTCCCCACTGCAGAGTATGTATGGCAGTGAAAACGTTAAGTTCAGCATTTCTTACAGAATTTTTCCTTCAGCAAGTAAACTTAATTGCATAGCATTATAATGCACTTTGTATCAAAATAGGTGCTTCCTTTAGCTGTAGACAAGGAGACAATATTAACTAATGTAAGACATAAATGATTCTATTTTAACTTATGGTAAAGAGATAGGCATGGAAAAAAGAGACGGAACTAGTCCTGCTAGTCTTGCAAAGCTGATCCATGCGAGGTGTGCTGAGGTAACATGACTGTACCTGAGAAAAGAGCTTATACAGGCTTTTATCTTTTCATGCTATAACTGGAGCTAGATTGAATAGGAATAGTAACCGATCTACTTTAGCTACTTAAGGAGTAATTAAACTACATCAATTTGGGTGCTAGTGAATAACAAAGCTTCTGGTAGTCTGTTATCACTCATTCTTTAGCACTGTATCTCAAGACATACTGGAGAAATGAAACTTTTAAGTATCTTCCAAAGCCTGTTTCTAGTTAGTATGGCTGGTATGTTTGTAGTCTGACCATAAGTGCTTTCAACTTTAATTACACATCCTTACACCTTCATAATTAATCATTAGAAAATAATGAACTTTATATTCTCTTTCTGTGCTGTACAGCCTCCAATGGGGCTTTGAGAATGAAGACCTTTAAATGTTGCTACAGTAGAGATTTTAAAAAACAGTATCCATAAGATCTTGCATCAACCATTGTTTGTGGCAACTGCACACAAACTTGTAGGCTTATCTTGGAAATGCAGGAGGAGAGCCCTGAAAAACTGCACGGAAAACATCTTCCAAGAACACAGTGCCGTGCAGTTAATGTTAGCTACCGGCCCTACTCTGAATAAAATGTCCCTTTCTTGCAAAGTGTCTGTGATTGGTGATATCAAATACTTTTTGATAGTGGGAGACCAATTTTAAAGCACAAATACTTGAATAGCACGTCCAGATTTTATATGAGAAGTAGGCTTAAATGCCTGAATGTGGATTTTTTTAGGCATTAATAGTTATAAAATTGGCTATTGAGTTTTACTGCATGTATTGTTAAACTCAAATTTCTCCTCACCCAAAGCCTCTTACACTTTTTTCCTAGTGATACAGTGTACAAGAGAAAAGTACTGTTACTTACTTAATGGTGGCTGAAAGGAAGAATTTATTTAAGTGTGTTCTGAAGTTACTGTTTAAAGAGCACCTGTTTGCAGAGATTACTCCTCTCTCAAATAGGAGCTAAAGGCTTACCTATCAGCAATTCAACCCAGTAGGTAGAGCTGGCTGTAAAAAATTATGTTCAAGGCTTCTTGCAGGCAGAAGAACAGGTTGAAAACTGCTGCTTTGTAGTTTAATCAATTATGCATATTTACAGCACTAGTTTGTTTTGCAGGTACTTCGAATGGCATTTTATTCTTGAGAGATGTATATAATCCAGATCCAGAGTGAGATAGTTGCGTCTGTGCCATTATCACAGTTTTTGTTTCAAAGTTATTTCCAAACATTTTGATATTTCTATTGACACACTATGTGAGTGAGGGTGGGCATATATACACAAAATTTTTCTAGTAGACATTAGTTTTTGTGAAGACTGTTGTGAGCGGTGATAAAATATCAGGTAAGAAAAACACAAGTATTTATTTTTCTGTATTGTATGGTTAAAATCCTGGGAAATATATTCTAAAACTATGCAACAAATTCAGAGATGTTTATAGTCACAATTTAAAATTTTGTATCTTTTTTTGACCCAGGACTTCACTGGTTACCCCAAATTTATAACTTTTAAAGAAGCCAGATAATTTTAAAAAGACATTTGGTCCTCATCTAATTTCTTCAAGGAATGAAGAACTGCAGGGAAGTGAAGCAAGTAGCTAATTATCTTCCCTGCTTAAAAATAAATAAAGTTATCTGGCTTCAACTTCTAGCCCCTGGGTTTTTAATACCTCTACTCTTTGAGGACTGAAAACTTGCTTGCACCCTGAATGTGTGATTTTTGTCCAGGCTCCTGTCAACTTTTAATCTGCCCGCTTCACCATTTTCTGTTCTGGTCTCTGCTGGTTTGTTTTGCTTTATATACATTCAGAATGTTGCATTTTGATCATATGACTCTTCTTTTAGCATAATTTCCTGTAAAAGTCTAAGTTCATTTTCAAGGTCATTCATGGACTACGTCACTGTAGCTATCACGCTGTGCTTGCTCTCTTACTCTTGGCCCTCTAGGCCAGTACCTACCCAAACCATTAAATTCTAAAACACCTTTGATCAATCTTCATGCTACTCTTTGCATATGGGAGCTGCTCATTCACAAAACCCACACTGCTGTCTTTCAAATCTCTCCTTAAAGCTTTCCTTTATTCTGGTGCTAATGGAAAAAAAAAATTACCGTTAGGCAACTGGAGTGCTACCAACAGTTTATCTACTGTACCGACTAATATTGCTTCCTTATTGCCTAACATCGCTCTTCCTGTATGTATTAATCAGCTACTCTTTGAGGCAAAGTGTTGGGGCTTTAAATACGGAAGGTATACAACATCTATATTGTATGATGTATACGTTGTACAGCTGCTGTTACAAGAGCCTAATACCTACAATGAAACAAGAAATTTGCTAGTTTCAAATGTAGCTTGCTTTATACAATACCTTATCACAAATTCCATTTTGTAGGTCTAGTCTATATATTAAATATTCAAATCTGAGAAGCAAACGTACCTGTTTTCCCTTTCAGTGCCTGCTAATGAGTCTACATGCAGTTGCTGATATATTAGACTCATTTTCCATTATTCACTTTGTTTGTTTGTCTGTTTTCCTTACTGAAAATGCTACGTATTACTAGGTTCATCTTGTTGCTAGGAATCACTGAAGAGGCCTTGGAGTTACCAAGGAATTTGGGCTGCCTGATTTCCATGGCATGAAGAACAGTAACTCCCTCATCATGGCGCAAAAGGAAATTTTTGTGCCTTTTGATTTCATATGTGAATGTGTTTGTTTGAATGTAGCAGCAGACAAGTGATCAGTGGCAAGTCCTGAAGCAGATTGGTGGGAAAAGCTTTAAAAATGCATTTAACACAAATGTGGGACTGGCTTCTTTGAGAAAATGGAGGATGAGAACAGAATGTGGCAGGAGTATCCCACCTGCAATGGAACCCCCGCTGCTGTTTGATGGGGATTTTTGGAGCTCAGACATCTCTCGTGATGGGAGGAACCCCGAAGAAAGAATAAGCTGAACACCACCAGTTTCCAGTAAACTGGGTGACTCAACAGCTTCTTGGCCTTGGGTACTTTCTTCACTTTTGGTCTTCTTCCTCCCACACCCTCTGGTAGGAAAGTCTTGTAGTGAAAGATGAGTATGAATGCGTTGCTAGGTCACTGCAGCATACGATCAGCTAGCTCTTTACCACGTTGTCCACTTAACTACTTGGTTCTCTTATGATCTTGGTTACAGTCTTTCATAAGAACACGCAGGTCTTGTGTGAAAGGAATAAGGGATCTGAGGTGGTGGAAGCCATTTGCTTGTAGACAGAACTACATAACCCAACTCAGCTACAACTAGAGCTTCTCTAAAGCCTGCCATCCTCACAAGGAACCTCTAGCGCATGTTATTTTTTCCCCTGCAACTTCTCCTGTCACGCAGGAACTAGCTCTTCCCAGTCCCCCTCAGCTTCCAAGGCAGCCAAACAAGATGGTGGCCTCTGAGACGCTTCCGCCTCGCCTCCGCCCGTCCCTCGGCGCCGCCGAAGCCCCAGTGCGCAGGCGCAGACGCGGCCCCCGAGCAGGTGTCAGGCCCTTCCCCATCTGCGCGTGCGCAGAAGGCTCTCCGCAGCGCCCCCGCAGGCGCACCTTGCCGATGTGCGCTTGCGCAGAAGCACCCCACAGGTGCCCCCTCCCCCTGTGCTATATCTGACTACGCCGCGAACCGCACGTATAAGCGGCCCTTTCACGCTTCTTGCCTTGTTCAGATCCCTCCGCCGACTCCAAAGGCGGCCGTTATAGCTTAAGGCTCAGCTCGCCTGAGGCAGAAACATAAGCCTCAAGGCACGCTACGGCCTAAAACATGTTTGTTTTTCCATTTGGCCCCATCTTTGGGCTCTTCGTGAACGTTGGCGGGCTGGCGGACTCCTTCACTCGAAGCTTTGCGGAAGGATACTCATTTTTTTCTCCGCCATCTGCTGAGCAACGGTTTCGAGGCGTGGCTAGGAGCGCGGGCACCGCCCCTCCGGGCCAATCGCAGCGGGAGGCTTGCCGCGAGCCCCGCCCCACTGGCGCAGGACAACCAATGGGAGCGAGGGATGGAGCGGCAGGGGCCGGCCGCTGGCCGGGGCGGGGGGCGGGCGCGCGGGTGAGGGGGTGTGTGCGGGAGCGCGGGGCCGAGTAGGAGCGCTCGCCGCAGCGGCTGTTGCTGGGGGCGGAGGGGAAGCGCCGCGTTCACGGAGCCCGCTGCCCGGGCGCCGTGTGACCGCGGGGTGCGCCGGGTGGGGACCGGCGGCAGGGGCCGGGAGGGAAGCAGGTGAGGGTAGGGGCAAGGCTGGAGGGCTCTCTGGGCCGGTAGGAGGGGGTGTTGGTGAGGCGGAGAGGCGTCCGGAAGGAGCTTGGCCCGGTCGCTTGCTTCCTTGCTTCCCCTTCAGCTGCCGCCCCCCGCCTCGGCTCCTCGGAGGGAGGGAACAAAGAGGCCGCGGGAGCAGGGTGGCGGCCGGCCGGGGTGGAAATAGCTCGGAGCCGCACTGCAGCAGCTTCTGGTATTTCCTTCCACCACCCCCACTGAGGCAATGATTAACAAGACCGTGGGCAAAGAAGCATCCTGTGGGTGTCTGCGGGCTCGGCTTGAGCCGCCTGAAAAGAAGCGGGGGAGGAGGGGGGCGAGAACGGGGAGAGGAAGAAGGAAGCAAGGCTGCTCCCGCCCGCCTTGGCCCGCGCGGCTCCCTGTGAGGAAAGGCGGGCGGGGGGCGAGCCCGCCGGCGGGGCTCGGAGCGCGGCCTGCCAGCTGACCGACGCGTTGTTTTGGTTGTTTTTTTTTTTTTCTTCCTCTCCTCCTTCCGTCGGTTTCCTCCCTGGAGGCCTCCCGATGAGTTAAAATGGTGCTGAGGCTCGAGGGGAGCTGGTCGCTGCTCGTGGGCAAGAGGTTCCTCAGCCTGTCGGAGGAAGACGACAGGTCGTGGGACACCAGTCGCATCTCGGAATGGCCGTGGAAGTCAGGCAGGATCCGGGCAGTTTCACACACGGACATATCCAAACAAGACCTGAAGGTAACCGGGAACTTTCAAAGAGACCTTCTAAAACGAGAGTGCTTACCCTGTGACCTCGAAACTTCGTGTGCCTGCGTGTGTGTGGGTGTGTGTCTACACATACACATATATTCACGCTGTTGTTGGGGGAGAGAGGTCTTCTTGGTCAACTTGCCTGCCTAATGTGCTTGCAAACGTGTGTGCACCTCTGGCTAAAGCCCCCAATGTACTTGTACTAATGCCGGAAATTACCTCAGACTAATTATAAACGTGCTTTCTTCCACCAGCATTTTGAAAACTTCAGGTTTTTATTGCACCCGCTGTGCCTAGGTTTTATTTCTGCGTATTTCCTAAATGTAATTTAAGACCTTGTCAGTTGTAAACGAGGTTTTTTTTTTCCAGAGATTGCAGTTACTTATGAAACCGAAACACTCCTATGTTGATGGGATTGGTGACTTTTCTTTTTTGTTCTTTGAAGTAGCTGCTAACGAACAAGTACTTCTACTGTCTTAAAAGATGTACCAAATTCATGTATGGTGTTGGAGGTTTCTCAGACTCTTCTTGCATGGTGGGCACTTCTTAATAATGATTACCAACGGGATTTTTAAACACGCAATCAATTACTGCAAGCTTAACTATGTATTTTGGGTGGGAGTTAAGCGACTTTCACAGTTTGACTGTGAAGCTCTTAAGGGGCTACTTGGCAACTGTAGTCAGTAAAACTATTTAACCGTGTCTGGGCAATTACTATAGGATACAAAGTATTCGCTAAGGACAAAACTCCATTATATTAATGGCATTCTGTTACATGGCCCTCTTAGCTTCTGCAAGGGTCTTCGGTGGCAGGCTGTTCTATGACAGCAAGAACAGTACCATCTTTCAATTAAAACTGTTTCCTTGCCTTTTTTTTTCTTAACGGGAAGAACTTTGTGACCTCTGATTAACTGAAGAAGCACCTACTCCTTGTCAAATGAGAAGAAATCGTACGTGTTTCTAACACTTTCTTGAAAGCATAACCTTTGTTATGAAGAGTCCCGAGTTGTTAGAGGCCGAGCTTCTTGCTGTGGATCTGCAGCAGGGGTGTAGTTTTCCCCATCTTTGGCCGGCGGGGCTGTGCCCATGCCGTACTTGCAGTGAGGAGGAAGATGTTGCTGCTGCAGAAAGCTCTTCTTGAGGACCTTCTTTGGGACTTAAAAGGAGAAGGAGCAGGTGCTGTTGGGGACTTTACTGTAAGCCTTGTAACTGGTTACGGTTCTGCCAGAAGCGATTGACTTAATGCGTTCTCCAGTGAAAATGTTAAAAGAGCATAGAGAGCCAAAACACATGCCATCTTCTTTCCTCTCTTGCAGCTCTATGGAAGAGTAATGTATAGTTAGACTCAAAATAGTAATGGATTGGGGGGAAAAAAGGAGTTTATAAAGGAGTAGAAATATTTAATCTTTTTGTATAGCGTCAGGAGCAAGCTACAGAATAGAAGGACTGTCAACTACTTCTGAAAGTATTTTCTCAACTGTATTTTCCTGTTTGTGCAGTGTTGATACTATAGACAAAACAAGCCATTCTGGTTCTGGTACTTGTGTTATTTGCTTATCTCTTTCATTGTTTCCATGAACTTCAAAATGACTAAATTAATTTCTGCACCCATTAGTTTTACAACTCCTGTCTGTGGTAATGCTGTTTTGTGTGCATGCTTTTACTTGCCTTTCCCCTTAGAGGGAAGCTAAACACAAGGGAATGTTTTGAAGATTCACTCAACTGAGGTTTCTCTGCTGTTAGGGTAAATTAGTTAAATGTATTTAGGCTGGATCGTTACATTTTATGGGAAGAGGGAGTAATTTTTCTAAGAGTAGTGTTCTCTACCAAGACATTCCGATTCCTGTATTCAGGCAAAATTGTATTTATGGTCTTTCCCAATCCTTTGTTGGTCTCCCTGTGTTGCCTATGAAAGAAGGGTAAATGCCATCCCAAAGAAATTGGTCAAGCCACCATGTTTTTGCCATGAAGTGACAACTGCTTTCCTCTTGAAAAGTTTGTACAGATGCTTCAGAGATTCGTAAAGATAAATACCGGTTAAAAGCAGGCAGCAAATGACCTTCACATTATATAATATGATCACCTTTACTGGCGTACTGTCATTTGTGCTTTCATTAAATTAACTAAAATTATTCTTTGGGACTCTTATTCTTAAAATATTTCTGGAAAAGCAGCTTGTTTATTCAAGTACTCTAGTTTAGAGTGTGTGGAAAATGCTTGTGCCACTACTGTATGCAGTCCTTTAAAGCTTTTGGGATTTTTTGCTGTGTTTTTCCCTGATTGTAAACACTAGTGGCAGAGTTAAAACATTTAACTGCCCTTGAGCAGCAGAGGACTTTTTGAGTTGTAGAGTTAAATAGGAATATTAATGTTTTATGCGACAGTAATGATGACAAACCAGTTAATATTGACTATCACTTATAAAATACTAGGTCAGCCTGGGATGCTTTAGTGATTGCTTGATTGTCTGACAGAAAGGCAATAATCATATTTGCATTATAAGTACTTTTAATGATTTTTTTTTTTTTTGAGGAAATTGGTGTTTGTTTATCCTTTTTCATGTTATATGTGTCTGAATTTTATGGTTAGTCACTCCTTCACTTTGTTCCCTTTCTGTAGATTTGTGTAGAATTTGATGATGAGTCATGGGAAAAAAGAAGATGGATAGAAGTCTACAGCCATAAAATGAAAGCATTCCTGGTGGAGCAAAAGCTGGTACTGGCTGAAAGAAAATCTCAAGCCAATTCTATGTCTCCTGTCCAGTGGCCTGCAATGGCAAGTATACGCTTGGCCTAACTCACTTTGGTTCTGCAGTTCCATCTTCCAATGACCGTGTTGTTACAAGTGTGAATTTCTCAAGTACAGTTTCACTCGTGTACTCTTATGTGTAATCTGGAGGGAGACTAAATCTCTTTGTACAGCTAGAGCTAGGCAGAGCTTGTAAACATTTGAAGTTGGTATGTTGTGCCTGGAGACACAGGAATGTATTTTTATGAATGTATTCCCTCCCAAACCACTGTTCTGTACAACGTTAGTTCCTTCTCCCTCTAGTCTCTTGTTTCTTCCTTCTTTCACGAAATTGCAGTTAAGAATAGAGAGAAAAAGGGTAAATAATAGGTTTCTAAGGAAAGCCTGTATTTTTGTCTTAAATTCTTGTTTTACTCTGCCTCAAGTACTGTTAATTCTTCAGTGATTCTTCTTCTGAGATAAAAATAATTTGAGTGACTCTCAGCGAAAGCTGCCTGGCACAGATGATTTGTGAGGTTTGGATTTTGTGCGTATAAAAGCCTGAGCTACACTGTACAAGCCAGAGAACTGAGCTTTCTGTAACTGCCATGCATGGCTGGCTAGGCAAATTAGCCAGCAGAAGTGAGCAGGGAACATTTCTTAACGTATTCAGTCAGTATAGTTTTACTTGACGACTTTGGATATTCCTACTCATAAAAGTAGTTGTGAAATAAATGAAGATGTAAACTTGCTGTATGTTAATCATGCTGAAGTGGTAGTCCATGTTTTTTAGGACTACAAAACTAACTTTGCTAGGTATAAAGTATGCAGTGTAATTCATATTGCTGCATCCTAGCTGAGCTTTTTTCTTAAGCAAAGCTAATCTAAGCGGATATTTATTGGAAGCAGGGCCAAATAGGATGGAGAGGAAGTGGAAAGATGAATCCTTAATTTTATTTCCTGACCTGTGTGTTAATATCAGCAGTTCTACTAGTAGATTTTGCTGATGCAGTGTTCTGAAAACCTGCTTTAAACTTAGCTGTTGTCCCTTTCCAAGTATCGGAACAGTTCTTACCGGATGCTTGTCTTCAATTTATGCATAAGGTTTTCCTCATGATGTGTTTGATGTGTCAGTTCATGCAGTGTACATGTTCCAAAGCTCATTTAGCAGAGGAATGATGTAGGATAAAGTAAAGCACAATACTGGAGCTTGCCTTGGCAAAAAAGACTTTTTCTCCCTTTCCCACCACACAAGGCAGGAAAGAAGGGGTCACAAAAGAGGTGTGTGGATTAATTTATTTAAGTCTTGATCACAACTTACTGATTCAATATACGGGAGAGTGTGTTTCTGACAAATGGAATAGCTTTGCAGAACTCTTGTAATGCCTGGTCACTCTTGGAGAGGCTCTTGTTCCTCTTATGGTGATACTGCCCCTTTGCCAATGCTGCCCTAACGGAAGTGAAAACAGCAAAGGGGAAGAAAGTCTTTGTTTGCTTGATCAGTCCTTTGGAAACCCAAACACATACTCTATCAGAATGATTTTCTTTTTTTCTTTTAAATGGGGCACAAATATATCTTTCATGTGGGGAGGAGTTATTCTTGCCACTTCTGATGTTCCAGGCTCCTGATGCCTACCCATTCAGAGCTGGTACTGCAGGACTAGGCAAAATTTAACCTTGAGCATGTTAGGAAGAGTTCAGAAGCTTTTAAAGGAAATTGTTTCTTGTCTGTTCTTAAAGCCTTTGGTATACCTGAACACAACTTCATCACTGTACTGCAGTGTTATAACAACTAAGAGGCTATCCAAGTCATCATACATGTCTAAACTAAGGCTTTAGTGTATTATCAATGTTGCATGAGCTTTGAGAACTTTAATGTAAGCCATGTAGCGGGCCTTCATCGATTTGCTAGTTATTCCCCCAATCTACCATAAGGAGAGTTTTTCATTAGCATATCCACAATTAGAACTCTTAGTATTAGTAAATTCTTCATGTTGAGATGAATGATTAATGATTGTTAATGACAGCTGCTTGAACTGAATTCCTAACTCGTTCTAATAAATGAAATTTGTTTCAGGTGTAGTCCAGTAACTCCTTTATTAGGCACGTATTAGAAGTTTTATTAGAAAGTTGCTTTGTTTCAAGAGTTGCATGTAGATGTGGTATCTTAACAGCGAAATAGATGCAAAACTAAAATAACTTTTTAAATGCAAATGAGGAATGATAAGATCTTCTTACTCTGTTTCTAAGAAAATGTTTATCACTCTTCTAGACTTACAAATCCTTAGTGGACAAAGCTGGTTTGGGATCAATGGTTTCAGTACGCTATCTTGGTGAAGAGAGATGTGTTTTTCTTTCTAAAGACCTTTTGACACCCATTCAGGTAACCTTGTATGGCATTATAAAGATGGAGGATAAATCTTTTATCTTGGTATTTAAGATAGTCAAGTTAATATCTTCTAAATGCAAACTTTAGATGGGTAAAAACTTGGAGTAGGTGTTTATTGCCGTAACTCATAAATACCAGTTCTGAATGTAATGTGTCTGATTAAAAACCTCTGAGGCTGATCCAGGACGTGGTCACTTAGAAGTGCTGGATGAGGGAGTGTGCTAGGACAGTTAGTCACCTCAGGTGACAGCAACTGCATCATGTTGATGTTGGGGATAATCTGGAACAGTTTCCTTTTGTTCTTGTGAACATGATCGTTATTACTATGAAGGGAGTTGCAGGGATGTCTGGAATAAATCTTGCTATTTAATAGAAACACATCACTTCTAACCCTAAACAAATGAGGAAGTGGGCAGGATGTAAATAAGATGGTTGAATTATAGTCCCTTTATTGAGCACCAGGAGGAAAGTTTGTTAGTGAAAATTACGTAGAGGTGGGTTGAAACAATTGCCCTGTGTGTCTGACTGGTCAGGCATTTTGAAGAATAGTATCTGTTAATGATAAAACCTTTTCAGGAAACTACTCTCAAGACCTATAAAAAGTCTGAATAAAACTTGTAATAGATGTCCCATGTTGAGACTGCTAGTAGTGCCATCATTAGTGTTCTACTTTGACTTGTTAACAGTCAGACAACTCCTCTTGAGAAACTAACAAAAGAATCACTTAAAGCTAAATTTGAGTTGTAGACTGTTGTCTTGCCTGTGTTGACTCAATACAAAGTAGAGATTTCTTTATGTAGAAGCCTTATCTCAGTACTGCAACGGGGAAGACTGCTTTTCTGGCATCTTGAATAGCAGTTTCTTGACTACTAGCTCTTCAGCCTTCTGTTTTTTACAAATACCAGAGCAGTGCTTGGAACAAAAAGAAACAAACCAACCAACCAAACCCCCCTTTTTTTTTTATTATCACTCTGAGCCATTGGTAAAAACTTGCTCTAAACTTTCCATTTCAGAATCAATTCTAAATGTTGTCAAGCAGCTTGTTTTAGATAACAATAGAGGAAAAAAACCTCACCTAAAATATAAATAAATGATGCTGAATAACAATGAATGATTTAGATGTGGCTGACTCTGTTTTCACTCATATGAACATTTTATAATGGTATCTTGAGATGGACTGGATCCTGGCATTATTATCGTAAATAGAAACATAAAACTTAAAATATTTGCTTTTATATCTGCTCAGGACTACTTACAAGTTGCTACTTCTGAGAACTTAAAATCCTAAATTAAAAAATGGATGGTTCAATTAAACTTAGTGCTCATTAGCAATGTAGTAAAACAAAGCCAGATTGTTTTCAGAACAATATTAAAGTGGACCTGGAGAGCTCACTTCAGTCTGGCTTGCAGATGGTCGATCCAGATTAGTGGTAAGGGAATGATGTCTGCCTCGATAAATGCAATATCCTAGGAGCTGAAGGAACAAAGAGTAATGAGAAACTTGTTGGACTTGTATGAATTGCTGCTGTCTTGTTTCTAAATATATGGGGTTCTGTTAATCAAAAGCATTATCCTTAATACCGGTTTCTATATTTTTTTTTTTCCTAAATAGGATGTGGACAGTTCCAGGCTTCCTCTTAAGGATGATCAAAGTGTTAGTGAAGAAATTCAGGCTTTGGTTAAGAAACACCTAGACGAAACACGCTTGGTACAAGGTACAAGCATAATCTGTAGCGGAAAAGTCTGGCAACAAATACTCAGGTCAAAAGGGAAATCTTTGCAGTGATGGTGTAAATTACAGTAATCTGTTTTAGGGATAAAAGCTTCTTTAAAATACTGTTCCACTTTATTTCGCAGCAGTGAATACAAAATGTGAAGGATTATAGAGATTTAAGTTTCAAGTATTTCCTTTGTAAGAGTGAGTACATAATTTAGGCACATATAGATGGCCTGGCACTTGTGAGAGAGGTATCAAATTTGTAGCAATTCTCACTGAAATTATTTGGAGTTGTTTATTGTTTCAAGTAGCTTGATTTTTTTTTCCAGTCTGTTGCTTATTTATAAAAACGTCCAAAGTTTTATATAAAGACTACTTTTTTAGTCAAGTTAAATTTGTTATTTTTTAGATTTGCCAGCTTCACATTCTTAATTACTGAGTTCATACAAGCATATTTGTGGTCATATGCTTGCATATGCAAGAAATGTCTTACTTTTATGGAAAGGTAAATGCTGCAACTTAGAGTTGTCATTTCCAATACTGTAAAGAGAGGAAAAATTCACACTAATCATTGAATCTTCATTTCCATGTCCACTGATCTGCCTCACTGTCTGAAATCTGGAGGTCAGTTTGGCCTCTGTTGCATGTCTTAACCTCCAGAAAACTTCATTGAACTGTTCCAGGAAGGAGGTAGCTGGAACATAGTTTTATCATGCTTTTTCCCCCTCCCCCCCCAGCTATGTGGAAGTTGTCTCAAGGTTCTCGGTTTGTTTTGCTTACTTGCATCTTGCATGCAGTACTGTTGGCAGATTCATGTTGGTAACTGTGATGATCTTCACGCTCCTTTTTTCTTAAGCCCCCTTTTCTTGTTTTCTTTTATTTCAATTTTTAAGGTGGAAAAAATATAATTGGTTCAAAAATTAGAATTTATAGCCTGGATCCATCTACTCAGTGGTTCACAGCAGTTGTTGTCAATGGTAATCCAGCTACAAGAACTCTCGAAGTCAACTGTCAGGAGGTAAGAACCAGTTGCTGTGGGTTTACAAACAGAGATGGGGAATGGGTGAGAACTTGTGTTTATATCCCCACCAACACCGTTTTTAGTTCTGTCCTTACTGTAATAAGCTTAAAAAAATGGGGATCAGTGTAGTGCAGAATAATCTATTACCCCAAAGTGTTCTGTATGCTGCTGGTAGAATTATCAAAGAACAAATGGCCTTCTACTCAAAATGAGGGAGACCTGGAATTTTTATTTGAAGAGTGAGGTATATGTACGATCCTGGTTGCTTTCTATGCTGTGTAGACAGTGCTCTGAAGCACCAGTTTATATGTGTGTTTTCATGCAGAGACACGTCACAGCAATATATTGTTAAATTCAGCTTGGTATTCAAAGAACCTAGAAGTTAAGTGTCTAAACTTAGTCTATACCACAACATCTAAGATAAATACATTCAAACAGTAACTTTCAACTCTCTAAATGGCTGCTTCTGTGTTTTTGTTCCTTTCCAAGATTCCAGCTTTAAAAACTCTTGATCCAGAGTTAATTCATGTTGAAATCATATATGACAGCAATGGAAAATGTGGTAAGACCTAGTATTGTTTTTCCTTCAAACACTAAGTAGCATATTTGTGATAAATAGACTAATCTTAATCACCTTCTCTTCCAGATAAATCTAAAAGAATTGGGGGCATGAAAAGGAAATCATCTGAGAATAGTGGAAGTGTGGATGCTAAACACACAAAATCTTCTCCTGAGGTAGTATCTTGCTGTGTTATACATGACTGTTATATAATGGTTATGTCATTTCTCAGAACAGTCTTAAATAAGGATTAGATGGGAAAGTGGAATGGTAAATATAATCCCTGGGAGGGTGTGTTGAGTTCTTTGAAACTTGTCTAGGCATGGGTAAAACATCTTGCCTCATGATAATCGGAGAAAAAGTTACTGAGCCTTGAAGGTTGTTTTTTTTTTAACTATGCTTTTTGCTGCCTCTTTCTGCTTAAGAGTCAGCCTGCCTGGTCATGTATTCTGTAGTGGGAGAAAACGCAAAGCAGTTCTCAAGTTTGTAACTGTTGCTTTTTACGTTCTTTCTTTCTTTAACTATTTTGTACTTAAACCCACAACCTTCAGCTAGACTTGCATGCTTTGAGGATTCAAGCTACACAAGCAGCAGTCTGGAAGAATGTTGTTTCAGTACAAAAAGGGAATAAGACTACTTTTCTAGTACTTCCATGTCTACATTTTATTTTTGTGAGTGACCTGCCAAGTATCACTGAGATCTAAGAAAACTGTCTCAAAGGTCAAAAGATGATCTGGGTAACTTAAGTATAGAAATGCAAATGAAAAATAATGGCTTGGCTAAAGAACAGTGCTTCAACCTTGCCCTATAATTTTGTCCCAGTGTTTCAGACCAAAAATTGCATTTTAGGCAGGAGTAGCCTCCTGGAAGCTCTGGAGTGGTGGTGGGGTGGGAGGTTGGTTTTGTTTCATTTTTTTTGGCTATGTGTTCTTGGCTTCTATGCAGTCAGTCCTGTGCCGAGTCAACTGTGTAGATCTGGCTAATGACTGGATATCGTTACTAGAAATCTTTAACGGCTTCACAAAGGTACAGCGTGAGGTAGCAAGTACAGGATAAGATTCCTCAACGAAAAGAGTGATCTATCTTGTATTTACCATTGACAAAGAGCGTGCAGCAAATCAGCATGAAGTACCTAGTGCATTGCAGTCCTACTCTGCATATAGAGTACTATAGCTTGTCCTTGAGTACCTTTAGCATTTTTCGGGTGTTCAGTTTGCCAGTCTTTGGCTTTCTGCCTATTCAGCCATTGAGCAGCCTGCTTGATACATGCAAAGCTGGTCTTTATTTTGTATTCCAGATGTCCTGCAGAAGAGTTATGATCTGAATTCATAGCTTGTTTCACCATAGTTCTTCTTTAATGTAGTGAAGTTAGTTACTTCCAATTTTCTGGCCTGCCTTCCTTTGAAGGACTGGATCCTTTATCACTTTTGTACTCCTTGGGAAATGTCTTGCAACTATTTTCTCAAAATGGTTACAAGTGAGTGTACTTTCTAATAGGGAAAGCAGAAGCTCTGTTTGTTTCTCTGATTTTGGTGGATGTGAATATATGGAAGGGATAAGCTGAAGCCATATTTTTTTTTTTTTTTTACATAAAATGTGATAGTGCTCTGATTTCTAATATGGAGTTAATTAATTCCTGTGGGTTTTTTTGAGAGCTTGTCTTGATGCCTGACAGCTGTGTTATACCAAAGCAGAAAGGAAATATTTTGGAGTTGATGGTAACGAGCTGTAGTGTAACTTCCAGCAGTAAGCTGAGCATGTGGGAGTGGAATATGGATGTTAGACCTGAGGAAGGAGCCCCACAAAAAACTACTGTTTTCAGAGACACTTGCTAATTTGGTAGGCCTGTTGTATTCCTAAAAGAATTGTAGATTTGTAAGGCTGGTGATTCAGTCAGCACAGGATTTCTTTACTTAACACTTTCTAGAATCCTGGTACAAAGATTTTCTCACTACAGGGAAGTTTACATCTAAACTTTTGGCAATGTCAGACTGACTTCACAGTTTTAATTTTCTCTCTGAAAGCTATTTCTGAATTCTGATTACTGCAATTATTTTAGAAAGAACATTGCACTGGCAGTTATGAAGAGCAGAGCTTTCTATCTTCCTTTCCGCCTTCTTAATACACCTTCCTTCCCCCAAAAAAGTTTGTTGTTAATTGGGGGAAAATGAATTGATGTGAACAGTGTTTCATGGAACCTATAAGGTTTAAAAGGACACTCTTAAGGTCTTTCCATCTTATGGATTGAGTGAGGAATGGTCTTCAATGAGCTTTATTAAACATGGTGGGAAGGGCATTAACGTATTTTTCTTTTTAAGCTGAACCCTGCAAAGCAGTATTTCTGTTATCCAGAATTTTCCTAACTGTTAAAATCTTCCTTATAGGTTTCTCCCAGTCAGGGACATGTGCAGTCAGTACCAACAGTGTTGGGTGAAGCATTGCTAGGATGTACTCCTGCTAATAAAGACCAAAGGCATCAAGGCCTGCCCCTGCCAGCTAACTCACCACCCAATCTTGGTGCAGAAACTCCTCAGGGGTAAGGAATCAGCAGCTTATGCTTATGCAGACTTTTCCTCCAAAAATAACTCCAGGTCTTAGCAAAACAAACTCAGAGGTCATTTTAAAGAACTGTAATAACTAGTATTCTGTAATATTGGCATAGAAAAGTGTTAGACTTAATTGTTCTGGATACATAATGTGTTTGCTTATGCCATATTTTTCTTTTTTATAGAATCATAGAATGGTTTGGGTTGGAAGGGACCTTTAAAGGTCGTCTAGTCCAACCCCCATTGCAACGAGCAGGGACATCTTCAACTAGATCAAGTTGCTCAGAGCCCCGTCCAACCTGACCTGGAATGTTTCCAGGGATGGGGCATCTACCACCTCTCTGGGCAACCTGTTCCAGTGTTTCACCACCCTCATTGTAAACCATTTTTTCCTTCTATCTAGTCTAAATCTACCCTCTTTTAGTTTAAAACCATTCCCCCTTGTCCTGTCACAATACACCCTACTAAAAAAGTTTGTCCTCATCTTTCTTATAAGCCCCCTTTAAGTACTGAAAGGCTGTAATAAGGTCTCCCCGAAGCCTTCTGTTCTCCAGGCTGAACAACCCCAACTCTCTCAGCCTTTCCTCATAGGAGAGGTGTTCCATCCCCCTGATCATTTTTGTGGCCTCCTCTGGACCTGCTCCAACAGGTCCATGTCTGTCTTGTGCTGAGGGCTGCACAGCTGGACGCAGTGCTGCAGGTGGGGTCTCACCAGAGCAGAGGGGCAGAATCGCCTCCCTCGACCTGCTGGCCACACTGCTTTTGATGCAGCCCAGGATACGGTTGGCTTTGTGGGCTGTGAGCACACATTGCCGACATTCTTTGATGTAGTTGCCCTTCAATGTCACAAGCCAATGTTACTGCTTCATAGTACCCGTCTGTAAACTGATCGATTACACATAGCTGTGGTGCCTACTTTTTGTCAAACGCATTCCTCCCTGCCCCCAAGAAAAATAGAACACATGCAGGCAGATGTCCTGTACACTACCTTCTTGCAGACCGAGTATGGGTCCTCAATTATATTTCTGTTGAACACCAGTGGCTTTAAACTTCTTTGTTACCTGTAGGAGGCTAGAAAATGTCCAACTGGGTGTAAAACCTTCCAGTACAGTGTTTCCCACTCCAAACTTTCCTTGAACAAATTTGAGCGGATACTGCATTTCCATTATAAATATCGCTCTAGAAGTCATGGTGTCAATGTATTTTTCAATCAGATAAATGTCTCCAAAATACAAACATCTACATCAGCTGTGACAGGAGGAAAGGCAGTCAGGGCCCCAGATGAAGGGTGTGTTTTACTCAGTTGTCTGACCATAGCAAGTATGGGAACTGTATTGTACCATGTAACTTTTCTGAGTGTAATCGCAGCTCCTTTCTAACTTGTATAATTTGAAGGTTAGCATATTGTGCTTGTGCCCCCAATTCTGTCACAAAAATGAATGTATGTGGTAGAATTGGTATGACAGGAAAACGCAAATTTTGTGTTCTATTTTTAAAAGAAGTGGTATAGGTTTTTTCCCACTTAGTTTTGTGTATATAGCTCACAAGATAAATGCAGAAAAGATTTTTTTTTTTTTTTTTCATTTGAGCTTTTTGTGTGGGAGCGTTTTACTGCCTCCAATATAGACTTGTAGTGCCAGCCGGAAGTTCCTTGAGTATTAGGATCTTCTCACACAGACATGCAAGTGAAATGCATTTGGTTATACAGCTGTTGCATGGAGAAAATGAGAAAGTAACTGTTTAATTGTGAGAGAACGTAGTGGAGTAGCTGCAGTACCTAAATTTGTATGTGCCTGCATGTGCACACAGCTTTATCATTCTGTCCAACTCTTAAAAAAACAAGCAAACAAAAAAACCCACAACAAAAAAAACCCCCAAAACCCCTCAAAAAATCCCCACAAATACAACAACAACAAAAAACCCCAAACAAACAAAAAACCCCAAAAACCACCTCAAAAACACAAACGTGTTTAACCTCACAAAATTTAAAATCTTGGAACATCAGAGTTCAAAGTACGTGATTAAATTTCTTCTTTCAAGCTTGAAATGTGACTGGATTGAGCAGGTGATGCCCTGATTCATTTGACACCTTTTTCTTTGTCTAATTATTGCATGTCGTGTGTTTCAGCACATGTAGACGAAGCTTACCGGAAACTCATCCTTCTTGTCTTAATACTGGAATTAAACCATTGAAGGAAGATCTGACGGCCTTTCCTAAAGTGGGATTTATATCTAAAGAACAAACGCAAAATCTTAAGGATCAAAATGGTAAATATACCTCTTTGACAACCTCAAGATCTTCATCTTTGACCAATTCAGCTAATGAAAAAGGAACCAACCTGAAAAATACAAATGAACCTCTTACAAAGCCCACAACAAACTTTCCAAAAGAGTGCATTTCTGTGAAACAGTTGCAACATCTTAACTCTTCCATAGCAATACCTAGAGTCAGTAGCACTGTTGAACTGCAGCGGACTTTAGATTGTCGACCCTCAACCTCAGATGCTCATCTTCTCTCTTTTACTGAGTCTGGAGTTAAATCACAAAGCAATTGCAATAGCCAGAACAGCCACAAAGGAAACAAGATTGATGAACTTATAGACATGGAATTTTTTATTAGAAGAAATTCAAATGAGATTCTTTATGACAGAAATGAAAATGAAAGCTTTTGGGCTGGAAGTGCCAAGGTCCAGGATAATAGTAAGTATTTTTAAAACTTCCTGTCATTTGAAAGTCTGTAGTTTCTGTGTAACTACATACAAGTGGGTCCTTTGTAACGTATGCAAAATTAGTAATTTAAATTGTGTGAGTGAATCTGGAATTTGAGTCATTTGTGGGTTCTTTTACAAGGGGAATGTAATAAACTTGAGAAAAAATCCTTTCCTGATAAAGGAAGATGACTAATCATTAATTTCTAGAAATAAGTTGTTACAAAATGTATGCAAGAACAGAATGGCAAAATGGGTTACAAAAACAAGGTTCTGTTTGGAATGCAAATGCTGATGGCATAATGAGACTTTTTTTTTTAGCAATGGTCCTAAATTTTGTAAGTATGGTGAGAGATGGAAGTTGTTCTCAACAAAGCTTTGTTCAAGAGGGGTTTTCACTTAATAACTGTTCTGAAAACAAAACAAGCGAACAAAAAACCTCAACCAACCAAAAAAAAATCAAACCCCACCCAACCTCAAAACAGCCCACCTTGTTTCTATGTTTTCTGTGGCCCACTTCCACTTAGTGAGCTCTTCAAGTTTTCCACATGGGACAGAATGGGAAAGACTGAAGTTGTTTAAGGAGCTGGACTCCTGATGTTATGTATTGTCCTGTGCATCAGGCGGTATAGGTGATCATTCAGGGTTCTGGGAATCTCCCTACGCACCCACCTCTTATTTTTCTTTCCAATCTCACGTTGCTTGATTTTGGATTACCATGTGCTATTCCATAATTAACACGGGTACACAGCCAGCCAAGTAGTCACTGTTGCGCCCTGCTTGGCCTCAGCCGCAATGTGGGAGGAAGAGGGATGTTTGGCATCTGTTACAGCAAGATGCTGAAAGCTGTTGCATCATGAAGGGTGAAAACAGGACTGAGCAATGGCCCGGTTGTGCTTTTGTCTTCATTATTTGTTAAATGTGGTTGCTTCATGCCCTGGTCTACTCAGGTACTCCAGCCCTGATGGCTGAAGAACTTTCATTAAACACAGATGCTTTTCAAAATATTCCTCTGTGGAGGAGCGAAAGGAGCTGTTAAACTTGAGTCCACAGACTATGACTCCAGTGGAACTATATAGCTTGAGAAAGTTTCTACTGACCTGAAAAGAGGTTTCTGCCAACTGCCAATATTTTAGTTTAACTTTGTTTCAATGTAGTGTGAAATTTACAGGAAGAGTTGACATGGATCTTTCACTAAAATACATTTCCTTGCACCTTTATATGAGAAACTGAAGCTTGTCTAATCTAAACTACTCTTCCCTGCAGTAATTGTCCGCAAGTCAATTTTAGCAGATGCTTCTAAAGTGAAGAAGCTGCAGCAAAGTGGAGAAGCATTTGTACAGGATGGTTCCTGCAATAATATCGCACCTCACTTGCATAAATGCAGGGAATGCCGTTTGGACAGCTATCGGAAGAACAAAGAGCAAAGAGACTCCACTGTCTTTTGTCGATTCTTTCACTTTAGAAGGTAAGAACAATTTTGACTCTGTATAGACCTTGATATTCTTTAATGTGAATAACATACCCCACGTCTGAGTTGGACATAGGACCTTTTTTCCTTTTCTGAACAGGGGGCTGTTGAGTGCTCACTGTTAGCTATAACAAGGATCTCCATCTTCCAGGCCAGATGAAAAAACAGTTATTTGGTCAAAGTGGTCTCATTTAGGTCTCTGGTTCAAAACTGCTAGATGTCAGTGTGTAGCTGTTAAGCTATACGGCTAATATACCTAACTAATGAGTGGTTGCCTGTGTTTTTGTAGTCCTTAGAATTTTTTTTAACTGCTTTATTTGAGTAGAAAATATTTTGGCAGGACTTTGAGCTCTTTATTTTGCTGTTCTGGGCTGAGTGCCAATAGGATAACATGAGTTTAGTTTGAGTGCTACAGCTCAGTAGTATTGGAGATAGTAGTGAGAGGGTAGATTCCGTGCATGTCTCCTGAAGTTTAGCGGTTGGAAATGTGAAATGTGAGACATACATCCACAGCTGTGGAAGAGTTGCAGTAAGTGGCCAGGGGCTTTCAGCTGGAGTCATGGAATAACGATGGACAAAATAGTAATTTACATTGTGTGTTGCTCCATTCTTTGTTCCACTTTCCATTTGAGAGTTTGTGCCACTTCTTTAAGCTTGCCGTAGAAACATTTTATCAGTACACTCTCTGGGTTTCAGGAGGGCAGATGGGGAGGGCCAGCAAGGCAACTTTAAGGAAAACCTGGTGACTGTGGAGTGGTGATTGCTTTTCCAAATCTGATCTGCTGCTTCAGATCCATTACACCCCACCCACAGCCCCCAGAGCCCGATTCTTGAGTTGAACAGCCAAGGTCTTTTGATGTTTTATCTCTTTAACTCTTAAGACACCATGAGGGACCCTTTCAAAAAGAGTGTTAAACTGTTACTTAAAGCCTGTCTGTAAGCCCAGGGTGGATGTTCTCAAACTGCAGCGTCTGGCTGTTTTTTAACATGTCCTTTCCTTTGTTTTCAAGTTGTGTAAATTTTTTCCATGAACTATTTGATCTCATGTCCAGATGTTGTTGCATGCTTCTTTTTATTTTCCCCCACACCCATTTAAGCTTTGAGGCATGGACTGTGTTTTATGGGAAGAAGGTAACGCTTGTGATATTAGAGAGGAAAAGCAAACATACTAGTTATCACAAGGGAGATGGGAAGCTTACTTATTCTCAGTTTTCCTTTTTATTTTCAGAGGAATGACTTTCTTTTGAGTCTCTAGGTAGAACAAAAAGAAGCTATAGGCCTGAAGACCTTTTGAAGAGAGAAAACTGAAAGCAGAAAGGTTGCAAAGATCATGAAAAAATACTTTTCACTTGTTTCTTGAGGTTTATTCTTCTTTCACTGCAACACCGTCCCCCTTGCACACTTCGTAGCTAAAGGTTTAAAAAAAAAATGAAGATGTGTTACTAATCTGTTATTTAACCTCGGATTAGAGATTTTACTATAGTAAGTCTTGGAATAATCTGACAGTAATTGAAACGTTGAAAAACGTGTGAGACCAGAATAACAACAGACTATGCTAATTCATCTTCTCAGGGTAAAAATCCAGACTTGCAGTGCAGTTCAAAGCAGTTGAATCCTTCAGTTTAGAACTTGAACCTGATGGAACTGTCTCTTTTTATTGAATGTGAAATCTGCAAAGTCTGAAGATGGCGTTTGTCTGGTGATATCAGTTGCCAGCACAGTTTTCTTGCCACACTTAACACTATAGTGAGCACACGTTGTCATCAGAAGTCAACTTCCCTCTACAGCATTTAGTAAAAAGGTTCCTGAAAACATGAGCAGAACTCTTGATGTTTTTTATTTAATAAACTACTAACAATACAGGTCTCATTCTTTCCACCTACTCAGAATCACTCAAGAATATCTTACTCAAATTTTGCTGGATTTTTTTGGCAGCTACTTCCAAATTAATTGTTACTGAAATATGTTGTATTTTTACGGTGCTCTAATGTCTCTTGTGAGTTGTACATAGTTCTAGATTAAATTTTTACTGTTACCTCCCCTAGATGTGATCCTTAATGCCAGTGCATTTAAAAATTATGTTAACCTGGTTTGGTTTTGTGTGAATAAAAAAATCTTTAATTAGGAAATCTACCTTACTACAAAAAAAAAAGGTGTTTTGAGTCTTCTTTTTTTTTTTTAAACAAGCAGTATATTAAGCATGCTTAATGCTAATGACAAGTATGTTTACCCATGTCTCTTGCAACCATTAAGTGTTAAACTTATTGACATACAGTATACATGTTTACAGTTCAGGCATTAACTCACTGGAATGAATGTAAACTAATAAAACATTTGAGATGATGGGGTTTTCTCCTTTTCCCCCTCTTCCCACAGGTTGCAGTTTAATAAGCATGGAGTACTGCGTGAGGAAGGTTTCTTAACTCCGAATAAGTATGACCCTGAGGCTATTAGCTTGTGGCTACCTTTATCAAAAAATGTTGTGGGTCTAGATCTCGACACAGCGAAGTACATCCTAGCCAACATTGGAGACCACTTTTGTCAGCTAGTGATATCTGAAAAGGAAGTTATGTCTACAATTGAACCACACAGTAAGATCAATTTGTATTAAAATAATCTGTATTTTAATAGCTTTATGTGAAACTTTAAGCTTCTGACTTGTGTGAAAATATATTGCATGCATTTGGAAACATCATATAAGACTTCGGTGTTTCCCTCTCTTCTCAGAGGGAGGTAATGGTTAAGATCGATTGTGAACTAGTGTCAACAGCTCTTTGCTCACAGGCCACAGGCACGGGGAAAGTAATTCTAACCTCCTTTATGTCAGAAGACTCTTCTCAATTGATCAAATTACTTTTCCTGTTGCAGGGAGTATAATTCTGTTATGAAACACAGTGTAAAAAAAAAAAAAAAATTAAATAAAACAGCAGGCAGCTGACAACAATCTATTCTCAGCATGTAAATGAAATAAAGCTTTCATTTTGACTACACAGATTCTGTTAGATTGCTTTGGTCCTATTTTGTTGTTCTTGCATAATGGACCTAATGCTGCCTGTCAAGTCAGTGAAGAAATCTTTTTCCTCCAGTAGCACTGTTTCAAGTGATTATATTACAGCTCTACTGGGAATAGAGTAGAGAGGTGCTATTGATGGGGTAACTGACTGTAGAGCTTCAGCAGTGCAGACAGGGCAAACCTTGCATCCTCGAACACAGGTTTTTGGCCACATTAGAACCTCTCTGTAACAAACGTGAGCAGACAAATGGGGAAGGTTGTGATCTTGCACAGTCTCAGAGTAGAATGACTCTTAAAACCATGGGGTTTTTTGGGATTATAACTACATGACAGAGATGCAGTACAGTTTAGAAGACTGTCTACCCAATGTCTTCTGCATTTGGGTACTATTGATGTTATATAAAGATCATATCAGTTTACCAGTCACTCCAAGGTTTTAATAAAAGAAAAAAACTGAACAGGCTTGAATGCCCTTCAAAAGGGGAGGGAAGACTTGAGATGTTTCAGAAGTGCTTGCTGTGGGGTCTTACCCTGGACTACTTGGAATCTGCAAGCTCTGATCTTTGCTTGAACTGGAACGTATTCAGGCCTGTGGAGCCAAAGTATCAATAGCCAGAGTGAGAAGTACAGACTGGAATACAAAAACACTTTCAGAAGGATGAAATTTTGGGTGGAATTCATGAAACAAAGGGGAGGTGTGGTGGCTCTTTACGGCAGAGGATGCATACCTACCAGAAACATCCTCTGCTTAAAAAAAACAGTTGGTTTGAAAGGAGCAAAATGTCATTAATTCCTCTTTGATTGTTTATTGCCCTGGCTGGTGAGAGTAAGAGAATTCAATTTCATTAAAATGGAGGATATTTTTAATGCCCTGGGTAGGAAAGAAGTAATTTACAGCTTAGATATTCATTCTTCTTTGCACAGTTCAGTGAAAGAGTGCTCACTCAGTTGGCACAGGAAAAAGGTAGATTCTCCTGCCACCCCGATTTAAAGTTACAGTAAACTTTTCTTGGCAGAGTTCAGTTGAAATGATACCTCTTCGTAAAAATTCTGGCTCTGACAAACTGACCTTTTCCAAAATGTCAAAATATTTTATTAAAGTACTACTTTTTAGGGGATCATTTATGTTTGAATATTTTTGGATGCCACAGTATATGTCTCAGGGTCAGCCCATCTTTCTTTTACCAGTGTATTATTGGACTCCGGTAGGTAGAGCCACAAGACGAACAAGTGTGAGGGAGAAAATTATTTGGGAGAGCTTCCTTAAAGAGAGTTCCTTAAAGAATAAGTAGAAAAGCACAAGTGAAATTATTCTGGTGTAGTAAAAGATTGACCAGTCTAAAAAGAACAGCTTGTTAGGTCACGTTGCTCCTTGGCCACCAAGTGCCAAAAGGAGACCTACAGAAAGAGGAGACAGAGTCAGACTACAGAGAGGAAACAAAAGAATAGGAGGAGTAGAAAAGGACAAAATCAGAAAACTGAAATATGAAATTACATGCAACAGATAACAAAAAAACCCCTTCATTCTGTTTTGGGGAAATTGGAGGATTGGCTAGAAAATGGTAAATACAGTGCATGTTTTTAAAAGGCAGAGAAGAATGGAACTGGTGATATTTAGACCTCTGTTTCCTGGAAGAATTTTGAAGCAAGTAGGCAAACAATTTTTACCTCCTCCTTAAGAACAAACTGTGCCAAGCTATTCTAGTTTTGTTCCATCGTTATAATGCCCATAGTTAGTGGGCATTATACAGAAGAAAAGCAACAGATGTCTTGGATCCTGTTGTGGTTTTTTTAGCATACGTTAGGACATGGTCTCTGATAACTTGCTTTTGAAATTAATAAACATTGTGGGCAGAAAAGTTTCAGAGAAGTTACAAGTGTGGAAGGAGGTAGGAGGTGTGTGCTTTTTGTCTAGTCTTGTTTTCTAGCTGGCGACATAATGAAATGAAGATCAGGCTAAAATTATCTGTACATAATGCAGCCCTGGAAGGGCCTGTAATTTTTTGGAAGATACTGTCAATGTTTGGGATGTTTTGAGTGAACTGAAGAAGTGACTTGGCATAAGGAAAGGTGGAATATAGTGGGTACACAAGAAACCTGAACAGCAGTGGTCAGTTCTTTAGAGCAGAGCAACTCACCATTCTGAGAAGGTCTGATACACACCTATAAACATATAGAAAGCATACTAAAAGGAAGATAACTACTTGCCCACTATGCTGTTAAGTAGAGAACAAGGACAATCGGCTTGTGACAAGCTAGACGTTAAGCTTAGCTCGCTAGTAGTAACTTAATTTTTTTCTAGGGTACCTGTGGAATTTCCACTTAGGAGAATGTCAGTAGTGTGCATGTTAACTTGGGCAAATACACGTCAGGAGTAAGAGACATAGTTGGTGCCGCACAGGAGAAAGCGAAATGGTCTTGATTGCTTAGACTCTATTGTGGACCTACTTTTCTGAATCTGTAACGGCAAAGGCTTTGTTTTGGAGTTCCAACACAAAACCAAGTCTGAGTCTTGTATCACTAAAGTGGTTTAATGTAGCTATATTTAACATGCAGATTTTTTTTTTTTTTTTTAAACTAATGCTTTGACTAATCTGTCAATTACCACAGGACAGGTAGCCTGGAAGCGTGCAGTTCGTGGAGTTCGAGAAATGTGTGATGTCTGTGACACCACAATCTTCAACCTTCATTGGGTCTGCTCTAAGTGCGGCTTTGGCGTGTGTGTGGATTGTTACCGGATGAAGAAAAAAAGCTTACATGAAGGTGAGAATGTATATTGCTACTTTAAACAAGCAAGGTGAGGGGAAAGAAAACCTGTATTTTGAACTTGGAAGTCAATAACAACCTTAAACAGCAAGACAATAAGCTTTCCCAACAAAAAGAACATGTTGTAGACTTGTGGTTTGGTATATCAATAATAGTAAAATATGTAGCTTTCCAGAGGAGGATGTAAGATGCACTAATAAAACAATTTAATGTTTTTGTTTTATAGATGATGACTCGGATACTTTCTCCTGGTTTAAATGTGTGAAGGGGCAGGTACATGAACCAGAGAATCTAATGCCTACACAAATAATTCCTGGAAAAGGTATTTTAAATATTCAATTGGCATAAAAAAATGCTGTAGGCTTTTGCTGTCTTTTGTATGTTGTTGATATTGTACTGAGTGAAGGGGTTTTTTTAAGTAATAAAGGCTTAGTATTTATTGTTCAAAGACTGGAATAGCCTGTCTATGTAGTACTATTTTATTATGTTTGACCTTTACAAAGAAGTAGCAAAACTTCCTGTTTAATGATGAACTGTGTTTGTCTACTATTGTTTATCTGCATAGCATACACAATTTCTTAAGAAAGGTTATTGAATGTTGGATGTTCTAATTACGTGAGCTCACTAATGACTCTTTTCCTTCAGCTCTCTATGATGTTGGTGATATTGTTCACTCTGTAAGAACAAAATGGGGAATAAAGGCAAATTGTCCTTGTGCAAATAAGCAGTTCAAGGCATTATCAAAGCCAACTCTAAAGGAGGATTCAAAACAGGTACTGCTTCTGTCTACACTATGTCTGTGTGGTATAGGTTTGCCTCAGTCTACTACCCCTGTTTGAAGGCAGTGGTAATTGACTTTGTAGGTATGCCCACTACTGATAACCCCACCATGGAGGGTTTTGTTCAAAATTTGTATTCAGTATTCATCAGTTCTTTTTTAAGTTTTAGGGAAAATATCATTGTGTCCCTTTGACACGCTGATGCCTCAGTAAGTGACCTATCCTTGAAAAATGCTCAGTGAGGATATTTTAGAGCAAAAATAGGACTAGATTGAGAGAACCCTTAAAAGTCTTAAGAACAGACTAGTGGGAATGGTTGTGAAGTGTAGGCTATCCCTTGGGTCCTAGAGATGTAATACTTGCATCATCTAAAAGAGTAAGTAGGGTGGAAGAGCACTGGAATTCATAAAGAACTAAACATGAATAAAATTGTGAGGGCTAGAGCAGTATGGAGAAGCACTGATTTCTCTAGGGATCATGGTAGGAAGTTTGCTGCTCATTATATTACAAACAAACAAAGCCCCACCATACATTTATTTGTAAATGGATGTAGTATTTTTTTGCTTTCGAAAATAGAGCACAAATTAATGGCTTAGTTTTGCAGCATCTTGCAAGAAACCAGTTGAATTAAGTAGTTTCAATTTTGTTGTATGCTTATTTGTAAACTTATTTTGAGAATAAATGTGTTATCTTAAGTGTAAGAAGCAGGCTGAACTTGATTTTGGTATTGATAATCAATAGCATAGACAAAAAATATCGTGAAGTGTTAAAAGCGAGGAAGATGGTTACATGATTCAAAAGTTAGCCTATGACTGACCTAGCTTCAGTCTTCTGTTTCTTGAGATTTCCTCTGTGACCCTGGACAAACAGCTGCATTGAAATTTATTATACCTCTCTTTCTGTAAAATTAGGTAAATATTACTTCATTTTATGTCACTGCATTGGTTGCGTGAGGATAAGCTTATTAAAGTTTGAGGCATTTTATATTGTGTTTGGAGTCCTTACCAAGCATCAGTCATCATTAAGAGATGAAATAAAGAACCTAGCAATAGGTAGATGCAGAATAATTTTTCTATTGGAAAGTCTTCGAGCATAGAGGAAAAATTTAGCCAGTCATGCAGGAATCCTAGGCTAAAGCAGTAGTTCTAGTTAGCCTGTTATCTAGAATCTCCAAACAAGTAGATAAATCAACTGCATAGGAGATGTACTGTGCTTCGGTTGTGCTGGCCAGGCCGATGCTGCATTCATATGCAGCTGTATTTTAGACCTGGCACGTGGGCGGACTTTTGCCACCTTCTTAAGACAAAAATTTAGGAGCCCTATGTATTTGTTTTAATCTACTGAACTAGACCTCTAGCTTGGCCCTGATCTGAAACATCACTAGAATTATGAGAGCACAGCTATTAAAATTGCATTTGGTTCCCAAAGCAGTCCCAGAAAATGCATCTGGGAAACTCGGCTTTCTGTGCTTGTCTTGAGGGGTGATGGACTCTGTTGCCTGCTCTTAAAGTCGGGAGATCCCGATTCCTGCTGGATCTTCATCTCTGGCCAATACTGAGATGCAATGCTGACCTCGTGTGGAGATCAGATTTTTTTTGAAGGGCCAAACCATTTTTGGGTAAAAGAATGAAATTGAACTTGGAAGGGCTTGCTTCTCCTTCTTGAGTAGAGCGTTTGTGTCTAATCGAGTTCTCACTTCGTTTTTTCAGAACTTGGTACCTGGAGAGAGGTCCAGCCTTCAACATAATAGTTTTGTCCTGAGCCCACAAGTCACTACACACGATCCTCCTCTAAAATCAGCAGCTGGAAGTAAACAAACTGCTTCAGTAAATACTTCTCCTTCATTAAGTTGGCTATCAAACCTAACAAGTGGAAACGTGAATAAAGAAAACAAAGGTATGTGCAGAACCAGTGAAGAGTAAACCCTTTCTAGCTGTTTGTCAGAAGAATATAGATCAAACCCAGCAATATCTTGCGTTGAGAATGATATAATCTGCCTGCTGGGATGGGCGTTCAGTGCCTGTACTGCAAAGCTGGTCCATGGCAATGACTTGGAGTGAAACCTGGCAGGGTTATGATATTCTTTTTTGAAAACTGGATTAACGTCCCGTTGATGCAAGTATTCTTGAAAATTCAGTTTGAGAATGTATTTATTTTAAAATGTGTGATTTTAAAAACTTCGGAGTATTGAAGAAAGTTAAGTGAAAGGAGTATTTCATCTGCATGTATTGAGAGCAGAGAGAGAGAGATATACATACATACATGTATGCATATAGGAGTATCTTGTTGTCTTAAAAAAAAAATCCGAAGCATGTAAATCCAAAGCACATACTTCTCATGGTTCAGAGAGTTAATCCTTGCTTCATTCTCAGGTGTGTTCTTTTCTTCATTTCAGAGAAACTCCTCATACCTATTTCAAAGAATGAAAATAAACCTCTTCAGACACTCCCTAGTTTAGCTAAGCCTGCTGCAGCCCTGCAGACATTCAACAGTGCAATATTAACACCTGTGAGCAACAATAACACGGGTTTCTTGCGGAATCTGTTGAACTCTTCTGGAGGAAAGGTATATGAAAAATTTTGTTTTACAGGTTTGAGTTGATACCAGGCTTAGACTACTGTTCTAAACCTGTGAACAACTACCACAGATGTTTCTCACAGTAGGTAAAATTCTGTCTTCATTTGGGAAAAAAGACTTAATTCGGTGTCTATGTTGCAGTGCTCCAGTCAGTGCTTTCTAGAGTAGTAGTTTAGTGGTACTATCAGCAAGTCTTGCTTGGTGAGGGGTTGGGAACCAAGTGATAAAGCAGATGAATTTACTTAGGCTAGTGTCTGGCAGGTGCATTAATTTGCATGTCCATTAGACTCAAAAAAGAAGCATCAGGGAACTTACAGATGGAGGGGAAAACATTCTGTGGTGGGTGACTATGTTTTTCATACCTCGTTTGCAGACTGGTTCACTTCAGATGTTCCTGGGCTTTGTTTGCTCTTACAGATATGACTTCAAAATGGTGGGGTGAAATGTTGGCCTTGAGAATTCCTTGGTGAAACTGCATTTCTGTTCTTTGATTTAAAGAAAGTCCTGTTCCGTGCTGCATTTCATGGTTTTCTGCAGTGTTGCTGAAATGTAAATCGGAGCAGAACTTCTTATGCCAGAATGCTGTAGACAAAGTGTCAGAAATGGCATTTAATGATGGTGAGTTTCTAGACAGCAAATTTCTACAGATTTTTGTTTCTCTGCACGATGTGAGCTCAAGTGAAAAATTTTGAAAGTGGCAAATATCTTTAAAGTCTGCAGGACAAGGCAACTGAGAAGTGCACCAACTTCTTCTTTTGTTCTTCTTTCTCTCTCTCTCTCTCTCTCTCTCTCTCTCTTTTTTTTTTTTTTTTAAAATTCAGACAGACAGTGGACTCAAGAGTACACCCAAAATCCTTGATGACATTTTTGCTTCCCTGGTGCAAAATAGAACCATTACAGAATCCTTGCCTAAGAAACCTCAAGGATTGACTATAAAGCCTACGATAATGGGCTTTGATACGCCTCACTACTGGTTATGTGATAACCGCTTGCTATGTCTTCAAGATCCCAATAATGAAAGTAATTGGAATGTCTTCAGGGAGTGCTGGAAGCAGGGACAGGTATTTAAGTTCTTCTGCTTTTTCCGTTTTCAGTTCACGTGCTTTGCCCTTTAATTGAAGTGCAGGTACAAACTTACTGCAATGATAAGCAATGCTAAACCTTCATAAAATATACTACATGAACACTGTTAGATCCTTAGATAAAAGGATGTATATTTTACTATTTGAAATCAGTTTCTAAACACGCTGCTGAATTTATGGCTCTGTATACAAAGCTGCCTCATAGCTTGAATTAAAGAATGATCAAATGCATGGCATAATTCTGGTAAGGCAGGCTGAGCATTTATTTTGGAAAATACAGTGTTCCTAAAGTGCCCGTGTTCAAATGTTCAGTATGTTTTATGCATTACCCTATTCTGTTTGGAATTAGGATTTTTAGTGCTTAATAATTCTTCAGAATATATTATTCTTCTTCATAGCCTGTAATGGTGTCAGGAGTGCATCACAAATTAAATGCAGACCTCTGGAGACCGGAGTCCTTTAGGAAGGAATTTGGCCAACAGGAAGTAGATCTGGTTAACTGCAGGACCAATGAAATCATCACTGGAGCTACCGTAGGGGATTTCTGGGATGGATTTGAAGATATTTCAAGTAAGTAGTGTGAATTTTTGTTCCAATAGGTAAAATATTCAGCAGCAGTACATTTTGCCCTAGCACAGATTTGTCATCCTTAAGCAGCGTAAAAGATGTACCAGGCCTTTTCTTCATCCTGGACAGTGTGTCTGCACTGTATTCTCACCATGTATGCTTGCGGGATGGTGGACTGGATAGAAACTGTCGGTCCCATGGAGGACTCTCCTGCAGCAGTATGTTTGGCTGCCTTTAGTCTTTTGGGGGAGCATTCTGAGAAAGTTGGGGATCTTCCTAGCAAGTAGATTCACCTGTCAGCTTTTTTCCCCGCAGCTGAGTGAAACATCAAAGAGTGTGCTCACAAGGTAATTGGGTTCTGCTGTTTTAACTTGCAGGTGCCTTTTGTTCCTAAGGAACTGAAGTTATTTTGTACACAAATGGGTTTAGGGGAGGTGAGCATGAGATTTGGCATTGTTTTCACTTCTGGGTGAAAACAAACTTTTTCCAGGAGAATCAGTACTTGCCATGGCACGTGGAGTTCTACTTCATCTGTTTGTGTGATGTAAACTTATGGAATTTGGTACTTGGGGCAAGACGAGTGGGAGCTGGAAGGCTTACTTACACCTTTCTTTTCTGTTACTTGATCTTTGAAAAGATTTGGCTTTATCATCAGCTGCCCTAGCCTCAAACACAAAACAGTCGCCTGAGCTAAATTGTAGGAAGTGCTTGGGCAGGGGAGCTGGTAAAGGCTACTTGCCTAGTCTGAAATCTCCTGTCGTAACACGTTTCTCACGGCAGTAATACCCGGCTGTGGTGTCAGGTGAACTTGTATGTCTTTGGTTCTACATAAATAGTTGTGGAATGAACATGATTTTAAACTAAGATAAGGATTTCTTTGTCTTGATTCTTTGGATTCTGAGTTGTACAACTATTAAGATCTAAGACTTGTTAATATTTGACAATAGGTCGCCTGAGAACAGAAGAAGGAGAGCCAATGGTGTTGAAGCTTAAAGACTGGCCTCCAGGAGAAGATTTCAGAGATATGATGCCTTCTCGGTATGAATTTACAAAGAAACTGTTCGTCATTTGCATGGTACACCCCCAAAATAATGGAATAAAGGAACACTGTTACATTCTGACACTTGCTTCAGCTTTGAGAAGCAGTTGGTCACAAGTGAACCACTTTGTTTCTCACAGATGCCTGACATAGCTGAAAATGCTAAACAAGTTTTATGATAAATTTTTATGTCGTTCATTGTATTTATTGCCAAGTAAAGTGAGTACCTAAAATTGCTAATGATTGGTTAATCTCTGGAAGCTTCCTAAAAGCCTGAGTTATTTTGAAATCTAAAGTTCAGTTGAAGCTTATTTTTTTGCCAAATGTTTTTAAGTATTCTGACTTACTCTATTTGATATTAGTTGAGGTGATTACACACCTCATTATTCCAGAGCAGTTAAGTTTGTTTATCTGCTCTATTCCTGTGTCTTGCTTGTTTTGTTCCTTTTCATGGTGTCCAGTAAACCCCCTGTGGGAAGGAGCACAGTTTCTTAACTGGAGAAAGCTTTTGTTGCAGTCTATTTTAGTCTGCTTTTTAAATCAGTTCCTAACATTAAATTGTGCTGTATTACTTTAGGTTTGATGATTTGATGAAAAATATTCCATTGCCAGAATACACTAGGAGGGGCGGCAAGCTCAACCTTGCCTCTCGACTTCCCAACTATTTTGTACGACCAGATTTGGGCCCTAAGATGTACAATGCGTACGGTAAGGAATTCTTCACTCTAAAGGTCACGTTGACCACACATTCAAATTAAAATTTACTGTAAATTAAATGAATCCTTGCTGTTGTAGACAATTTGATTAATCCCACTGATCTGAAAATGTAATTTTGGCTCACTTATAGGTATTAGTGATGTCCACAGCATTATATGATTTTCTTAAATGTTTTTTGAAGAGGTGGTTTCAAGCCAGTAATATTTATTCCCAGTCTTCCAATCAACTTGCTCTGCATGTGTATACACAGCCTCTCTTTCCTACAGATGGCCACATGTATTTGTTGGCTTGCTATTTCTGGCTGTATCAATTTTGTTACTTCTCCTTTTTGGGCTGTATCATTTAGTTTTTAATCTCTTCTTGAGCACTTCTTTCCATGGCTAGTTCATCTGCTGTCACTCAAAAGGCATTTAAAAACTAAGCATGATCATGGCCAGTGAAGAGATCATGGCTAGTAAATACTGTAGCAGCTGCCTTTTAGAGTGAAAAAGAGACTTCTGTTTCTGTGAATGCTTTATTCTACACTGCTATAGAAACCCTCTTCTAGCAGGACTTAAATGTGACTTTTATATATCATACAGGCTAGGTATAGATACGGATCCATGTGTCAGCTTGATGTGTCTGCCTGTAAACTGATCACTTGGGAAGACACACACAAGATGGGGCAAGGTCCTAGATATAAAGTGTGTTGCTGTACTGGAATGACTTGCTGATAAAAGTAAAAGCTCTCTGGTCTTTTCAGATAGTGCTGCTGAGAGTGGCGTAAGGTTTCTTTTTGTCTTACTAATGTACCTGCTTTTTTCTTTTTTTCAGGCTTAATAACACCAGAGGATAGAAAATACGGCACAACAAACCTCCATTTAGATGTGTCTGATGCGGCTAATGTTATGGTTTATGTGGGTATCCCCAAAGGCCAGGCTGATCAAGAAGAAGGTAAAATCTTTCTTGTGTTCTGGGGGGGTTGGAGGTTTCTGTGGTTGGAGGGAAGGTCCTTTAGTGTAACTGCTCGTGTTTACTCTCAACAGAAGTGCTAAAAACCATACAAGATGGTGATTCTGATGAATTGACAATTAAGCGTTTTACTGAAAGTCGAGAAAAACCTGGAGCTCTGTGGCACATTTATGCTGCTAAAGATACAGAGAAGATCCGGGAATTCCTTAAAAAGGTAAGCCGTTATATCTTAAAAACTCATCTTCTGTCTGTGTAGGCTTGCAAATATGTATCCTTGGACTTTTCTCCTCCTTTCTATCCCAGTTGTTCTGGAAACAAATGTACCCAAGACAAAACTTCTTGTGTGCTGTGAATCTTGTAGGATCTGAGGAGGGTAGCGAGTCGAGGCTTGAAGTTGTCCTGTATGTAGATACACTGCTTTTGCCCACGCTTCTTATAGCACAAGTAATGACGTTATGTAATGAAGAAAAAAATAGCCAGTTTAGATTTAAGCAAAAACACAGTTTAATCTTAAACTAGATCCTTCTTAAGAGCATGCTCGTGAGATGTTCTTGGGAAATGTCAGAGCAATATGTGGTGCATAAAGTTCTTCCTTGTTCTCTCCCTTTTCCTACCTTTTTTTTTTTCCCCATACCTTTATGAGGTTTGGATTAAGGGAAAAGCATGAGGTATTTCGGGTGATGTTTTCGTGGGAGTTAAAGGTTTAGTGGAGATGTGATACTACATCCAAAAGGGCTTGTTTCAGTATTTAAATTCGCCACAAATGGTCCAGATTTCTTGGTGGTCTTAATTCTGGAACTTCTTTGGTGCTCTAAAAGTGGAAAGAGCTAATATGTTGATCTTTAAAAGGGTAAATGGGATGAACTGAACAACTGTTGGCCTTGTCAGCCTGACTACTGTCTTGGGCGGAAACTTAAAGAAGCTACAGCAGATTTGTGTAGTATTAACAAAGAACAACTCTTATACTTGATAAAACATACTGAATTTGATAAGCATTGGCATTTTGAGTTTTGACATCTGTGTATCACACCTCTTCTTGGTCCCTTGTAGCATACTTGCCTGCAGGTGTGAGGCTTTCAGCAGCCTGTCTTAGAGTAGAACCAAGCTGTTTATCTCCTCTCAGATGAGTTTTTGAGCTACAGTCCTGGATGTAGATGATTGCCACAGCAAATTGGATTTATACTGGAACTTTTTGCAGAAATTCTCTACCCATAGCCCTCACATTTCTCTTCTAAAGTGCTTGCTGTGCCTCCCCGCCTCCTATCTCCTGAAAATCTAGTTAGCATCCTCTGTTTTGGTCAGTGAGCACGCTGACGAGCGCTGGCCTCAGGGCAGACACCTGCTGATTGTACACTCAGTAGTCTCCTCCAGTTACAGGCTGTAGCAGTGTAAGGGTATTGATCCCATATATGAGAGTGGTTCCCACTGTGAACACACGTGAGTCACTTAATCCTTCTGTATCTATAAATTGGGTTTACTTGCATTTCCTATATCCACGTTTGCGATGCGTCGGTGAAGCCAGAGGGACTGAGAAATGATGAAGCCTTGGCAAACTAAGGACTGAATAAGAATCCAAACCTTTCATTGTGTAACTCTCATACCTGAACACGTGGTGCAAGTCACTCTGTCTGGCATGCGTGCGTATGGAATACCACAGATACATCTTGATGGTCCAGTGAGGCTGCTATGTTATAATACCTGTCGTCTTGTGACTTTCCAGGTTGCGGAAGAACAAGGTCAAGAAAACCCTGTAGATCACGATCCCATTCATGATCAGAGTTGGTACTTGGACCGATCGCTAAGAAAACGCCTTCATCAAGAGTATGGAGTTCAAGGCTGGGCTATTGTACAGTTTCTAGGAGATGTAGTTTTCATTCCAGCAGGAGCTCCACACCAGGCAAGGGCCAGGGACACTGTTACAGCCTGACCACTTGGGCAGACTTCTGAGCAGATGGCTAACGCTTGTTTGTTCTCTCTAGGTTCATAATTTGTACAGTTGTATTAAAGTTGCAGAAGACTTTGTATCCCCAGAGCATGTCAAACATTGCTTCTGGCTCACTCAGGAATTTAGGTATCTGTCGCATACGCATACGAACCATGAAGATAAATTGCAGGTAACTTACCAATGCTCAAGATGAACCCTGCCCCTCTTAACCCTTTCAAAAAAACCCACCAAAAAACCAAACACCCCTCACCAAACCCGTAAGGGGTGTGCCCACACAACCCAAGTTGCTTTGATGTTCAGGTCAGCTTTAATGCATTGGATCTTGAAGAGGAATTTCCATAGATTTTTGGATTGTTAGTTTTTTAGTCGTTTTGAGGAAGGCTTCTGAAGCCTCTCCTGAAATTCTTTTGAAATGTTTTTCTTCCATTTCTTTTGTTTTCTCTCTAGCTGAGCTTGCAATACTCTCCTCAGGCTACCGGGTTTCAGTTTATATCCTGTTACAATTTGAACCTTATTTTCACAAGTTAGTGATCTAAGCGAAGCTCGTGCAGATGAGCCTGTTTAAACCGAAAGGAGAGCCGCACGGGGTGTGGGGAAGCGGGGAAGTTGTGCAAGTGTTTTCTGTATGTCAGAGGTTTCCAACCGGACCCTAACTGTGCTGTTCACTTGTAAAACTGAACGCCTTTTCTTTTCCTCCTAGGTGAAGAATGTCATATACCACGCTGTTAAAGATGCAGTTGGGATACTGAGAGCTAATGAATCCAGCCTTAGCAGACCGTGAAGTAGAAAGCCTTAACCACACACTATGAAACAGAAGCGTTGGCAGCTGTTTTAACTACTCAGTCAGGACCTCTGTGGACTTTGAGATTATATGAATGTTACCTCATCTTCCTTTCAGCAGTACCAGAGGATCATGGTACTATGTTCTGTGTATTCTTCCAATGTTTACAAACCTGATATGTATATGTAGTAATATGTATGGACTGTGGCATACTGTGAATGCTCAGTTGCAATAGAACTTTATATGGAGTTGCTCTCCAAACTGTACAAAATACCTCCTATAGAACTGTCGGAAACTGTTCCAAATTACTCATTTGAAAAATATTATTCAAAACATTGTAAAGCTCCAATTTTTAAAACTTATTTTCGGGTGGGAGGAAGTACGGAGTCACCCAATTTAATAACCAATTTACATAAAAGTAAGAATGCAGTTCTGGAATTTCACATTAACATAGAACTAGCATTTAAAAGTAGCTTTAAGCTATTGTATAGTAACATAGAGATGGGGGTTAACCATCTTTAGGTAAATGTATTTAAATTTCTAAATGTTAAAAGAAACTTTTAATCAAATGTCTTCTGTTTGAAACTGCTCCTTACTTTGAACTGATGTTTGATTCTCTGGTTTTTAACACTGAATGGTCTACATAAAACTCTTCTATTTCAGATATTGTTCCTTGCCTGGCTTCTTCAGTTGACTCTTTAAAATGTAATTAATTTGATGCAGTGCTTTGAAATGCAAAAGAAAATTGCGTATCATATACTGTTCATACTGTTTTTAAAGTATCTGAAGGCTTAGGGCATTGAATTTAGTGACAGATCTGTTTATAGCTTTTCTTGGTTAACCAAAATGTGGCTTAGCTTGGCTATTGCTTCTTGGCCAATGCCAGTATTGTGGTTGGTATTGAATGAGTTTGCAGCGTCAGTCTTAAACAGCACACACGTTGCTCCAAAATTACATAGAGGAAGATTGAAACATCATCAAACTTAAAACAGGCAGAGGGGTCGAGGTGGAGAAGTGCATCTCTCATCTAACAAGATGAGCCGAGATAAAATGAACCTTTCTGTTCTTCAGTGTCCTTTCCAGCACTGCGGTGCACAGGATAGCTGTTGGGAAGAGCCATGGGGGGGGGAACCTCCTACTTAGCCAAAAGTCACTTTTCTGAACTTTATTTAACAAATTGACAGACCTTGTGCAAATCCCCCCCCCCCCCCGTAGTGCTTCACCTGCTCCTAATGATCAGCATTAACTGTTCTGTCTCAGGTGACAGTATTTTTTTCAGAGAAACTTCCTCTTATCCATCTGGATAAGACTGGAGCTGAGACTGCAGTGACTTGCGGGGAGTAGGAGTCTCTTAAGTTAGAATAAAGTGGGATTGTAAAAGGTTTGTTTATTGCGACTAGGTAAATCTGCTTCCTTCCTCTCAAAACTGAGACAAAAGCAGGCACCCAGAACAACTAAAGCAGCAAAACAAAACCATAAATTAAGTTGATGTGTGGTTATCGCCTGGCCCAGTCCGTGTGTGTGCCTTCCCAAAGGCGGCCTGCACCAGGGGAGGTCCTGGTGTGTGTCAGAGGTTGAGGCGAGTGTTTACAGCTCGCTTGGCCTGTGCCAGGATCCATAATGGTGGGTGAGGCAGGGAGGCAGCTGTGAGGCAGCGGCGTTCTCCTTGTGCGGGGACATGTTCTGGTTCACTTGGCTTATGCTGCTAGCTTAGATTCTGCTCAGCAACATGTCTGTGCTGCGTTCTGTGAGAACTTCCCTCCATCTCCACCTGCTGCAGCCTCTGACAGTAATTAGGCTGGCTTGTTTCTAGTCGCTTCAGCTGGCTTTAGTTCTAAAGAGCAGCAATAAACCTGTGACTTGGCATTTTGTGCTTGAACTAGTTAAGCATCCTTAAAGGCAATGCTTTGGCTGAATGTTCTTTCTTGCAGTATCAGGTTTGAAGTAAACGAAGCAGCCTAGCTGCTTTTCTTGGAGCCAGCTGGAGTATTTCTGGGGAGCTGGTGTACGGGTGCCTCACCTCCCAGCAAGTGACATGAGTCACGCTGATCTTGTACACACTTTTGCATGCACATATGTATGAAAAGACCCATTGTTGAAGTTGGATTTTGAACTTTCTTACCAATACGTTGCTGTTCAACCTGGTTTTATTGCAGCTGTTTTCCACCCAATCTTACCAGCTCTTCAGCTGCTTTTTCCTTCTCATCTGTCCTCTCTGGATTTTTAAGACCACAAGAAACAACTTGTCCCATTTGCCTGTTCCCGTTACGTTTGGGGTACGTTCTGTCTCGAGGGAGACGGAACCCTCGAATCGCAGTTTTCCACAGGAGCACACAGCCCTGAAGCCTTAGGGTTACTCTGCCTGCTGTGGATGTGCCTGTACTTGCCGCCCACTGGCACAAAGGCGAGCAGCGCTCGGCCCTCCTTGCTTTTTATGGCTGAAACTGGAAGCTGCTGGATACCATCCAGGTGTCGGTGTGCCTTGTCTGTTCTTCTGCCTGTGCTGTTGGAATGCAATTATTTATAGACTTAGTTTTCTTCTGGTGAGTCTTTCTTAAAATTAGAAACTCTTTCCTTTGCCGGTGAGGCTCCTGTGGCATTGACACGTTCAGGCGAGACACGTGGGTATCTGCTTTGCAAACTGCCTTTTGTGAGTTACGACATCAGCTTTGCCTGAAGCTTTTCCTTGAGAGGAGACAGGCCTCTCCTTTGACCCTAGAAATTTAAGCAGCAGATGGCTTTTCACCACTTGTGGTGGTGGGATAGTGAAGTGATAGTACCTGGAACGATTAAGAAAACGTTAGGATCTCTGAAGTGAACCTCTCTTGGTGCAGTTCTTCAGTGGCTAACAAAATACCAGTGACTGTTTGCCTGTAAAACTACTGTATTCTGCTACAGGATTTGCAAATGAGCTGAGTGGGGAACAAATGCTGCTGATGGGCCACAGCTGTTCTCAGTAGTCTGGTGGGTGCCAGGTTTAGTTTTTATAAATCTTGAAAGACTGAAAAACTTAATTACCTGGATTGGTTCTGGGGTCAGGTCTGGTCCCAGCTGCTGTCTCCAGGAGCACAGCACCGCCCTTGGCACAGCCCGGGGCAGCAGAGGCCTGGCCACTGCCTCTGGGTCTAGTGAAGTTATGCCAGTGCCGTCATGAGTCAGGGCATGCCTTTCGCCTCTGCTGAATGGTTTCTTATCACTTTCACACCGTCTGTTTTACGCTTGGCTCTTGGAGCTGTCTCTCTTCCTCAGCTGGGCTCCTTGTTCCCCACATGTGCAGGGTAGAGGAGACATTGCTCTTGCCTTCTGTTCACTGAAAGGGACCGGGAGAGTACCCGTGCTGAAGGTGGGCGTCCCCTTCCTTCTGCCTGCCTTCCCCTGAAGCAGGGAGGTTCACCCTGCTCCAAGTCCTCCTCTCCATTCAGCCCCAAGTGCTTCAGCTGCCTCCCCTGCCCCCTGAGGGGACCGGGCTGACGAAGAGGGAAGCAAAGCCACTGAGGGAGTGCACGATCCCTTCTGCCTGCTGCCAGCCTGTCTCCCGGGGCTGCTCTCATTCACCTCCTGTGAGGCACGGAGCTGGCGGGGCTGACGTTTGCTGTTTAGGAGTAAGATTTACATGTGTCTTGGAGTGAGAAATAAAAAAAAAGCTGCTGGAGGTGGCCAGGATCAAAAGGGAAAGGCTTGAGCAGGTCTGGAAGTCTCCTCTGGTCACCTGCCCTTCGCAGAGCTGCGCAGGGAGCTCTCTCTGGGCAGCACCAGGCAGGCTGCAGCGTTACCACGCCGGAACAGCAGCTCTTGCCGCTGGCAGAACTGTCCCTGAAGGAAAGCCCTGCAGCAGGACTGGCAGCCTGAGCCTGCCCTTGCTAAACAAGGCTCTCCTGTGAACATACAGCACTGGAAGAGAGCAGCTATTTAACAGCTGCTCTGACTGAAAACTTTTCCTTACCTATGCTGTGAAGGCCTTAAATGTGCTAAAGAAAAAAAAAAAGGTGCTATAAAACCAAGAGGGAGCTGTTAGAGGTGGGTATTGTTTGTGAAAAGAGTTTGAAGTGATGCAAACTAAACTGATGCATAGAAGCAACTGTTAAAAGCAGCTTTAATAAAACTTGTAGTGATTCGGAAAAACAAAGATCTTGCCACTGAAGGTTTTTGGTAGCAGATTAAGCCAAAGTGCCTTTTAGGGAAAGATGGTACCCGAAGCTAAGAATGTATTTCAGGACTTTGTATCTAAAAATACGTGACATTACACCACCGTTGCCATTTCACCACAGCCTCGCATGGAGGAGACGGGCTGAACAGAAAAGGGTAAGATAATCTCTACAGACTGCACTCCCCAAGAAGTAGTATATTACAGTAGTTTCTTGGAGAATACACGCCCCAGGGAGAAAAAAATATATATATTACATAAAGTATTCTCACATATTAAGTTTTGCATTTTGAACATAGGACAGAATATCCCACTGCAAAAAAAAAAAAAAAAAAAAAAAGGCAAACTGTACAGATTCGTCTCCTCCCTAGCTACGGAGGGTAGCTAACCGCGACTGCATTGCTTCAATGTCTTCCTCCTCGTCGACAGCAGCGGCCGCTCCCATGGGTTCGGGCTCTGGAAGAGCATCTGTGACTTTACTAGGTGCTTTACCCAAGGCCCCTGCGAACAACAAACAGGCCCGTTAGTGTGCATTAGGTCTTCATTTAGTAATTAGCAGCTTTCAGGTACAGATATTTAAAATAATTCAACCTGTCACTTTTGGCAGAGGTCAGACACAAGAACGGTCCGGCTTGGTCAGCCGGGGGCTGTTGGCCGATGCAGCGGTGCTGACCTGTCGGCCCCTCCTGAGCCCGCTGCTGAGCCGGGGGGGGGCAGCTCCCCCCTTCCACAGCCCGCCCGGCAGGAAGGGAGCTGCTCCCAGCCAGGAAACGGGATGGAAAAGAGCAAAGCAGGATGTGAGAAACAGGAGAGGGCAACAAGCCAGCGGCAGGCACGAGGTAACCGCAGGGCAGGAGCTGGGGAACTGCGCTTTCAGCGTGTTACAGCCGAACACGGCTCCGGTACTTAGATTTATCACACCACCTCAGAAAGTCAGGTAAGGAGCGGGCTCAGCATTATCTAAGTCAGATAGATAACTAAAACAGTAGATCATTACTTCATGAGCTGTAAGGCAGAAGTTGGGGTTTTGTTTGTTTGTTCTGTGTTTTTTTTCCCCCCAACAACTCAAGACACTAACAGCATTTTACAGCCAGGAATCACAACACAGCCTAAGACTCAAGGCAACGCAGCCGAGTTTATTTCCTGGCTTCATTAATAATAGTGTATCTAGTCAGTCGTATAAATGTCACCTTGTTAAGAGGATCCACTGTACAGACAAACACTGATCTGTTAAAGCCTCAGTTACAGAACTGCACAGACATCAGCTGATGCACATTACTTATGCTTTACCACACCGGCCTTCTCAGCCAGTATTCCCTGAGAAACCAGTTTGTCGGAGCACCCTGCCTATTAGCAACGGCAAAGACACTACTGGGAGAGCGCAGTTAAGTCAGAATAGACGCAGATTTAAATTGCTGCGTCTTCTTGAACAGAGCGGGGCCAAGGCTCCGCTCTCGGCAAACACACGCACACACTCACCAGCTGTAATTTCAAAAAGGATTTTATCAATTTCCATCTCGGCTTCCTCTTCCATTTCCTCCTGATCCTCCAGGCTTTCAAAGGTGTCCTCCAGCATTTCCTCTATAATACCAGCCTAGCAGAAAACAAAAAGGCAGCGCGTGATATCCTTGGAAACAGCAGAGTAAGAGGACACGCTTCCTACTTTCCAGATCAGGTTACGCTTACCCAGGCATTTAACACCCACTTGCTTGCTGCTCAAGCTTTCCCGATCAAGGCTATCCTGTTGCACGAGGGTTGGCCAACACGCTTGCCTACAGTTTAAGCGCGTATCTGTACAACGGGTGCACAGGAAAAGCGGTAAGAAAATTGAGGATTAAATACACGTGTTCTCATTTTGAAACCCTCAAGCTATTATTCTTTGTTGTTGCACGTCTAAACACCGACAACCCAGCTTGCTCCAAGCATGGGAAATACAACTGCAAACTTCAGTCAGGAAGCATAAATTGTGTAACATGCTGTAAAACTGGTGTTTGACAAGGGTTCCCTTTTTTCTATCTGCATTTGAAAACGTTCCTCTGCAGGGCCTGCAACCTAGATATGGCCAAATTGTTCCGGTGCACAATGGTAAAATTATTAAGAAATAAGCTGATTTGAACTAAACAGTCTAGAGTGATACGGGGAAAAAGCAAAACGATTTTGGTAGTTGAAAAGATAACAGCCATGATGATAGAGAATTAGTATACTTCAAAATCAGAGCACTTTCATCAGATGGAGACACCAAGTTAGACATTTTAAACCCAGTAACAGAATAGCCATCTTGCCTAAGGCGGGACTTTCAGCTTCCCACTCCACAATAGGCTGTGGTGGGCCTTTCTTCCTGAAAGCGGGACATTCGGTCTCCCCAGAACAGAGAGAAGCTCGGGGGTACAGGCACTCACTGGGCGCAGGTGTGAACCCTGCTTCGAGCCTCAGTCTTCCCCCGCCCTTGGGACTAGGATGACCAAGCCACAACCGCTCTGTACGGGGACCCGTCTTCCTCCTTCCATCCTCAACCTCAGCAGCTTTTTTCAGCTTCAAGCTTTACACCAAACGTGTTACAGGTATCACCAAGTCAGGGCTTTCCCCACGTACAGTAACTTGCTAGAAAGTCCTAGCTATTAATGTGCTACTTTAATTTCTGTTTGTCAGAGCTCACACAAGCCCTCTGACATAGCGGCCACCTAAGCAGTTGCACAGCACGCTAACGACCACCTCTTGTTCACCCAAGTCTTATTTATGTTACAGATCTTACCTTCATCATCTCTTTGGACAACTCCCTCATCGTTGCTTGGATTTCAGGGATTTTTACTAAATTTTGCATAGCTTTCATGACTTCTGTGCTCTTCTGCAATGAACCCGCTACTCTCAGGACAGCTGTGAAGGAAAGGCATAGAAAAGCTTGAACGATCCACGCTCCACCAAAAGCAGAGAAATTATATCCTCCCTACACGGACAGACATTTGTTTGCACTTAGGCAATTTAATTAAAAGAAGAAATGGGCATCCTGCTTCTTCATTCTTGTCTACCTTCCTGGAAAAGCTCAACTCCTACCCATATTGGAAAAAATAAGTTTCTAGCAAAGATACTGGTCCTGTATGATTACCTGGGGCAATCCAGATTGCCTGCAGAGAGATTTCAAGCCACTTGCCCTCCAGTTCATTGTCCTGGTTAAACCACGACATTCATAAAGAGAGAACCCAAGGAGCTCCTGCCTGAGCCCCTCAGCAGCCAGAGGTCTTGCTGATGGTTTCCCCAGTGGAGCTACAGTCCAGCTCCACCTCTGACTACCGGCCAAACTAGTGACCTTCCGCCTGACACTGGGTAGTGGAAACTACCTCTGGCAGAAGCTCTAGTGCAATAGTTTCACAGCAAACAGTAAGCTAGAAAATTAATACTGAAGCAGATATAAACTGGAAGTAAGTGTAGTTTAAACTGAATTTAACAACACTCTTTCCAGAGGCTGTTCTCATAATATAGCTTAAAAGCTCTTCTCATATATGTTGATATACCAGGATCAAAATGCAGTAATTAAGGGTACTTTGAGGTTCTTGAATTGTGCCATCTAACTTCGCAGCTTCCAAGCCATGGCGAACTTACCTGTTTGTATATAAAATGGTCAGTCCTTAATGAAGCAAAATGAAGGTACAGCATATATTATTTTTCATTTTAATACTTAATTTCTTTAAGAACATTACACTTGTAATGTTAACAAACTAACGGAAATCTTGCCTTTAGCGGTCATTTCCCCAAGATGAAGCAACTTAATACAAACCCCAGACTGAATTCTAGATTCCTTCCTGTCCCTTGGGTAAGTGTATCAGAACACTCCCAGTACGATGAGGATGCTGGCAGCGGTAATAAGGACACCTCAAGCTGCAAGAATGGCCTCTGCTTCCCTTCCCTGAATGAGGTACGTGGGGAGCCACATTTGACCTATCGTAAGATTACACTTAAGGTTCACATTGCGACTCCCGATTTATCACTCGCCTAGTGTTAAAATCTACTAGCAACTAGCTTGGGTAATGCTGGGGTGGGGGGAAATCCTTTGACATTTCAGTGCATGTTAGCCTCCACCAAGTCTTTCCCTGTCTTCAACGCTCTGCTCTCGTTGCAGACTGGAATGCTCTAAGGTATGGAAAATACTGCAGGAAGCCTATTACAACAGATTTCCGATGTGGATAAGGAATGAGGGAAATATGCCGGTACTGGAGGAGCACAAAGGACCAAGTAGGGTTTACAGAGAGCTAGGTATTAAGACACAGGGCAAATCGATTCATCCACATCAAGGAAATCAAACACTGCCCCCCCATCTCCATTTAGGACTCAGTAAGCGTCCTAAGACTCTTGCTAGAGAAACAGTAATTTACAAGATGAAGGGAATTCTACTGAAGGAAATAAACCTCACGTTACAGATCCTGTCAAATCAGTAACAACAACAGGCTCCACAAGGATACAGGGACATTAGGCACGCGTTCAAACTGTTCAGGAATAGACACTAAAAACGTGCCCCAAATTACTGGAAGGGAGTTCTGTTTCAGAGCACGTGATTCTCACATCACTGCAACCCTCAGGCTCCGAGGAGAGGTGTTAGATTATCTGCTGAGCAGCTAGTCAGAGGAAACACAGCCAGCCAGCAAGGATCTAGGGAACAAGGAGGGGTAGGAACCCCAGGAAGCTAACTGGGAGCTCCCTGACTCCTCCAGAGTGGGAAACCCATCCAGACAGGGCAGTGGGGAAACGGTCTCCAGAACATTCTGCAGACTGAAGGGGGTTATTGCCTACAGGGATGTAGGACTCTCTATGGGATATGGGGGTAAAGAGCATTTTTTGAACCGAGAAAAACTTAATACGGAATTTTTTAAGGGGCTTGCAGGAAAGCGACTGAACATGAGAAACTTTTTATTGGATGTTTAGGCGAAGGACTGAAGGTGGAGAAAGGGAGGGATCAAGGTGGACCAGGGAAGACCACAAACCTCAGGGGCCTACAGGTCCAGGTACCAGCAGCTCAGGTAGAGGAGAAGATCTGGGGCCAGTCACCGGATAGCTGCCCAGCTTAGACTGAGAGTCTGAGAGCAGCTACTGGAACAACCCATATATTGTGCGTGTGTGTGTAGATATATGTATTCTACTAGTGGACCTCAGTCCTAATCAGCTGAAGAGGAAGGCCAGGATTGAGCTGTTCGTTTGTGTGAAAGCTGCATGTGTTTACACGGGTGCTGGTAAAGGCACTGGTGTGAGCATGTGTGGGTGCGTGTGCCTACTGGGAATAGGTGCTCAGCCCAGCTGGATGTGGGGATGGGGAACTGCAGCAGCCTCACACCTCTGGGCCTGCTACGGGAGGAACTTCCCTGGGTCCTGAAGCCCACTGGAATCAGCTGCCTTTCACAAGAGTAGGACTGCTTCCAAATTCAAGTCTGCTGCATTTGACCTTGGTTCTGAAAATGGAAACCCAGACCTCACCTCTAAAGCTAGAAGCACTCAGAAGTTGTTCTTACCAAGCTGGTTCTTCATCCCCATGAGAACAGAGTTCATGTGAGCTTTGGATGCATAGAGTTTGCTTACGGCCTTTCGAGAGCGGATCAGTTCCTTCGCCAAGATCACACACACATCTTTCTGACCCTTTTTGGCAGCATCCTTTATTGACCGCTTCACCTTCTCCTCTTCTCTCTGGATATCTGGAGTACAGAAAAAACACAGCGAATAGCGACAAGCTGCTAAGGATTTGGAAAAGAAACCAGTCATTTATTGAGGTGGATTTTCAATGCAAAGAATCGTTTCTGCTTGATTTCAGATTCCCCGTTACTCAAAGACCTTGTTCTAGGCTGATCTACGTGTTAGCTGATTAATTAAACTACATATAATAGGAAAATTCTCATTACTAAACATCCAGCTCTGTAATTTCTTTTGCAGTTAAGAGTACTGTAAAGGACTGTCCAGGGATATCACCGCATGAAGCTGAGCTGACTCAGTGAATTCTTAGGAAGCAAAAAAGGTCCAGTAAGAACAAAGCACTCTGAGATAACTACTTGACTTACAACTTCAGAATAACTTCCTGACTATTAAACTGGCCTGATATAAATATATATATATAAAAATACATACACACATATATAATATATACACACACAGTTTAAGACTACTGTACTGATTTGCTGCTTACGAGACTACCTCTTCCATGTTCATCACCAGACAGCCCCACTTCACCAGGAAGAAACAAATTTGTCACAAGTTTAAAACTAGTAGTCTCAGAAGACAGACAGGCATTTTACTAGCAAAAATATTTACCTACATTCAAAGCTTAACCCATATGCCCACCTTCAGGTGTATTTGAAGGCTGTTGTAGATAAAATTGTTCTCACTGTTTCTAAATCCCTGAAATGTGTTTTTCTGAAAAAAATACATTCAGAAAGATTCTAGAAGGCTGGTCTCACAGAGGCCAGAAAGTTTTATATATACACTGCCTTTAAAAAAAAAAAAACCACAACATAACCACTTAATATAGTGAATTTGTAAGGGTGTGTCCACAACTTTTAAGAGTTACTTAGAACCATAGATTTATTAATTACCACCAAAAAAAGCCTTCATTCTTGCAGATAGACTTAATTATTCCCCCCATCAGCATTGAGCCTCAACTGGATACCCAGCCAAGTCTATACTTATACTTAAGGAGTTAAGGTCTTGAGTTTATACTGCTCATACTTTAAGACACATGCATTAAGTGTTTGCATAAGCTGGCACATTCAAATTATAAGCTGGCTGGCTGGTGCCAATGCTATGGGTAATTTATCAGTGAAAACTAGTATGCTGGTAAATCGTTAGATATAACTTAAAGCAGCCCGTTCAAACTCTCCTGGTATCCAGCTTCATTCAATAGCTTTTTAGAAGAGCATGCTGAGCAGGAGCACTGAACTAAGCCTGTACAAAACAAGCACCAAATAGCTGGATTTGAAATATTGTATGCTAAATAGGCTTCCTTAAATAATGTAGGTTTCTCTAGCAAATCTGGGGTGACTGTTCACATGTCTGCCTTGTCAGATAACGCTGGCTGTGTACACCAGAAGCCAGGTACCTCAAAAAGCTCAGAGTAAGAAACGCAGGAACAAGCAGGGGCTATAACAACCCCCTTCCTTTTCCAGACTCAGCAATAAATTAGCCACTGATGCAATGTGGATCTAAGAGTCTGCAAAAAAATTATCCTAAAGTAAATAAAGAATTCAGATAGTAAGGGTTAGGCTCACCTTCCTGCAAAGAGTTGAAGGAAATGACCACAAGAACAATTATTTCTAGCAAAGCCTTTGTTCAAATTTGGTTTTGTTTGAGTCTTCTTGATTTATACCAGACAGAAGTTACATGTAGGCAAGAATCAGAAGTTGCCCTTTTATAAAAACAAAGGCATCCACGCACACTTTTTGGCACAGACCAACTTGGAGACTTCGACGCAGCTTCTCACGGGGGCGTTAATGAATCCTGTACTCAAGATGAGTCATTCTCTCAATATCGTTCAATGGCATCTTTATCCTAAAGGACTGGCAGAAATCTGTAGGCTCGTAATCAAAAAAACATACTCCTTGCTGCTTCCCCACTATTATCTGCAGAAATGTCACAAGCTTGAAGACATCTGTATGTCAGATGTGGGAGTGAGCCAAGTCCCAGCATATCAGAACAGGTAAGAAACAACTGAAGTGCTACAGCAAAAACCAGAAAGCACCAGGAGTACTCCAGCAGTACTGAGGAATTAGGACATTCACTTTGTCAGGCTAAAAACAACCGCAAGTATTGTGTTACTACATCCAAACTAGGGTAGTGGGGCCCCGTACTCAAGTGAATGCTTTCACTTGCGTGACGAACGGCTGAATATGAGATTAGTGGCATAAAATATGCAAGAATGGTCAACTCCACCTTTGAAGGTCAATGCCAGCTACGCACTCTAGTGAGCCAAAGTCACTACACCGGTCCCCTCTGCAGCACTACCAACCACAACAGAGGCACAAAGCAGTCCAAAGCACCTGCGAGAGGGACTTGCAAGCTCAATGAAGCACAAAGTTACTGTATTACTCCAACTATACTAACTCAAAAAATTCTATTCTGAAGTCACAAGCATACCTTTCATTTCTTCGAACCTTCCAAGCTCTCAAAAGCAACCTACACCAAACAGAAATCACGACAACAGCAAGAGTCCAACGACAGATGGTTTGAAACAGCGTGTTGCTGTATTAGTAACTGCGCTGACTGGGCAAGCCAAGCGTTCAAGTGATCCAAGCCCACTCAGTTCATCCCAGGTGGATCTGCGTGTTGCCGGGTCAAAACACATCTAGCACAGCCTTCCCCAGGGAAACTAAGACAGGTCCCAGCTCAGCATCCTTACTCAGAGATTACAGCGATTTCATGTGTAAATCTCAATCAAAATGATAAAGCATGGCAGAATCCAACTACAGTGGGTAATTTTTGAAAAAAACCTTTAGCGGCACATGGCTGTCATCTTTCAGCAGCAGCCTGCTAGCCTGATAAGTGTCCAGCAGAACCACACATTTCCACAGCTGACACTTGGTAAGACGTGAAATCCTTGCACAATATGGGCATTACAAAGGTATTCTGTACTTTATCTTAAAGGGAATTATCAGAATAGCAGACGGTTGGTGGTTAGTCTAAGCTCTTATGTGCTGAACTGTATTTCTTTGAATGTAACACACTGAAATACATATACAAAGATGTTTAGAGCTGTTGCAATAATTAGATTTACATCCATGACAAAATATTAGACTACCACATAACCCAATATCTATATAGGCCATTAGAAGTATTATGGCATGCATAAAGTTGAGAGAAACCCAAAATTTCAAGAAACCATCAATAGTGAACACGTGGGTAGTTTGCTCCCATGGAAGATGCGGCCTCTAAAACATACTTTGCTAATAAGATCAGTCATATTCCAGTTGGTCTGTGCCCGACACAGCTGCACAAAGCGCCTTGGAGAACGCAAAACAATTCACAAGCATAACGAACATCACTGCACATTGGTTTTCCTGGAAGAGGCATAAACCTTGTCCTCATTTTACAGATGAGGACAAAGACAGACTTTGTACTGCACGAGAATCTCCCTCCAACCAACTCGTACAAATGTACAAGTGGGAGAATAGATGAACCCTGCCAGCTTAGTCCAGAGGCATGGGGCTGGGGAGGGAAGGGGGAAGGGAGAACACACTCCTTGAGGAGTCACTCAAAACAGGCATGTGCCTAATAACCAGTCTGTCTGCTGACACAAAATACCCTTTACCAGCACATCCCACGGACCAATCCTGAGGGCAGGGCAGAAGACAGAAAGGGGAAAATAGAATCTGCCCCAAACCTATTTTCAGATTCTGGGAAGGCGGGCAGAAGAGAGAACAAGAAACTGAACTAGTGGCAGTGTAACAAGCAACTCCTCTGCTTTTCAAGACCTCTTCAAAAGCGTAATGCCCATAATTTAATAGCAAAACACCTTCTGAGAAAAGTTTTTTTTTTTCCTTCTCTCCTGTTTGCAATTTTCCCAAGCTGACAGCAAGCTACTTTTGTTTAGCATGTGCACTTCATACCAGTTCATACCCGCAGGATTTTCTACATGTGGAATTACATATCACACCAATACTATTCATTAAATCAATGTGCTGATGTTCTGGATAATAAGTCTAATTCATCTTATCAAATGGGATTTAAGAGCATTATGTCTGACTGGAAGCATACAACATTCAGGTTCTTTTGAAAATTTTACTTGGAGAACTTCACAGCGATATTATTTTGGCCTAAGTTTGGCCCCAGGATCACATTCATCTTCCTTTATTCCAGATGCAATAGAACACCCCGTGTTATTAGATTTCACAGCCTCCCCCAATTAAAGCAAAAAAAAACTTGAAGCCAGACAGGGAATGGAAAAACAAAAAATGAGACCTAAGTACAAACCTCTGATCTGTCTATCAATCACTCTCATTTCCTTCCTTATCTTCAAGGACCATTCATTGACCTTAAAAAGAGAAAATGAGAGTTACTTGAAATTCCAACTTTAAAACTATGCTTTTATACTTTCATGTAACTTAACCATTCAATATCAAAAGAAGCACTTCAAAATGCACAAGCTTTAAGTTATGAGTCATGTTTAAATATTTCATTATTCAAATAAAAAAAAAACATTGCAGAGATATCACCAATTATTGCACTCCTCTTAACATTCAGACAAGGAGTTAAGGAGGACGCGATTTGTGAATCAGAGACGCTCACTGCCTGGCTAACTTCCCACGTCACAGTGACATCGCTGTGCAGAGGGAACTTGCCGCAGGGGATTTCAGCATAAGGTAGAAACTTTGGCATGGGATGACAGCACCAAGAGTGCCACCACTTGTTTCAGTCAGAAGGAACCCCAGGAGTTCTCCAAGTCAAACTCCTACTCAAAGCAGGACCAAGTTCAGAGTTCAGACAGGTTGCTCGTGGCCTCGTCCATTGAGTTTTGACACTGTCTGAGGGCAGAGACTTCACAGCCCTTCTGGGCATCTGTTCCAGCACTTAATCACTCCTGGGGTGAGGAACTTCCCTCATGTCCAATTCAAAATTCTCCTCTGGCCACCTGTGGCTGTAGCCTCTTTCCTGTCACTGGGCACACCTGGAAAGTACTCAGCTCCATCTTCAGTACAACCCCATTAGAGGCAGTGAAAGGCTTTACACTCTTGCCCCTTCGCCTTCTCTTCTCCAAGCTAAAACGAGCCCAGTTCCCCTAGCCTCTGCTCCTGTGTCATGAGCTCTAGTCCTCCACCACCTTGGTGGCCCTCTGCCATGCTCTCCCCAGTTTGTTGATATCCTTCTTGAACTGGGTGCCCAAACCAGGACACTCTTTTGCAGGTTTGGCCTCGTTAATGCCGAACATAGCAGAGTAATTGAACAACCAATTGAACAACCATCATCAATCTGATGATTACAGTTCACTAATGCAGCCCAGTTTGCCCTCATCGCTGCCAAGGCGCACTGCTAACTCACGTTTATTATCCATGGGAAGACCAGTCCTTTCCTGCAGAGCTGCTGCCCAGCCAGCCCCAGGCTGCACAATCCCTACGTGCAGGGATGGTTGTCCCACGTACGTAACCCTTCGCGTTGCTCAACATCGTGAGGTTCCTGCTGGCCCCTTCCTCCCACTTGCTCAGCTCCGTCTACGGCAGCTCTGCCCCCCAGCTGCTCTCCCCCTGCATTTGGTGGGGTTCAAATACAGCCACCCCCTCTACAGCTCCCTCCTGGGACCTGCCAAGATCTCTGTTCCAGCACTCCTGGCTCCCCCAGCACAGGGCGATGAAGGAGGTGGGGAGCACCACTTGCCCCGACCACCTCTCTGGGGAAGCGGAGACATCAGACAGGCAGCAGCGGCCAGACACCCAACTGAGAACTGGAAGTGCTTGTGGTAAACAAGAAAGCAGAGAGGGGCTGTAGAACCAAAATCAAGAATCAGGAGATTCCAGCATGCAAACACAAATGCTTGTGGAGCTCTGATGCTACTTTTATTGTTAGTAGCACAGATTTTGCACAGTATCTAATGAAACCCCCTAAGTATTAAGATGACCTCTAGTTCATGGATCCACTTGCACACTGTACATGCCAGTGCACAGGCCACTCAAGAAGTCTAGTTGCTATATGAATAGTTTCATATGGAAATCACCCTGATTTTTATAATTTTTTTTTATTCAAATAAAAAGCTTTGTCTACCTGAATAAGCTTTATAACAGAACTGTAAAAAGAGCGCTCTTCAGTGCACAAGCCCAGTAAAGCAAGATAGATAATTAGACTTTTACCGGTCTCAAAAGAAATGCTCTCAGTCACGATGAACAAGACCATGTTTTGACTACCGACAACAACCACCATCTGAGTTGCCCAAGCACGAAATCTGCTGAAAAAAACCCCAAACCCAAAGCCCTGCAGAGCTCTGTGCGTACACATTATGGGTGTGTAGAAGTTTTGAAGGGGTTTCAGAAAGCTCCTGTACCTTTTAGTTGAATCCTGTTTTATTACAGAAAAAAAACAAAACCCTTGCCGGACCGACTGCAGCCTCCTCTCTTGCTGTTCAGAATAGGGCAGAAAAATCCCATGTAGATTCATTCCTCACCCTGGTAAGAGGCTAAGAAGGTCCCTCTTTTGAATATGCCTACACTAGATGGAGAGAAGAGGGGAAAGAGACTGAGGTAAAGCATGACTGAACTCTGGCTGGCCAACTGTCACGTCTCAAATGTAACATCTTCTAGAGATTTGCTCTACAAGTTGTATTCTAGAACAAACCAACATGTATCAAGCTTTCATGTACAAGCACAATTGGCATCTGTCAAATGAACTACAGCAGGATTCACAGATTCTGTCTCTGTGATGCACAACCCAGCACAAAGAGACCATTAAACCACGACTGGCCGTACGTTGTCATCGATCCCTGCTAACTCTGACAGCAGAAAACTCTTTGATAGCTCATGCCTAATACTGAGCTGCTTCACAAAACTGTCCTCATAAAGACAGGGCTGGGTGCTTCTTCATTCCCTGGTCTTCCCAACACACATCACCAGTTTTGCGTATAAGAGGAGGAGGAAATCCCATTGACTCTCAACTAGACTACTGCATGCTTCCAGTTACATGAGACATGGCAATTTGTTGAGCAGTAAAGAAGTTGTATTGCTGATCTCACGCAGGACACCAGGGATATCGCTATGAACCATGGCCCAATGCCGCACAGAGGTAGCAATGTCAGGAATAGTAGCAGAAGGTCAAATAAGCAAAGCTAATTAACCCGAGCATAACTCCATGCTGATGAGGCTATTCTGCTTCCAGTTCAGACATAAACAAAAACGTCGTTCTCACAGCACTGCATCACACTGCAGTGTCAACCAGCAAAACACTAAGCTGAAATAAACCACTCGGACTACGCTGGAAGAAAACCACTTTTTAAGCTCAAACAATCCAGACGTGGCATTAAATGTATAGTAGACCCCCAGCTTTAGACAGGCTGAAACGCATCACGAGCTCCTCACAAGGACTGAAGGTGTGTGCCTTGTATCATTCAGCCAATAAGTTCCTTCCCATCGACAGACAGCGAGCATACAAACAAACCCAGGGTGACTCACTGCCATCACAAAAACCTCAACTTCTTCCCATCCTCAGCCACCTCCTGTGGTGCTTGGATTGCTTTCTCTAGCCCTACTCAGGGACAGTATCTTGTGTGCAGCTGCTGGCAAACAAAAGGTAAGCAGTCCTGTTTCCCCATCATCTAGTAAGCAGAAATAACTTCTTCCTTCTAAAGCGGCGCAGGAGGAAAGAAATTCCTTGCTATTAATGGGCTTCTCACTGTGAAATCATCACGCCAGCCTGCAACCCAAGAGCGTGCTCATGACAGCAAGATGACCCACGTCACTTCTCCTTATAGTTCAGACACGCCTGCGTTCTAGCGCCTTTCCAGGCTTTTCTGCAAACAGCTCCAAGATGACCCACAGACACGCTGTGTTACTGGAAAACAGGACAAGCTTGTCAGTTATGGAAAGAAAAGAGTGGCTGTTGGACATGGAACAAGCACTTATCAGTGCAGTATAACCACATTGTGCACGTTAAACTGTTGTCTGCTGCTTTATCCCACCATCGAGAGCAGCAGCCTCCAAACCCCATTTCTCTGTGGTATCCTCCAACACTGCTCATTAACAGAGGAAACTATAACCAGCCTGCCTGGTGCTCTGACACAGACAGAGGAGGAAGGGAAAGTATGCTATGAAAAGTATACTCCTTATCTAACGCTATCACCCAACAAACAATGACTATAGCCCACTCCCCTGGGACCTGGTTGCTACAAAGCAGCAGGGAATATCTGAGACACGGCAGCTCTTCTAAGCCTTCAACTTCAGTATCTGTCACCTTCTCCCTGTTGCTTTTTTAATACCTCTAATATATTTGATCTTTCCCCCCACCAAACTGATTTTTTTTGTTAATATATTAGTTGTGATTTATGAAAGGCAACTGAAATCTGTCAGTATCTCGATTATTTCATTTCACTGTGACATTATAAATGTGTGGGTAGAAGCAAGGCTTACAATGTTTGCCTGCAGACTCAAAAAAACACCAAGTCCCAATATTTCAGCTACTCATATTTTTCAGCCTGTTTTTGCAACAGGAGCTAGAAGTCCCTGTTGAAGCCGGAGGGCTAGAAGTTATGGAAGACAGCTAACAACAAGCTAAAAATCCAGGAGCCGCTGACTCAGTCTCCCCAAACCTCGCCACCCAGGATGCATCGCTCCTTTGGCCACTACTTCTGTGGCCCTGAGAAGCCCCCCCACAAGTCTCTGAACACCCCCAGGGTGTTCGAGCGTTCTGACAGCGCACCGAGCGCGTTAAGAAGTTGCTGCATTTCAGAAGAAGGGAAGTAACCGAGCGCGGGTGCCCCCAGGGCTCCTCACCTGCTGCTGAGGCCCAGCCGCCGCAGCGATACCCCGGGACGGACCTCACCGGGGCACCCCGTCCGCTCCACACCCTCCTTCCCCCGGCCGCGGCTCACCGCTTCCCCTCAGTCCCGGGCCGGGTGCTGAGCTGGTGAGCCGCCCGGCGCCGCGGCGCCTCGCCCAGGCCGGGCCCGGCCCGGCCCCTCCGCAGCCCCCGCCCGGCACCATGGTAACGCCATGCACCTAGGCCGCCGCCCCCGAGCCACACGCCCCCGCCGCCTCCCAGCCGCCGCCGCCGGGGCCTCACCAGCTCCTTGGGCGGCTTCTCGGGGGTCTTCCCGAAGAGGCCCATGGCGGCCGCCGCCTCGCGCCGCCCGGCCCTTCCGGGGTGCCGTCCCCGCCCGCTGTCAGGGGCGGGCGATCCCCACTGCGCATGCGGCGCCGTGCCCGACTCCGCCCCTTTACCACGCATGCGCCGGCACTGCCCATGCGCCGCCAAGGCGGGAGGGGCGGGTGATGCCTGAGCAGTCCCGCCCCGCACCTCGCCCCGCCCCTAGGGGCGTTTCCCAACGGGCATCGAGGCCCGAGCGCAGCCGCGCTTCACACGGCCCCGCGGCGCTTCACACGGCCCTGTGCCCCTCACACAGGCCCGCAGCGCCTGACAGGACCCGGCCCCGCTGCCTGTGGAACGGGGGCTCTGGCGAAAGGGGGTGCGGAGGAGTTCGCAGGGTTTGGCCAAGGCGCTTATACTGCTCGGGCACCTTCTCCGAGTCGGTGGCGTTGTTTATGGCGGGCCGAACTTGTTAAGAGCAATAAAAGATGACAGAGCAGGTTACGCCACCATCTGCCCTCCCCCATCACACAGATTGCAGGAAAGCACAGTAAGAGTATTTATAAAATCTAGTCATGCGTTGGGTGACTCAAACTAGACTTCATGTCTTTCTGTTGCTGTCCAGGGAAGACCCGCAGGAGACCCAAAGACAAAGAGAAGCGGCTGGTAGCACAGGCGGCCTTGCCTACCTCGTCTTCAGCTGCCAAGGTTCTTTCGGAGATGACCCACGAGCGAGGCCTGGCTCTTCTCCACCCTCTGCCATCCTCTCTGCAGGAAACCTGGCCAAAATTAATGGACAGCTTGGAGCCACCCTGCTGGGTGCTGCAGGGTGAGCTCTGGCAAGTCACTCCATTTCCTTGCGCCCCGATGCACAAGCCGAGACACAGAGGACTAGAAATGATGCACAGAAAGAGTACAAAAGCTTAAGGAGAAAAAGGTGCTCTTAGCTTAATCTAATACCTTACAATTATACTTACCCTCATTATTTAATTCCCAGAGAAAGACATTTTAATAACAGTTACAAAAATGTACAGTTCACTTTTGTCTTTTACAAAGACAGATCTAAATATGCTTTGGAAAGGAAAGCTCTCACTTTGGACTGGCTACCAGCAGTGGGAAAGCCAGCATAACAACAGTAATTGCCGAAAGTGAGACTGGCTGAGACTTTCACAGATGATCTAAATCCATCCTCTCTTAATAGCAGAACAAAACACCCATCACCCTCATTAAACCTACTGACATAAGTAACCTCAGATCAATTGTTTGACATTTTCTGTTTACAGTTGGCCACCAGCTTTCAGGCACGCAGAGAATAAAACACTACTTCAAGAACATTTAGCATCTCAGTTAACTCAAGACACTTTACAAATAGTAGCACAACCCAGCCCAGTGAGGCAAAACAAGCGAGCAGCAAAACTGCTGACCTTGTTACAGGCACAGTCTTTGCTCTGTTCTCCGGATTTTAAACTGTCAACACGTTGGGTAAAGGCTGTCTGAGATTCTGCACTCTGTAGAAAACAATCCTACTTGGATGCCTCTGCTGCTACTGGCACAAGCATTTCATAAAATAAATACATCCAACTGCTTTTTCTTTCCTGCTGGGACTACCAATACACTACACCAGCTGCTGTAGATTTTCAAACAGATGCATCGCCAGGAACTGGATCACAACAATTTATATAACCCAGGCTAATGGACACGAGGGGACCAAACCTTCAGTCACAGCTATCTACTGGTCAGTTATCTGCTTATATGGATGTGCTCTCTGTGGCTCTCCTGCTAATTAAACAGCAGTTTGTGTCATTCATCAAAACAATTGGACTAGTAGAGCAACTGAGGTCATTAAAGCAAGTCTTCAGCTGAAACAGGTGTGCACAGTGGTTTGCAAGTAAGGCTGAACCTGTGCACAGGAGCTGCTCGGGCCCCAGCTTTGTATGAGGAGGTCAGCTCTGAGCAGCAGAACTGCGCTCCAGCAGCGCATAGTGCCCCGAGGACGCGGCGTTGCTTGAATTTACTGCTCGCGGTGTTTGGCAGAATGCCGAGGTACCAGCAAAAGGCTACGGTGGACTGTGATACAGAGGTTCACTTGTGTACTTCAGTACATCAACTACAGCCGTATTTATATTCACAAAAGTTTTCCTGCACTCCCCTTTTGAGATGGCAAGGCCTCAGTTCAGTGCAGGTTTCAAGACAGTCCTGAAACAATGTGGATTTGAACCCCAGCTGCTTATAGATAAGCAAGGGTCACACTGCCACACAAATTGGAAGCAGAAATGCTCTTTGCCCTCATTATGCCTCTCCACTGCTCTGCCACGGCTGTAATGACAGATAAAGGGCATGTACTGACAGGCCTCAACTGGAATAAAAATTACTTTCTGGACCACAGGAGAGTCGGTGATACTATGCCCCTTCTACCTCCCTGCTTCGGTACTGCAGTAGGAAAAAGGAAACGAGAGAGGAAAAAGTACTCACAATTAAAAACGGCTCTTCCGATAGCTAGGAGAATATCCTTTTGGCAGGACACCTGGTGACTGGAGGCATGAAACATTTGTTATTACAAAAAATAGTGCCCAGATAACTCTGGACAGATAAAACAATGCCAGACAGCTTTGTGAGCACCAGACTCCGAACTCTCTGTAAAGATGGATCGTAACAGCAAGAGGCACCTGTGTTCACATTTCCTATTATCATTTTCATTTAATTATCCTCTTTTCATACCACATGGGCAAGAACTAGGAAAGAAATAAAATGAGACAATTGAAAACACCTTTCTAGTTTAGCCTTTTCTTCTACTTACATCATCTCATGCTCTTTTTTTTTTCCTCCTCCTCCCCTCAACCCCCTTTTTCTTTTTCTTTCCAACCAACATTTCTTCTCTGGATTTTCAGCCAGATGATTTCTGAAAGGTACAACCAAAACCACAGTTTCATACTGAAACAGAAAGAAAACAATAGACTCAATTTTTTATGGCATCAAACAACTATCACTTTTCTCCAAGAAATCAGAAATCACTTCAAAATACCAGCAGTTGGAATCTGGCAATTTTTACCTCTACAAGCCGCTTTTGTCGCTGCATGACAATATTCTGCTACTTCATGATGGTTTACTTTGAGGCTGTAGAGGGGCTACCCTAAAGTCTTCCTAGATGTCTGCAGATGAGGGTGCTAGAGAGATGGCTGGTAGAAGAGGGTCTGTCTGATAAAGCAGTTTGTAATCAATTGGAAAACCACTGGTCAAGCAGAGGAGCACCTCGACACAGAAGTAGTTCCCAGTGAAACACCATCACCTTCCACTTGGCCAGTGGCTAACACTGGAGACTAGGAGATGATTTATTAGTCACAAAAGTTGTGTTATATTTTTATTGTCTTCACAGATAAATCAGACCAGCAAGACATCTGTAACCATACACACAAAATATTTATCAAAACAATTAACATTACAAATCTCCTTTTAAAATAATTTATTTCACTGATTTCTTTTTAAATGGTACTGTCTTACAACATACATTATTCAACAAAGATGTGCTGAACAGACTCTAAAATAAGAAACACTTAAATTAAGCAATTGTCTCCGATTAGAATTTCAATTTCACCCACATCCTAACTTGTAAACGTTTGCTGGAATACGCTTCTGTTGTAGGCTTCATTTTTGTGCTTACAAAAACAGCATCAAGTTTGCAGATGTTGAAAAGAAAAAGTTACTGTACGATAAGTATGCATTCAGTTCAACATACAAGGCAACCAAATGATTCTGTCGTTAACGTTAGCATCATGTATATTTTAGTTCACTGCACTAACATTTAAACTAAAACTTCAAACCACATAATCTTTTAAGTGACTAACATTTAAAAGGCAAGCAGTTAATATCCTGAAAGCTTACAAAGGACATCGGCACACAGCTAAGATGGGGTATCACTCGACAAAGGCTGCGGATGTGTGTATGGCTGCTTTTTTTTGTACGAAGCCCACCTGCAGACAGGGCAGCAGTGTCGCCCGCCGGCCAGCCACATCACGATGCAATTCTGGTGGAACACGTGGCCGCACGGCAAGCCCACGAGCAGACAACCGTTTGCAAAATTTTCTAGACACACAACACATTCTGTACAGTGCAACATCTCAGAGGGCCAGGCTGACCAGTCTGGCTCCATGTCACCCGCGGTGCTGTACGAGCCGTAGGATCTCGCTTTCCGTTCACATGGCTCGTGATGACAATATTTATTGGCACACGAACAGGTCTCAGCACCGCACCGAGGCTCTCCTTCACTACGCTTAGGAAACGTGTTTAGCTCATCGTCCTCTGAGACTTCTTTTTCACTACTGAAGACCTCTTTGTTTTCACTGTCAGAGTCACTTTCGCTGTCTTGAAAGGTTTCCAGCATTTCCTCATCAGAATGGACGCCAAGGCATTTAAACCTCCACATCGGTAAGTTTTTTATGTAATCGGTTGGTATCAGAGGGTGAAGCCAGAGATCGGGGAAGGCCAACCGCTCCAAGAACAAATCCGGGTCTTCATCCCAATCCGAGTCAAAAGGAAAGTGTTGAAAAGAAGCAATAGGATGAAACAAGTAGCTGGTGTACCAGTCCCACAGGCTGGACAGCCACTCCAGATTATTAGCATTTACTTCATCGGTGTTGTTATTGCGTCTTCTCTTCTTCTCAAAGTAATCGATTAGTAAACCGTGACCAAGGTACGTGCTGAGGAAGAGGGCTGGATGCGAAGAGTAGAACATCCAATCGGCTCTTACCCAAGAAGCCAAAGTAGTTGTGTTAGAGTACCTGAAGAGTTTTAAACTGTACTCATAAAAGCTGTCTAAGTAGGGTAGTTGCAAAAAACCTAATACGGGTAGCCAGGAAATAATTAGTAATGAATTATACGTCCCTAAAGTGCTTATAAGAACCACAAAACGCTTTATAGTAGCGCCTTGTGTAATAAACAGGTCCATCCAAGCCATCAGATTAACCAAAACTAAGCTTAAAACAAATAAATCATTAACTTCTGGTTGTAACGAGCGCAAAAAGGAATCCATGGCGCGTAGTGATATAAATTCACCAGTGTTATTTCCATACCTGTAAATCCCCTCAGGAGTCCTAAGTATGTACGATGGTGTCTTGTAGATACCAATTTCTGCCATGTAACTTTTATTGTCCCAGTTTTCCACGTTCACAAAAATAAACTCTACTCTTCCAGTAAACTTTACACTTAGTGCAGAGAAGAACGCCGGAGGCTGGTCGAGGTTGGCAAACAGGTATATTTTCACACGGTACTGGTCACTTTTGTTCCATTCTTCTTTTAAATGTTCAGAGTTGTAGATGGTTTTGATCCGAGAAGCAGCATGGGCTGTGATCCATTTGAAAATGTGCTCCACTTCGATTTTGCGCCCGCTGTATTCCTTAAGCATTACTTTTCCCTTGGAGGTACTGGTTTGCGGAACCGACATAATAAGGGTGGATTTCAGCCAACCCCTTCTCCTGCAGTATCTGCAAAGAAAACGGCAGGTTAGATTGCAGAATTTCATAACCCTGGAGCTGCAGGCCTTAAATTTTTGTTATGAGCCCAAACATGATACACGCTGAGCACCTGGGAACCTTTACATATAACAGTAGGAAATACGGGCACCTAATATTCTCTGGCAAAGTGTATTTATTCTTACAATATATCTTACAGAAATGTTGTGAAGAAATATGTATTCATAAAACAGGAAGAGGAATAATGTTAATTGTCAGGGGTCATTATAGTAAACAAGGCCATACAGTCATTCATGCTTTGTAACTGCATTTGAAAAATACACAAGCTGACTCGTCACTCTTCACTATAAAGCTCTAGTATTAGAAGCTTTTTCCTTGGTCTTCCAGCCATGAAGATAACCACTACAGTGTAACCCAATGTCCCACAGCTTTCCCGAGCCTGCAGATAACTTTTCCAGTGCTTCCTTCCATCCTAGTTTTGCCAAGCAGCAGTGGGGTGAAGTTAACAAGACACTGGTCTGTTCGCAGTTGCTTTAATGAAGCTGACAAGTGTCCACTTCCTACTGGAGCCATTTTGGAAGGATGCAGACAGACTAAGAGGTGCGGTGAGAGAGCTCGCCACAAAACCGGCGGAGGAGGAAGCAGACGCATGCTGCCGCATGATTTAGGCTAAAAGAATACCCCCACCCTGTCTGGCAGGCAGAGTGCTGAGATGGGATGAACTCCAAATCCATACCTAAAAGAAAGGCTCTTCAAGGCTGAACCCTGAGTCATGGTCCAATCCCCAGTAACTGTAAGACGAGCCTGATGACTCAGAAGATGCCTTCTCTCATGCACCTTTCGAACCAGCATCACTATGCCACCCAATTTATCTAGTCCTCCTTTTAGGAAATGTCTGTCAAGCTTCAACAATCAAAATGTTACACAGCCAACAGGGTCTCTGAGAACCTGCTCGTTGAAATAGGGGCCATCAGCCTCATTCATTAGCCATCTTACCTACATCCTCTCTGGTTTATGGTCTATCAACATATATTTAGACAATTACGAGTCCTCATCTCAGGAATCTGAATGTAATGTTTTTAGAAGGAGCCATAAGATATTACCCTACGAATAAAGTATTCTGTAGCATGCAGTGTTCTTCTGAATTTCAGTTGCAACCTGATGAAAACTATTCACGAGGGTTTACTCAACAAAATATTTCTTCTGTTAGGAAAAAACGAATTAATTTAAAACATAATATTTGATCATAACATTAAGACTAGTTAGGAGCTATGCAAAGAGAAACACTGCCAAATTTTTTAAGATGTTCAAATACCAGTGTTTTGATTATACAAGATTATTTTGCATAAGCGCTGCAAAGTCTAAGAATTTTCTCTTATGATTAACTTTGAGATTTCTGTAAACATTTAGGACTTAAGCTGTGTAAGACGTGCATATCCTTACATGCCACTGGAATTCTAGACAGTTTCCTGTCATGTGAAGCAAATGCTTCCAACAAAATGTTAAAAAAAATTCTTTTTACAGTAGCACAGAATTATTAATAGCTTCTTTAGCTTTGCCCTTCTTCCTTGTTCGAAATCATACGCAAACAACAGTGAATCTTGCATAGCACACTGTATGTTGTCAAAGGGTGTGTGCAAGTTTATATATAAACATATACACATTTGTCAAGGAACAGGATTATCAGTAACCCTGAGAAGCAGGCACTGTTTGCAGGGTTCATGCTAACCTGTGTTTCTCCTTTCCAGATGGCAATATAACAACTCTACAACTGATACAGTTCTCTTACATGGGCTATATATATTCAGCTTTGTCCTAAGCAAGCACAGTTCGTGTCCCCAAATGCCTGGACTATAAGGCCAGATTCTTCTATTCGTTCCCTTCCATTGCTGTGTTGCACTCCACACAGTCTAATCATGCATTTCCCACATGATGCTTTAGGAAGCTGCAGATCTGTGTTTATGATGCTGATAAAGAATATAATGGAGAATTCTGAACAGACTTTAGTAGAGATAAAAACATGAATAAAGCCACCTTCTGTCACAGCTGCTTTTACAACACAGCAAGCCCTGCTGCCAAAACACAGCTGAGCCTTAAGATATTCTTGGGATTTAAATAATCCTTTAAGGATATACCTGGGGTCACTGGAACAGTTAAAAGTGCCAGTACGTATGCCGAATCTTGATACTTTCTTCACCATTTTCTCCCAGTGGACTTTACCCACCAGTGGGCTTCTGTCATTTGCTACAACCTATTGCCAAAAGAAAATAATAATTTAGTACCACAGTAAGTTTGCTTCCTGAAATAAAGAGCAAGTTTCATGAAAACAGAGATCGAGTCACCCTTGATACTGTTTTCCCCTTCTCTTAGAACATACAATAGGTATATACAACTGGTAGTCACACCAAGTGTCTTTGGAGACCGAAGCTCTAAGATGGAAACACAGTTTCTGCAGAAAGAGAAAAGTGCATCGTCATTTTAAGTACCTGTTAAGATACTAAAATCAGTGGTAGGTAACAAAAACCTTGGGAAAATAACAAAACTATCACTAACCAGTTCATAGTAGGGGAGAAAGGAAGAGGGTCCAGCGGGTTCCTTTTCTTTGCAGTAAAAAAGACCATTACAATTCTCCATGAAAAGTTACAACATACCAAAGAAATGTTGTCTCAGAGCAAGTAAAATGAGTTGGAACATATGTACTTGGTATCAGATTATACTGCCAACAACCGCTTCTAAGCAGTGGAAACTAGTGATTAAACTCCCAGATAATGCCTAAAAATCTTGCTTTGCCAGTCACTCACTCTGTAACTTTACATGACTGTGGCACCAACTCCAATGTCCTATCTGCCATTTCAGGATGATAATTCACTGTGATATATCCCAAGGTCTAATTTGTTCTAACCTAGTATATTAAAGTAGTACTTCAGGTTATCTAGACGTAAGCTTCTGCAGACACAAATGACAAAGAATAAGCACTCATCCTCTGACTTACAACTGTACAGGGAAGGGAAAAAGAAAAAAAAAAGAAAAAGAAAAAGAAAAACCTGCCCACCTGCAGCTGACAGGTAATGTTGAATGACATGACTGCTCATGCATGATTCCATGAGCTGTTGCAGTTTCTATTTCAGAAATGCCTCACATGCTTCTGCAGGCTGACTGGCAACCACTTAAAATACATTTTTAAATTAAGTTTTGAAACTTCCATTTGTTACGTATTTGTTTACCCACCATTAAACTTCTCTCAATCATTTTCTGACTTAATAACCTCAAGTGTCAGCTTTCCTCTGGAAGTTAGGTTGTCACTGTGATTAAGTTCCCTGTGTGCAGGTTGAAACATAGAGCTGGAAAACACGTCTGGCCTTTGAGACTCAAAAAAAAAAATTATCTGCTTTGTGGTAAGTGCATCCACTCAGAAACCAAAAATAAGAGAATTCACTAAGCAGAATGTTCTACACAAGGAAACAAAGTTAAACTGAAGTTACAGATTACACTCCCATTCCACTGAGCCCAAAATGTTTAAATAACACCAGAGGGGAACATCTAGATAAGAATCCTTCAAGTTATTCTCAAAACACACATATCACACAGAAAAGCCTTTTAATGTAACCTTCAAGCACCGAGACAACCAGCTGGGGAAACCTGCTGTGTTATTGAGGCTTCTTTACATCACCCAATGTAACTGAAGCAATTACTTCGGGTATTTTAAAGTTCTTCCTTTCATGTACTTTAACTAAGAGAGACCCCATTCCTAAAGACACCTTAACACCAGTATAGCCTCAGAGCTACTACGGCATGATAAATGTATCCAGCATAATAAGGAATCACTATGTTTTATTAGTAAGCATAAAATGTTGACAACAGGATCACTCTTTGGTACAACTACTCAGAGATCGGTTGCTTCCAAAATTCTGTGTGCATGTTCCAAAAAACCCTAGCACAGTTGTTGAGAGTATGCTAATGTTATGTGCAGGAGGACTGATCCTGCTCAGCTGTTTCTTCTGTCTAATATTGCAATATTCACTTTAAGTGTCAAGAAAAGGAGAGTCGTTACAAACAGAGCCACCAGTATGTTTTACTGTCATCTGGCTGTTTGTACTGGTGGATTTTTTTAATACCAGTTTAATTCCCATCCTATAAAAAAGTCTTTTCTCTTGGGGAAAGTTATTTATGCTGTAGGACAACAACAGAACTAGCAGTTTGTATTTTGTAACTAGATGGAGAGAACCCTACTATGGTTCTGCACACTGAAGCTTTGTAAAATTGCTTGGGCTCATGCTTTTTTTATGTCATTATGGAAAAAAAAAAAAACCCCAAACAAATAAACATGTCCACTGCAGCTGCTCCTTGCAGACAACACCCACTTACAACATTGGGAGTTCACCACATGGAGGCAAGGGTTTGTATTTTGGAAAGCAGTCATCATCTCTGTGGATGAGAGTCTCAGAAAATACTGCAGGTTAAGCAATCACAATGTAATTCAGTTTAAATTAAAATCTGTTACAAGTGTTCGCAAGTTATTTAAGAAGCGTGACTTTTGATAAGCTAAGAAATTTAGCTTAAAAACCTGTGACTGAGGAGACCAGGAATTTGAATGTGGAAGAGGCCTGGGAGTTCTTCAAGTCTTCAAGTCCAAGGTGTTAAAGCTATCAGGGTTTTATATTTCAAGCAAGGGAAAAAAAGTTGTCAAGTCCTGCACTTCTTCCTAGCAAGCACTTCCAAAAAGACGTTAGAAATAGTTTGAGAACCTACAAGGAATGATTGAAAGGAAGAACAAGCAAAGAAAGATATGCAAGAAATAAAAAAAAATGTAAGGAAAAATGAGCAAATTAAGTTAGACCATACAAAGAATATTACAAGCTGCACCAAAAGGTTTTTCAGCCATATGAGTAAGAATAGAACAGGGAGAAAAGCAGCAGGATCACCATACAATGAAGATAGGGTAGAGATGTAAGATAATTTTCTTTTTAAAATGAAATTAATGTTCTGACTCAGTTTTCAGTGAAGAGGAGATGGCTGGCCATGGACAGGTTAGCGAGTTTATGGGAAGAGACTCTATCCCCTGAAGATGGAAACAAAACTCAAATAACTTAAAGCACTTAAATCAGAGTAAGCAGGTAATCTCCATTCCGTAACTGTAATACAACGAGCACACAAAATCACAGATGAACCTGCAAAGATTTCTTATAAAACCCCTGTCAGACTAATTTACATTTTGACAGGAGAATAACAAGTTAGTAACTATATTTAAGAGCCAATGAAAAAGTTATCCCACCAGTTTGATCTCAACAGTACGGAAAACTATAGAAAAAATTTTAAAGGTGCAGAGATGGCTGGATTTTCCACTCCTTTCCAACATGCAATTACTACAGATGTATCATTCCCGATTAAGTTGCGTGTTAAAAATCCATCTTTTCCTGGAGGAAAAGAACCGAGCTTCAAGAGAAAGGGAATGTACTACCCTCTCTGTAGTTTGGTAGAGTATCATGTGTTGTGCCACATGGAAAAATTTAACGCGAACTGGAGATAAGCTTTTATAGTGAGTAAAAAAAAGTTTTAAAATGAGTAAGAAATTGGCTAAGGCAAGGAAGCATCAAAACACTAAGAAGGTGCTAACAGACTTAACAGATTTACCTTAGAGCTCAGTTCAGCATATTCCTATTAATGCCCGTCCCGCAGAAACTTGAAGTCTCCCAAAACCATTTGTAGATGACATAAAATTGGGAAGCACATCTATGTACAAAAGAGGATTATAACGCCGTACAGGAAGAGCTGCACAAATCTTGTAATGCAGAGTGTCAGAAAAGAAATTGAATTCCGTAATGAACAGGACTCTCGGGGAGTTCATCAGTTAGAAACAGCGATGGGAGGAAAAGCTTGGGTCTATTAGTTGATCCAAAAGGAACTATGAGCCATCGATATTAACTGGCTGTGAAATAAGCAAAGCCCAGGATATATTATGCCCAACAAAACAAACTGGTTGATTGACCTCACATACTGGGAGTAGTGGGGTAGACATCAGGAGTCAGTGAAACTAACAGGCGATGTCAATTTAAGCCCAATAGGAACAAATTAGCCATGAATACGCTTAGGCCAGAAGTCGGATACAGGTTTCCAACACGAGGGGAACAGTCAATATGAGTATTACACTCAGAAAACCTGCAATTTAAGAAAGACAGTGAGCTATTTTATAAATACACATTCCATAGTCTAGCAAAGAGCTGAACTCGCTCATCAAGAAGGTCCCTTTCAGTCATATGCTTTATTTCATTTTAAAGAAATAAAGACAAAGCTTATAGAAGAAGGTATCCTTTATGAGATCAGCTAGCACAGCTGGGAAACAAACACCACATTTAGAGGAACACAAACCCTTCAAGCTTTTCTTATTATTAGCTATGTTCACAATCTGCAAAATATTGTATGTCAGAGTGACAAACGAGACAATGAAGATAACCCAATTAATCCATTCAACATCTTAATGGGTTAAACAGGATCAAAGTAACCCTGCCATTTAACAATCTCACATCACAGAATAGACCTACTCCCTGATCTACACCTAACCCAGGCCAGAGGACTGGCTCTAACTGCAGGGTCTGAATTACCGTCTTTCCTCTATGTATGAATTACTAGCTTCTTTAGTGGAAGAAGATACTGGAGAGAAAGCCAGGCCCTCACTGGACAGCCATCCACAAACTTCCTCTGAAGTCTCAGACACAAGTTTCTTCATACTCCATCTGTGAATTTGGGAGGACCACACAATATCCCAAAAGATCAGGAGATTCTTAACCACTGAAATACTGCAGGTTAGTTATGCCACCAAGATGCTTACACATATCCTCGTAACAAAGACACTAAAATAGGATTAACTGGTATTTTTTAATGGGGAATAATCCCTACAATGTAGCGTATACAAGACCTGGTATACCATCTGGAACGAGAACAACACTCTTAACAAGTTGCCTCCACTCCAACAACTCGCAGCAACCCGAGTACTTTGCAGACCACAGTATACGCAAGGATAACTTCCCACAGAACCTGAACACCCTTGACAGATAGCTTTTTTAAAAAGGACACTTTAAAATCAGCCCTTAAAACTAGTTATTACTGGTTCTAACGACCTCAGGAATCTAAAGTAACCTCAGTAACACTAAAGGGAAAAACATCCTGATGAATTGTCTACTTTGCACGTTCGACAGCCCTTGTGCCTTGCTAGTTTGATTAAGAGTCATTCCATTTGTGTTTGTTACATTGAGCCAAAAAAAAGCACTAAAAAAAGAAGTCAAAGCAGAAAGCAAGAATTGTGAGATCATCACAATACAGCAGAAGCTCTAAGCTAAGCGATGCACATGTGTTTTTTATATATAATTTTTTTTTTGTGATGGAAAAATATTCACATTGGCAGCATCTCTCAGCCTTTATGGGTTAGGATTATGTGCCATGAAAGGAAGAGAAAACTGTATCCAAATGAAAGCGCCAAGGGAAGCTCAGGCATTATCTAAGCTGGAATTTAGCCAGGATACCAGGTGTCAGGCACACCTGCTCATACCAAGAGCACACAATTTTGAATATGCATGAATAGTCAAAACTTGGTTTTACAGCTTAGCCACAAAGACAACAACTCCAAGTGCTCATCAACTCTGGGCACTAGGGCACTGTGACAGGCTTTAAACCATCAGGAAGAACAAAACCAATTAAGTAAGAGACACCGTTTCCTGCTGCGCACACACACGTACAGGTAGTTCTCTCAGGAGTGGTCAATCCTCACCCAGCCTCAGCAAGTCAGTCTCCGCATGAAGGAGTACAGACATCGGAATCAGAAAAAAACTGCGTGATTTTGCCACAGGCAAAACTGATTTCTAACTTCTTAATGAACTGTTAAGGTTGTACGTATGCAAGAATTGTCAGTCTGGTTCGGCAGTTTCCAGTTTGAGATATCCAGACCTCTGGAGGTCCACAAACTCCTCCACAGTGCCTGCAGTGGGTAAATGAGCAAAGGAAGCCTGATATTATTGTAAAGAGTCCATGCACTCACTGAAAGACTCGCTGGATCCTCAAAGATACAAAGGTTCAAAACCCCTGGTCTATTAATTAAGCTTCTTACGTGCTTTTCATAGAATCCTTTATAATCAATAGCTATGTTGCAAACTATCCTCCTCTAGATAAAACAGAAGTAAAAATATTTGGACAATTCTCATTTATAAATACAATTAATTATAAATGGACTGGTGAGTTATTTATTAGAAGCATGGGAAAAAACCTACTTATTCCAGATAACATCAGTAAGTTTCTACATGACTGACTGTATTTTTACTAATTCTGAGACATCTCACACTCTGTTTATTATTTGGCACTGAATGAACTGAATTTCCACATTGTCACTCTTTCCTAAGAACTCACAACTGATTCAGAATCCCATCCATATGGATTAAAGATGTCCGGAAATTTTTTGGTTTTCTTTTCTGAGAAAGACAGTGAGAAATTTGACCAGAATAGGCAAAGACAGAAGACTACATCCATCACAGCATGCAAAAATTAACCACCTCGAAATTACGAATAGTTTCTCAAAGGGAGGTGGGATGATCTATGCACCAATCTGAACAGCTCCGTTAAGCTGTCAGTTAAGTCAGAGGTTGAGAATAAATGAGCTTCTGTAATGAGTTAACATGGATATGCAGCAATATAAGAACTATTACATTCTAGCTGATGGTATTCTGCACCCTTGACTGGATATGAAGACTCTCAAGGAGGATACGGAAAGTTAAAATTGGTTATCCTATGGTAAACGATCCTGAAGGGCTACTGGAAAAGACACAAATACTGAATGATGTATTGTAAAAGAATTGAGTGTTTCTACATAATTTCCTTGTAGCGAGAACAACTGATCACCTGGCAAAATTAAAAAGGCAAATATGAAAATTACCCATCCTACATGCAAGCAAAAGCAAGCAAGCAAGAAAGAACACCACCAAAATCCTGTAGGCACACCCCTTGCTCTGTGACTACACCACTTGAACAAGAAGCTGAGATGCAAAATAGACTGCAACATTTTATATCCACAATAATGTCCTTTGCACCTCTACCAGACATGATTGAAACGTTTGTCCTCCTGCTTCAATGCCAGGAAGAAAGTTCCCTTCACTTCCCTTTACCACTATGTTACAGTAGGGACTTTTAAAATAAAAATATACATTAATTTAGATTTTAACTTCATTCAAAGTGGATTCTTATCTGTAGATTATTTACTGTATGTTTTTAAAAAGCCATAATGACTACGATATTGTTGGATGTGACAGGCTCTAGAGACTACCCAGAGAGCATGAGCCATAGCAGAGTCTGGAAAAGCAAGAACATTAAGTGTTACTCCTCTACCAACAAGAGAAGCAGCTCTAGAATCTACCACTCACCCTCCTTGCCAGCCAAAGAAGTGCACAACAGCAGCTGGCAAGCAAGAAGAAAGGCATAAAAGGAAAGGTGATGAGATCATGAGCTAATAGGAGAGAGGACATGCTGCTGTCTGTGGCTCTATGGAAGCTCCACATAGGAGCAGAGGGCACCTGAGAAGAGCTACACTGGTAAACAAATTACCACTGAACCTGGATGCTTTGCATGTGGATTTCCAGAAAAAAAAGAAACAAAACACTATCTCCTTGTGTATGGACTTTGACTTTCTTCAAGGAATCCATCTTGCTGGCTCTAAATGATAAATTCACATCCAAATTTGTGTTAAACATATCAAAAAATAATAATTGTTTCCTCTTTTTCCTTTGATTCTCTGCAGACAGTGATGGCTATCCCATTACCAGCCTATGCCACCCCAGAAATTTCATTTACATGCATTGGAAAATAAAAATCGTCTTCAGAGTCCCCATCCTCCCATACATCACCAGAAAGTCTTCAAAACCAACTCAACCAACAGCCACTGTGCTAGCTAAGCCAGAACTGTTCCTCCCCCTCTACTGCTTCCCAGCAGCCCCCGTGGAACAGAGATTTAGGCTCAGGATCCTGAAGAAAGATCTGGACATCTTTTCTGCTTCCCAGCCGGTAGCAACAACAGAGCAGGGGAATGCTCCGACCTTGTCTGCGGTCACCAAACCCATCCATAAGGCATCCTCACTCCCGTACTGTCCCCTTCCTAAGCATCGAGCTGATTAATTAGCTGTAAAGTTTCCACAGGATGCCTAATGGTAAAGGAGAATGGGCAAGGGAGGACAATCAAGAATTAGAACAGGGAAGTGACGATAAAAAACAGCTCTGCAGAGATGAGGTCTAAGAAAAGAGCATGGGAAAACCTGTGAAAGGACATAAAGAATCCAGCACAGGAGTTATCCAGACAGGAGTTATGGTGGGGAAGGGAGTAAATGAAAACTCGAAGTGATGAAAACTCGAAAGCCAAGAATGAAAAACAGAAATTTGACATGTCTAGTGGTTTTTATTGTGGAGAAACAGACAAATAGCGTTCAGCAAGTAAATTATTCAGTAAATTCCACTAATTTTTTTTTCCACAGCTATTGTGACCAATTGAATAGCTGTGCAAATGTTCCCAGAATGATGACAACATTCATCACACTAGAAATATCAAAATGCAGCCTATCTGATCTGCTATTATGAGGCTAGCTGAAAATATATTACGATTAAAATTCTGCAAGCAACAGACAACAGAGAACTACCATATTTTACTCTTCTGAGCTGCATGGGGAGGAGGGAAGCTTTTTCAAAGCACATTCATACTCCTATTTGTCAACCAGCTTGGAGATGCGTAAACTTCCCTTCAACGCTCTCTCTCTGCTTGAGGAATCCCCTTCTGTATGATTTAAACCTGAAACTTTGATTCAATAAACTCCAAATACATCTTTCCCAAAACACAAATGCCATTTCGACCATGAAAGTAATCTGTCCTCTCACTGTCTATTTCAGGGTGAGATCTGATGTGGTGATAGTACAGGTCTAATAACAGGAAGTCATTAAATCTTGATAATCTATTTAAATGGAAAACATGAAATGAGGAGACCAAACAAACCAGGCAAGAGAGCTGTCAACTGAACAATTAATTGTCTGGTGGAGAATTCTGATTGCCTGATGTGGCTGTTAGCAGAGAACTTATGCCTAAAAAAAAATTCTCCTATCAATAGAGAAGTTGATGTAGAAAAGCATTTTTACATTTTGGTCTAGATTATTTATGTTCTCAAGAGTGATGATAAATTGTTTCAGAACCCTGAAAGACTATTTGCAAAAGTCTTTCTTTCTTTTCCTAAATGTTCTCTTATTCTCATGCAGCCCTGGGGAAGCACGCTCTAAAATCGGTGGGCCTGCAAGGTTTAGGGGAAGGTTAACTTTAAGCTACTGGAATATGTTGTAGAAGCAGCCTGCTAGCCTGGGAAGTAGCACACTGAGATCTTGCCTTTGTGAAGAGGCAATAGAGATTTTAAAAGTGCTCTAAGCCCCTTAAATAAACAGAAGCTTAAACTGGTTGGGTCTGAGCACGTAATGCAACCAAAAGGAAGAGCAACACCACAGGCACCTCTCCTGCCCCTGCTGGGAGCATCTACACTTACTGCACCCACTTCACACATTACACAAGCTCTTACAATACCAGGACCAAGTACCTGCATAGCCTGTGCTGCTTTGCTTGTTTTCTGGTTCTAAAGTACCTGGTTTTCAAAAAGCAATCCACAGAGTGACAGGTTTTTTTCTTCCTGTCTCTATAGGAACTCTATCACTTCCAGCCTTTCTTGGTTTTTTGAACAGATTTATTCCTTATGATCGCCCTGATGTAGTTTATCTTTGTCACCATCTCACTGTTAAACACTTTTACTACTAGTTAACTACCCTCACAAATTCATCCTTTGAAACACATTTTGGATGTGATAAATATATAAAAATAAATGACCAAATTTCTATACCTGTACCAGCCAGATCCCATCTTTTGTGTCTTCTACAAGCTCATAGAAGTGCATTTCACCACTAAAGTTTGTACTGGAAACCGATTCAGAGGCCTCTTCCTCCTTGAGAGCAGAATAAAGCTCTCCTTCCATGAGGTCTCCTGAAAAAAAGACAATTGGAGAAATTCAGTTAAAATGGCACTCGAGAAAGATTACTTCATAAGTTCTAGTAACAGTTCAACTAACGATATTTCACATGGTTGCTCAAAGAATGTTTTCAGTACGAAAGCAGCTAAACTTTAACGTTATTTTAATTCTACTTATAGTGACATTACTATGAACAATTTGACTTCAGCTGTCAGACCACAGAAGACGTTAAACGCTATGCTTCTGATTACACAGATGTACCACACATACAACCGAGTGCACAAAAGAATAAATGAACATCTTCTAAGCCTCACTCTCTGAAAATATTCAGTGGCTGAGAGGAATTTTAATTCATGTATCTTTGGTTTCATTTCACAGGATAGTAATTTTGCAGCAACCAACTTAACATTGATAATTCAAACAGACTTCCAAAATTTTAATCAATAATTTTGTACCAAAAAAACATGTTGATTGTCCCATTGCAAGTAAAAATCTCAGGTAGAATAATTTAGCTGTTCGCTTCTGTTTGCGCAATGGGTAAAAGTTCCCATGAACTCCAATCCTAGCGACGTAAAGAGCTCACAGTAAAATCATCTAATAATGCTTCCTTTGTAATCTCATTTCCTTCTCATGTTTTATTTCAGAATCTCTACAAACACTGTTAATGACAACTAGCATTCTAGTAACTAATCTATTAAGCTTGAAGAAATTAAGTCTTGTCTGAAAAGGTTGTTTCCTTCAAAATATAAAATAAAAAAATATTACAGCTGAAACCCTTGAGGGGTTTCCAAAAGTATACATAGAATTTAGAAAAAAAAATTATGGAAAAATGCTGCAAAGCCTGTCGGTATGAGAAGTGTTTCCACGACATTTGAAGAAGTCGGTTAGTACAGTTTGTTTGGAGTTAAACACTGCCCTGCAGCATTTGCAACCCAAACATCATGACATCATGAAAGTACCTGAGAGCCAAAGAGTGAAAGTGATTAGAAACAAAAGTGAAATCGCTTAATGCTTTTTACTGTTGGAGCAGCAAAGTGAATAAACAACATAAATAAACAATGAACAATAAAAGCAAATTAGATTTAAATGCCCAGCATTAATATCAATTATTTAGAAGGAGTTAGCATTTTTAAGGTTATGGCACTCACTATATTCATCCAAATCCTTCTCTTTTTCTGTCTGGACATTTGAGCCCCTCACCGTGTGTCCCGATTACTGGGATTTCTCTCCCCTGCCTCAGCAGCCCTTTGATCATCAATTTAAAAGCAGCTACTCACATTTTCCTGCTTGGCTGGCACTACAGCTATTACATCAGCCCCATCTCCCAGCCCTTGGGGCCAGCTCCCTCCGACTACTCCAGGCCAGCATCCTTACTTCCAAGACACTTCTGCCATTCCTTACATCTCCATTGCTCTTTACCCCTCGCTATTCATCACCCCCCAAAAGTCCACCTCTTTCACCTGGTTTTCCGTATTTCTGAAACACCTCCCTGCCTTTTTCCAAGCCATCTTTTCTACGTAGGATCTACCTCTGCTCCTCTTGTATAAAACCACCGCATCCCTTGGTACCCATGCCTTCTGCTCCTCTTGTACAAAACCACCGCATCCCTCGGTACCCATCCCTCCTGCTCCTGTTGTATAAAACCACCGCGTCCCTCGGTACCTATCCCTCCTGCTCCTGTTGTATAAAACCACCGTGTCCCTCGGTACCTATCCCTCCTGCTCCTCTTGTATAAAACCACCGCGTCCCTCGGTACCCATCCCTTCTGCTCCTCAGCTATAAAATCACCGCTTTCCTCCAGACCCATCTTGATAGCAGCACCTGTCATAAAATCAGCAACCGGGTAGGGAGAGGAATACACGGGAAAAGCCGGCTCCAGCTGTAAATAATAACCCACCGCATATATTTGGATTCTTTCCTCCCCGTTTTTCACGGCAGATGGCATTCGCCCTCATCGGTGCCACCATCACCTCGCCCCCCGACCCCAGCCGCCCCCAGCACCCCGGCGTAACTCACCGGGAAGAGCCATTTCTCGGTGACCCGGCTAACCGAGGCCTTCCCTCCGCGCAGCCTGTTCGGGCTTAAACCGCCGCGGAGGTTTTTAACGTCACCACCGCCGAGCTTCCCCCTGCCTTCCTCCATTTAACCGCCCCGGCCTCTCGGTCCGCGGGGGGGGGAAGCCGGCTCGTTTCCCAAATTCGCCCCGCGGACGCGCTGGCGTGGGAAGCGGCGCCCGGGTCTCCGTCCCAAGGGCGGCGGGAGCCCACGCGGGGGTCACCGGGGATGGTCTTCCCCACGCGGGGGTGGCAGGGGACCGACCGACCTCCCCACGCGTGGGTCACGGGGGAGCCTCGCGTACCTGACTTCTCCACCAGCTCCCGCACATCCTTCTTCTCGGGCAGCCCCGAGTGCCCCAGCCCCCGGCACTCCAGGATGGTCCGCAGCTTCCTGAAGCTCAGCGCCACCGGGTCCACCAGCTGCGTGGCGAGGAAGCCGCTCTCGTACCACGCCACGGCCTCGAACACCCTGGCCAGGACGAAGAGCGCCAGGAAGTAGAGCAGCAAACAGCACAGCTTCACCCACATCTTCCCGCCGGGGGCTGCCCGCCGCGGGGCCGGGGAGAGCCGCGCCGGAGGCCGGGCTGCCGCGGGGCGGGGAGGGGAGGGGAGGGGGGCTGTCAGCGCCGCGGGGCCGCGGCCCCCCCGCCTCCCTCCCGCCGCTGTCCCCGCCCCGGCGGAGCCGCGGCCGCCGGCGGAGACATAACAAGTGACGTGTGCAGCCGGGGACGGCGGCGGCGGGCGGGGCGGAGGGCGGGAGGGGGCGCGCGGCGCTGCCCCGCCGACCGGCACCGCCCCCCCCCGGCCCCCCGCGGTGATTCAGCACCTCGGGCCGGCCCCGGGTCAGCGCGCTCGCATGCCAGCGGCGTCCGTGCCCCGGCAGCGACTTTGGACCCTGCGGCTGCGCTCGCTGCAATAAAATATATGTAAATACCTCGGATATCGGTTACCGGGGCGATCCAAACCCCGGATCGACGTTTTTCACGAGAAGAAAAATATTTCCACAGCCGGAATTGGGTCGACCGGTTTGGACAGTTTTAAGACGGCTCCACGGACTGGGCTGGGGCTGCCGCAAGCTGTCGGCTGTAGGTACGACCCCTCCGCTCCCGGTCCTGCTCCCAGCCCGTGGCTGCCGCTAACGCAAACCGTACAGCGAGATCCGTCTGACGCTGGGGTTCTGCGGCTTTGCGCTGGAGTCCGAGCACTCGGAGCTTGTCGTGCTAAACCGACGGTAAAGGGCAACCGGCGGGCAGCACCACGACTGCTGACAACGGTTTACATCGGGGCTGTTCGCCACATCGGAAGCCTCTGGAGTGCATGCCCGCCTAAGTGGATCCACAAATAATCATCCCAGGCTATACAAGAAGTGTTAGGCTGCTAAGATACAGTTTAGTCCGCTGCAAAACACATACTAAAATCAAGCTTCGTCTTTGAGACGAAGGCTCTCCTCTGAAGAAAACTCAACATTTCTTTTGTATGTTTAGTTATTTTAAAAATCCATAATTTGCATGAAAATTGCCAACTCATACAGATGAGCACAAAAATAGCACGGCTTAATTTTAAAAACACTGACAACCCCCCAGAGTGTACACGCTGAAGTAATTCTGTACTATTGCATTTCAAAGAGACACACTAATATTGACCTGTAGAACGCATTTAAATGGCCGTACTCCTCAGGGCCTTTAAAATACATTTACAGGGTTCTCAGTGTGCTGATACGATTTAAAAAGGAGAAAAAAAAAACAACCCAGGTTCAGCCCATTTTGTTTTGCAAGTTAGCATGCAGCCACTGCGGCCTCTTGACAAAAAATCATGACACTGTTTTCTTCGGCAACAGGCTCATTTTGTTTCTTGAAAGGGGAAGAGTGGAGGGATTGCAGAAGTAGCTGCTCACAAACGAAGCCATTATGGGCTAGTAAATGGCGCGCCTCGCACTGGGAGTCATATAAACCTTTATTCTTCAGAATTTTTATGTGGTAAAGATTAGAGGTGGACTGCAAACCCCAGCTGTGCTGATCCTGCTCAATTAAATACAAAGGGATTTCAGCAGCTCAGCTGGATTTGCAGCGAGCCTCGGGCGGGAGGTCCAGCTGGGACAGAACGTACCGGAGGTACCGTCCAGTGAAGGAGCTCGTGGGAGGCCGGGCTGAGGTGCTGCTCTCTCCTTCAAAGCCACTGCAGTTTGGTAAACTCCCCCTTCGACGGAACCAGGGCCCATCTCCCTAATGAGAAAGTGGCAAAGCATCAATAAGACGAATCCTTTCCCCTTAGCAAAAAACAAGAGAGTGGCTTTGTTATTACAGCTGGCAGAGCCCAGGGACTTTCCATACCACGCACGCTTAACATCACCTGTCATTAGGGCCAGAGGCAGCTCTCCTCGAGCCCTGAAAACACACCCCGGGAACACAGTTCTTTTTCAGAAGCTTTGTGAAGGCCCATTTCTTTTGTCACATGTACAAGGAGTTGCCTGATTTCCCTGCCTTTTGTTTCAAGTGAGCAGCTCAAGCATATGTGAAGTGATAGGTGGGAGGAAGAGATGGGAGTTAGGTGTTTGAAGAGGAACCTTGTGTATTTAACTTTAGTTAGAAAACATATTGTTGGGGAGGGGGGCATTTTTTGTTGGTTTGTTTGTTTTTAATGAGCACTGCAGACCCCTCTCTACCCAATGCCCATGTTTCTCCCCGGTAACTCATTCGGGGATGCCCTCGCTTCCTCCGGCAGGAAAGCACCTAGCAACAATTACGACTCTATGCTCACAGCTAAACTATTTGCAACACCAACTGCTGGGGAGGCTGTCACCAACATGTCATTTCCTAACGCTCATGGGCTGAGTTAAATCAATTCTTAACATTCCCCAGCGGTAACTGATGACGAGTCCCCTGCAGAGACGAAGCTAATCATCTGCCAAAACTCAAAACCCTGGAGTTGTTTCAAGAAAGTAAAAATGATGTTTCAAACCACTACTCAAAACCCCCCAGAACAACCAAAAGCAAAGCAGCTACCAACACAGAAGTACCCAGGCAGCGAGACAGGGGGCAGAGCTGCAAATGAAGAGCAGGAACGGATACAACCAAGAACTGCGGGTGATGATTTGACCAAAGGACTGGCAGACAAAACCTAAACCGATTCGGTTCCTCTCCCAGGCTCTCTGGTCCTCTCTTTCCTCCCTACCTTCACATCCCTGACTTACTAAGCTGACCCTACCGGAAAATGTATTTTCTAGATAAAACTGTCATTTGTTGGTTTCCAGTTGCAACTCAGAATGTCTTTGACATGTCACCTGCAAACAATTTTTCAGGGAATTTTAATTACCTGGAAAATCTGAATATCTTAACAATGAATTAAAATTCATTTGGGCTGAAGACAAAGATGACACACGCTGACATTTTTAAAGACCCCAGGGTTAACTCTACCTAATTAACAACATTAAACAGTCATCAGTCAGTCAGTCCTGTGCTCATAGAGCAAATATTACAAATGTGAAGAGAATGAAGAATATAAATTCCACCTTTAAACAAAAACCCGAAGCAGGGATCTGCTTTTAAACAATTTTGGCAGCAAAAATATTTTACTATGATTTACGAGAGAATGAGACCAAATCTCAAGAACTGGGACAGCCATCTTTTCTTGTCAGACAGCCAAACCTGAAGTCTCTGCTGTCTGTTGATAAATGGCAAGGATTCCCTCTCCTCCCCCATCCTCTCCTACGAGCAGTTGCTGCCTGCGCAGCCTGGGAATACGGACAATAATCCACTTTCCAGACTTCTATGGGGGACATTAAGAAAAGTATTGTCATTTTGAAGGCAGTAAAACTGAGGATTGAAAATCTAAATTCAATCCCTTACCATGTTAAAATATTATCATACCCTTTTTTTTAGACAGTTTTAGTATCGCCATACATCAAGATAAATTTCAGCAAACTAATATTTAAACTACCTGAAACCCAGTTTTCCCAAGAGCCAGCCAACTCTGTAAATACCATTATCAGGAGTTCACTAACAGTCTCTTGATGTACTTTTTAAACAACATAGGTGCATCTCAACACATTTTTATGCGTGATATGAAACCGTGACTATTTGTCGTTATCTGATATTTATTAAATAAACCAACAAGCCTGTACGAGAGTCTCAAAGCAAGACAACAGCAGCCCAGACGCTATTTTGTTGTATGTAGAGGAATTTTAAATCAGATGTTTCCTACTATCTACAAGTGGCCAAACATAAGTAGATTTAATATATAGGTGTTATTCTGTAATACAATGGCCAATATTTGACACCTCACCTAAAGCACCTGCTGTTTGGGTGAAGTAATCCCGACGTGATCCAGTAGTGACTCAGACAGTAATTCAGGTTGGACAGGACTTCAGGAGGTTATGAAGTCCAACTTCCTGCTCAACGCAGGATCAGCTGCGACACCGGAGCAGGCTGCTCAGAGCTTTACACAGTCTACAGTTTTATCTGTTAGTCACCCCTTCCTCTCCTGTGGCAATGTTCCTTGCCTACAAACAGGTGGTCAACAGCACAGAAACGTACATCCATCAAGGCCAAAACAACTTACAGGAGCAGAATACCTTAATTAAAGCTTGAAATATAAGACACTTTTTTCCTAGGCAGTTGGTATTTTTTTCTAACAGTGAAAAACTGTTTGTTGCCCCCTGGAGAAGATAGGCTCTGTTTAATGACCAAAACCCCAAAAAATCAGGAGACCTTGCTTGAATGTGCTGAGATGACCAAGGAACCCATAGCAGTAAAGAACTTAACAAATTAAACCAGTGTGCTAATGACCTAAGAAATGAGACTATATGTGCATGTCTTTAAAACATCATCTATGATTGTATAATGAGCACAAATACAAACAAAAGCAACAGTTTGGGCCTAAATCTGACAGAATGACAGTGACTTGTAAGCATCTACAAGTCATGTATTCTTATGAGAACACAAATTTCTCAATTTTTTTTGTCCTGTTCCAGCAGTATGGGCACAGATGAAGCATCATTGTCCCAGACTCAGACCAAATGCTGGTTTTGCAGTCAACTTCGTGCGAGTTTATTAGGACCTTTTGTTGTACTGTGCTGCAGAAAACACAGGGTCGTATCTGGCTTGTGCTGCCATTTCCATATTGAAGTGGGAGTATGTTAAGCAAGTGGTATTCGAGCTGAGACGTTTCTTTCAAGCACGCTTTTACAAGACGCTTGCCAGTCAGATGCATGACTTCAGTCTGTAAGTCAACATAAAACTCAAGAGGAAGTTTACTGACCGAGTTAATGACCTAATGACAGGCTAAATGTTCCGTTTCCGGCACGCCAGGCTTTTTAATGCAGCCCTGACTCTGTTTAAAGTCGCTCTTCGGTATGTACTTGTGAAATGTTTAAGGGAGCTGCGAGGTGCGTTCCCCACAGCCTGACTGGAAGTGAACCCCCTTCTACCTCAGGTGCCACACTACTGCGCTCGGCCCCCCGCCGCCCTTTCCCGCCGCCCGGGGGTTTACCTCAGCGCGGACACTACACCCACCCCATCGACCCTAGCGCAGGCTTCGGCCTTCCGCCTCCCAGCTGCTGCGCGCAACCAGACGCCCGCCCAGGGCGTCGCGCAGCCTTGGGAGCGAGAGGAGCCGTCCCGGCCCTCCGAAGCCTCCTGCGGGGCCAGGGCAGCCCGGGGAGCCGCCAGCCCCGACCCGGCCCCGCCACCTCCCCGGGCACCCCCACCGGCCTCCACGTCGCCATAGCAACAGCGGCCCCCGCAGGCCCCCGCTCTTAGCTGTCCACCTTCTTGCCTGAGCCGTAACACCCCCCTCTCCCCAAGCTGATTTCCCCACCGCCCGCCCCATGGGCCACCTAACCGAAAAGCCTAAAGCCCAGCGTTGCCCGGGACCTCCTCCGAGGCCACTCCGGACCGCGGGGCACTGGTAGAAGTAACCCGATCCCCGGCCTCGTCCCGCCGGCAGTCAAGGGCGGGCCACCGCGCCGCCTGAGTAATAATCGCTGCCCCTCCCTTCGCGGGCTGCGGGGAGGTCCCCGGCTAAGGTGTCCACGGGGCTGCCTGTGCCAAGCGTCTCTGAGGTCCCCGCCTGTCCTCGGCGCTGCCTGCGCACAACTGCCGCAGCCTGAGGAGACGGGGAAGTTGGGAGCGAGCGGCGCGCCGGGCCGGGCCGGGCTGGGCCGTGCCGGCGGGACGGTGCTGGCGGAGGGCGGCGAGGGTGGGGCGGGCAGAGAGGGGGGCCCGGGCAGAGAGGGGGGCCCGGAGGAGGAGGAGGAGCGCGGCCCGGTGCCGGCCGCTATGGACCAGTGCGTGACGGTGGAGCGGGAGCTGGAGAAGGTGCTGCAGAAGTTCTCGGGCTACGGGCAGCTCTGCGAGCGCAGCCTGGAAGAGCTCATCCAGTACGCGGGCGGGCTGCGCCGGGAGATCCTCCAGACCGAGAGTACGTGGAGACCCCCCCCCCCCCGCTCCTCCCCCTACCCCTTCGCTGAGGAGACGGGGCCCGGCTCCTTCCTCCGGGGTTAAAAGGCCCAGAGCTTTGGGCCTTTGTGGACTGCCCCCCCCCCCAGGGAAACCCCCCCCCCAGCCTCGGGGCTGAACGGCGCTCCCTGCTCCCGGGGGGTTCCCACCCCGCTCATGGCCGGCCCGGGGCAGGTCTGTCTGCTGAGGCGGGGGCTGAGCTGGAGGCCTGCCCCCCTCACCCCCCTGCAGTCGGAGCCTTGTGTGCGTTTCTGGCAGGGAAAAGTTAAAAGGTAAGAAGAGGTTTCGGCCCTCCCGGGCCTCGCCTGCCTTCCGTGCGCTGCTGAAGAGGAGTGCCTGTCCCCGGTCGGCAGGCACGGCGTGACCGTGGTCAGCGCGGCCGTGCCTTCTGTTGAGTTACCGTGGGGTTAGTCACCCCCAGGGGGAATAAACAGCAGGGCTGCCCTGTTTTCTTTTTTTCCCCTCTTATTTATTTTCTTTTTTTTTTTTTTTTTGTTCTCCTAAGTCACTTAAGTTGTTTTCTTTTGATGTGGCTAGGTTTGGAAGTGTTCAGGGTAAAGCCACTCTTTAGCAGGAAGTAAACACGGCCTCCTAAGTCTTGTCTGTGTTTTACAGCTGATGTTGAGCCCTTGCGCGGGCGGGCTAGATGGCCGGAGCGCGCTATAAACATGAGACATTTAAACCTTGCGAAATCCCTGAGATGGAGGTAATGCAGTGTTTATCGATGGAGTGGGAGGGAATGGTGAGACAGCTGAAGTGATTTACCCAAGGCCGTGCAGGAAGCGAATGACGGCTGAGGGATTAAAAATGGGAACTTGGAGGCTCCTGAGCCCAAACTTGAGAGCAAACTGTGCTATTTCACTGTTTTGTGGAATCTGCTTTTGTTTGGTTCAGAGAAAAAATGTGTTTGCTGTAGTCTTGTACAAATACAGGTGCAAAGCTCAATTACAAGTGCGTGTAATTCCAGGAACACGAGTGTATTAGAGCTGCTGTGTGTACACAGCAATTTCCATAGAGAGCAAACATGGAACTCCGGTTCTGGGGCATTTATTTGGGATGAAGTAACGTTTGGTCTTTTTGGCATTGTTTTGAACTGTGTTTCCATAAATGTATTTTGGGCTGTTCAAAACAGTTTGGGCTTGTGCATTAAGGACAGTCGATAAAATGTGTGTTTTCACCAACTGAGATGCTGACCTTGCCTGGAAAGCTGCGTGGCATGACCCGTGTATTGATCTTTGTAGGACTCTGTGGGGCTGTAAAGATTTGTTTGTGAGAATCCTGTTGCAGGTCCAGAGCTTTTATTCTCTTTGTAATAAAATTAAAAGGTTCCAGTGTGCAGTTCCTTCAGGGTCGTTGTTGGGTTTTCCATCCAGACTTGGATTAAGAGTTTTTGGGTCTGTCCTGGGAAGGCCCTGGACATGTTTTCAGCACTTACCAAATAAGTGGTGATGCTGTCCTGGCCGAGTGCATCCCAAATTGAGTTTACTTTCAGTAAGTACTCTAGAATGAAGCCAATATGTTATTAGTACACTCTCAAACATCTGAGGGCTGTGTTCGATTTTGGCATTTGACGGTAAGCTGGCTTCATAGGTGGCAAAATTCTTATTTTTTCTTTAACATGTTATAAATAACTTTCTGATAAGAACAGGTATTTGCAGCTTTTATATCCTGAGGATTTTTGAAAACTGATGGAAGTGGAAGCAGCCGGACTTCTTAACATGGAGCTCTTTAATTCAGGGGTCTGAACTGCAGAAATATGCTTGCGTATGTAATTTAAAAGGAAAAAAGAAAAAGAAAACCCTTACTGCTGAAGAAGAAATTAATGCTGTAGGACAGGATTTGAGAGCAAAGATGTACAAAAAGACCTTAAATAGGCAGTGGATATAAAAAGGAAGTGGGTGGAGAAAAAGAAACTGTTAGAAGCTGCTTCAATCTCTAAACAGTTTTTCTTTTCCCCACTCATACAGTCTCTTAACATTTCTTGAGCTGCTTTCACCTTAAAGCCTAAGTACAGAACAGCCCTATGCTAAGGCCTGTGAATAGGAAGACAAAGTTCGGTTTTCTTCTCTCTTCCCCTAATATATCTCACCTCTTGGAGTAGCCAAGGCAGGATTGTATATTCTCGGAAGGTATAAATGTGTCTGGCTGAGTAAACTTGGCTTTGGACTCTACTCTGTGCCTAGTGTCTGCTCGCTAATGTATTTTTTTTTGAATTGTGACTGTACGTACATGATACAGAGACAAGCTGTCGGTCTGTAGTGTTCTGTGAACACTGAATTACTGGTACGGCAGTCTGCAGGCTTTCTTCGGCTGATTTATTAGAAGTAGCTCATAGTTTAATTAAAGGTAGAAGAGATCAGTGCAGGGGGGGAAATCTTTTCTCTTACGGCTCTGATGGCTTTTCCTGTGTAGACATTTTCATTGCTTTATTGTAGTTGGTTTCTGCTACAGCAAGTGTGAGCGGCCAGTAATTCACTTATTTGCTTGGGGTAAAAACAGTTACACATGTAAGTTGTTTGGGTTTTAGCTTAATGGCTTTTCTTGCAAAAAATGGCTATTAAGAGAGTGTATTTTAACCTCTCTGTTGGGGAATGAGTATTTCCATTTTGCTTGTTGCGTAATCTCTGACTGATCATTTTGTCTTGGCAAAAGTCATGAGAGAGTTATTTAAGAGCTCTCATGTGATTTTTGTATGTCTATCATAAAAATTAAATAGCAACCAAGAAATAATGATTATTCTTGAAATAATTTTAGGAGGCGAACTTTATGTAATGGTTGAGTGACATTTTCGTTTTTAATTTAGGATGCGTAGAGTGAAGTTAGTGAACGTGCACTGAAGAGACTGTTTCAATCCTGTTACTCCTCACTCATTCACTAGGAAAAATACAGAGCCCTATTAGCCGTTTGCCTGGGAGGTGATCATTAGCTTCATGGGTCAAAAAAAAAAAAGGGAGGAAAAAAGTTAAAGCGTCTTTTTTTTTTTCTTAAAAGCTATGGCTGTTGCAAAAATGCTATTAAAGCTTCCTCAGCTGGGGCTTGTGGGGATGAACAGGAGTAATTTACTTTTCTAGAGATGAGCTAGCTTTAGCGTGTAGCAACAGAAGGTTGTTTTTGCTGTTGACGTCAGCAGCAGGGTTGAGGGTTAGGATGCGTAGAGGAAGGTATCTAGAAGTGGCTGCTAAATTATTACCTACCCCCTATGATTACAGCTTTTCTCTGGATTTCCTTTGCTCTCTCTGAGGCGTATTGTTAAGGGTACGCTGTAAGAGTTACGGCGTGTTTCTGTTGTTCTCGGGTTGCCGGTCCTGCAGCAGCAGTTTGATGCGCCTGCGTTTTGTTCTCCATGAAATATCAGAAACTGGGCTCTAAAGTGCTGCTAAAACCAAAGGCGCGTTAAAATACGAAATGAGAAAGGAACAAACTTTATAGAAAACATGGTTGCTTTTTAAATCTTTCTTCTAAAGAGGTATTTTGGGGATTTTATTTTTTCACATGAAGTGTTTGGATCCAGAATGTTAGGGAAGCATTTCTGGGCTGCTCTCCCACTGAAATTAACCTTCCCATGCAGTTGAAGGCTGCTAAATCTGTGTCCCTAAAGGAAAAATTCTTCATGTAGAATGAACATGAGGAAAGAGAGACCTTCAGAGGTAAAGAGAAAAGGAAAAGAGATTCTCCTTGTATTTTGAAATCAAAAGCTGGAAGAAAGGACTGGAGTAAAGCACAAAAGAATGTAATTTTTTTTTCCAACTAAAGCTACTGACTGATGTTTGAGTCGAAGCTCAAAGGGTATAAACTGTTGAGTGCGGTGATGTGATCAGGGGCTTGTAAACCTTTCGTGTTTATTATTTTGTCCACAGAATGGGTCATCCAGCATTGCACCTGTTGGTTGGACATCAGTTTAAAAACGTCACAGTTTCTAGAGAATAAATCTTATAACAAGAAAGAGTGGATCTGATGTTCACAGTCAGGTCCTTTACAAGCTGCTTCTCGTCCGTTGAGGAGAATTGGAGACTGGCTGGCTGAACTGTTTAGAGCTGTTTCCACAAGTCAGGAAGTAAAAGTTTTGTACAGCTCAAAAGCAAACGGAGTTTGATATAAGTGGGTAGTTTGCGGAGCGAGAGTGAATTGGACCCTCATTAATCCAAGTTTTGCTTGCGCCTTGTTGAAGTTAAACACAACATTCTGACGCATCTTCAGGGAACTGTCTAAAAGAAAACTGATCCTGTAGTAGGTTCAGTAGCTTACTTTTATATCCTGTGAGATTTGTGGATTGGGGTGTTTCTTTGAGATGTGTTTATTAATTTACTGTGACTGAGACACGTGAGAACTTTACATTAATTTTTTAAACTGTTGCACTTGTTCATTGTTATTGTGCACCTGACCGGATTTCTGATTCCGCGGGTGAGCCGTGTCCTGTATATCTTGCTTCATTTAAACTGATCTTGCTTTGCAAATACTCTCTAGATTGCATTTTTTTCTTTTAATACCATTTCTTGTCTTTATATGTTGTTTCATACTGAGAGATTTTATGCTATCAGTTGTTTGTAACAAAGGTAGTAATTTTCCTCTCTTTTGTCTAGATCAAGATGGAGACTTGTCGGGGACAATTTCACTTGTTATGACACAATGTTGTAAAAGAATAAAAGACACAGTTCAAAAACTGGCCTCCGATCATAAAGACATTCACAGCAGTGTATCCCGAGTTGGAAAAGCCATTGATAAGGTATTTATATTGTGGTTTGATTGTATTATTGCATATATTCTGTGATGTGTACTCTGCTTTACAAAAATTTGTATTTATAGTACAATTAATCTTAATTAAATCTTCCTGTCAACTACAGAAGCATAGGCTTGGGACAGAGGCAAGACAGTGAGGTGTACAGTACTTGCTTTCAGAATTTGTTGTATGCGGAGTATTCCTTCTGGGGCAGCTCAAATCTCTTAATTTCCAAGAGAACATGCCCTATAGATATTGCTAGACTTACTAATAGTATGTGTTATATCAGTTTAGCAAAATGTTTGCTTCAATATCTGTCTTAATAAGAAATACTGTGTTTTTTTTTTCTCTCTCTCTCTCTATAGCATTTCTAGTTAATTGCCAAATTAATCAAAAGTGCATTTTGTTCTAGAAGGCAGTATAAAAACAGAGAATTTTTAAAGACAGACATTTTGTATGTATTTCAGATGTGTTGTCAGTTCTTAGGGCTTAATATAATAACACGTAGTGTTCTTAATGTGAGTAGAGTAGATTCAAGTTCTCCTAGTATCTCTGTCTATGCCATAACAAATAACAAGGTAGGGCAGCTTATCTTTGAAGGTTTGTATATGAGCCATTCTTACATGAACTGTGGGTTCAAGAATAACTGGGATCTGAATATATTTTTGTAGGTAGATATTAAAAATTTTTTGAAATTATACTAAAACTCTTTTTTTGTGGTAAGTGGTGCTATATGTATACTTTCAGGTCATGCTTTTCTCCATCTGTGTGTTCTTTCATATAAAGTAGCTCTGTATGCAAGGAGTCTTGTACTTGCTTTTTTTGGACATTCTTAGGTGATAGTTTCATATCAGAACGTGCTTATGTTGATAGGGTCTAAACATTAGGTTTGAGGTGCACCTTATAATCTTTCCAGGGAAGACACTAGTAAATGAGTCTTTTCATCTGGACAAAGACATTGCAGCGTTACAGAATAGTCATTCATCGTTTGGGAATGTCATTTAAACTCTCTTTGTAACAATAATATCTTAAAGCATAATTTAGCAGTAGTGTGATGAAAAGACAAAGTACATAAGGCTGCATTATTGGGCAGAATGTCTGTGCAACTGTTATATTTTTTGCTTATATCTATGTTTGACCATCATGGAGAGCTCAAACTTTGTACTAATAGCTTTAATCCAAGCGTCACTGTTATCCAAAGCTTAAGGATGCATCTGTCTCTAATCCTTGCTGCTGTATCTAAACCAATTAACTAGAGTAAAATTCCATCCTTATTATTGGCTTGAAGCCTGAAATAAATCTATGTAATCTTGTCCTAAGTTTGAAACTTTCCTGCTTTAGCAAGTGGACTTTGTATAAAAACCTTTTTCATTTAAATACTCTGAGGTAGAGCAGCCCTAGATCATATATAGAGGGTGTGAATATTCAATGGAAATTGGTGATAGTGTTTCTTAGAAGCCAAAGAAAACAACACCTGTAAGCTTAATAAAATTTAGACTTGAGTCTAATCTCCAAATAGCTGTTTCAGTTGTCATATGCAAGGTTTTTCCAGTGTTGTTTCTGTCCTGCTGTTTTGAGTTTATCTACTATTTTTATTTGAAAAAGGATAGCTGTAAATAAAAGCATTTTTTAAATACCAGCTGTGTGGTTTTGTAAAATAGTAGAAAGGATATCAATAATCTGCTCTGTGCTGTTTCGGTGAGGTGTTCAAAAATGAGCCCAACTCGCTGTATTCAGTGTGCTCATTCCTCTGGCTTTTCAATCTTGCTTAGTTGTGTGTGGTGTTTACATCAGAAGACTAGAAGCAGTGGGAACTGCATGAGTCCCCAGTCCTGCTCGTAATGAAGGACATATTTTTATAAAGTTCAGAGCATCAATTAGCATTGTCTCCTTAAATATGAACTTTGTCAGACTTTTTTTTAATGCAAGTACTTTGAATTTTATTAGTTTTCCCTGATTGTAGTATCTTAAGGGAACTACTTTAAAATGTACCCTGAAGTCTTGGCCTGTTTGTCAGATGAGTATGTGTAATGTTTAAATCCAGGTGGAATTCAGTGCTTCCCTGGACAGTGACATTTGAAGGAAATCTTCCATATTTACTTAATGTGGTTTCCCCGTGCTGCTGGAAAACATGCTTGAAACCTACCAGCAAAGTCTTTGTTGGCATCTGAGTCCCATAACCTCTTGAAATTGCCCTCCCCCCATTCCTTCCTCATAATATACTTAAGCTTAAACCAATAGAAGTAATTAAGTGTAATTGATGTAGTAAATTGATTCCAGACACATTCTGGGCAAAATACTACTGCTTCTTAAATAAAATGCTCGTTAGAATTTAAAGAAGCACAGCCCTTGCCTTGATTCGTGATATTTGAGTTTTGTTTCTGTCACATGTAAATCCTCATTCCAGCATTTTTCCTCATTTATTTTATAGACGGATTAACATCTCTAGAACACTGCTTATGGTCTTCCTAGCTGTATATGCTCAGGCATAGATAAATGTAACTTGTTATTTTATTGCCTGATTTGAGATTGGGAAACATGCTAATATTGGTACCAATTTTCTGTGACGCATCCAAATGACAGCTGTTGTTACACGTAGAATCAACAAACTTCCTACTTAACAAGCTTGGATTTTGAAAGAACTTGCTGTATTATCTGCTCGTGGCAAATTTCAGGTTATGTTTCTTTTTTCCAGTGTTGAGGCAGGATTATATATGTAAAGTTTAGTCTGGTCGGTTTTTAATTAGTGTAGTCATTGCTTATGAACTTGGATGGGACCTAGATTTGTCTGCCTGCTGAGTTCACTCTGAGAACAGAAGCTCCTAAGTGTTTAAAAAATGGAGTTCAAATGTGGCATCAAGTATGAACTCTGTTAAAGTCTGAAATGCTAAACCTTTGTGTGTTGCTTTTTAGTTAGCAGTTCCTGGAAAGCTTATCTAATAAGCTATATCTTTTTTCGTCACAGTTCTACATGGTTTATGTGCTTCTGATCCATGAGGGTTTACCCTTTCTTCCAAAGAGAATTTTCTCCTTTGAAAGGAAATGTTTGCATCCAGTTTTTTCTTTATTGTACTAGCATTTGCTCTGCTTCCAGAACTCATCATGTCACTGTTGTTCAGCAAGTTGTTATCAGGTAGCTCACTCATCAGTCTCCCTGTAAATCAATCACTCTTCTGGAATGATTTGAATTCATCTCAAAGCATGTTTGATGGGGCTAGTAACTGTTTTCCCTCTAGCAGCAATCTGTCTGAGTAGTGGTTAAATGCCTTCATTCAGGAAAGTAAGTGGAGTAAATGGGAGCTCCTTCCATTTTTTTCCCTGAATTTTAAGCCTGTTTTTAAAGGGCCAACATTTTAATCCAATCTTTGTTCTGGGAAAGCAAACTTTTACCTAAGTTAGTGTTTTTTTCACATAAAAATTTGCATACAAACAAATGAAAACGCTTTACTGAACATAATTAAATTATGTTGCTGTGAAGAATACGGCTAGATAAATACAGAGTCTTTGCAAATTGAGCTTTATTTTATGAACCACAAACTGAACAGACAAGGTAAACGAATGTATTTCATTTGTGTATTGGATCAGAATTCAGAAGAAGGGAGGAACGCACAAAGTAATCTCAACTGAGAAACTGAGGAATAAAACTGTCCATAATAATCATCCTTCTTCATATCATGTTGGTACTAATAACATGGAAGGTTGTATCTTGGTTAAAATGGTCCATTTTGTGTGTGTGTGCGTGCGTCTCGAAGTCCTCACATTACAGCAATTATCAGTAATGTACTTTACATTGTATCATTGGTATATTTGCACATAATATTCTACATTTTAGCACTAGGCTTGCTAGGTAGGCTCTTAAAAAAAGGCTTTTTTCCTCAGGAATATTAACTGACGCTCTTCTAAGCTTAAAACCTGAAAAGCACAAAATAACCGTTCTGGAGTTTGTAACTTATGGAATTTATTTCAACTAGTGAAATCTTACTAAACCCCACATGCTATCAGTTAGCATATTGTTAGCATTTAGAAAACAAAACTGAGAGATGTGTAGTCACCAGCATACCATGCATGCATGACAGTTATGAAATATGTAAGCCAAAGGCAAGCAGTAATTTGTTCTGACATGTGACAGTAACTCACTGTAATATGCACAGTCAGTTCTTGAAGCTCCTCAGGACCCACTGGAGGAAGAGCTGTAGAATCCCACATATAATAAAGACCTCAGAAATTGTTTAAAAAAAAAAAAAATCATTGAAATGAGAACCTGGTCAAGACTGGGTTGATCGGAGAATGGATGAGGGGGAGGAAAAAAAAAAGGAGGTCCTCAGGTTGTGTGAAGTGACTTGAATCTACAGCACGTCTAGGTTGATATGAGTCATTGTTACCATCTTTTATGGGATTTAAAAAATCTAATTTACGATGGGGTTTTGAAAAGGTTCTCAAGGCTCATAGGTTTGTTGTTTCAGAACAAAATGTGGATTTTGTGAAGGACTGAGGTAAGTAAGTGGCTCTACCATGTCTGCCCCCAGGCACTGAGAAGGATGTGACGATGTTTAAGGCATAGGTTCAGCTCTAATGGCTGGTAACTGCTCAGAAGAAAACAGTTTCTTCTTACGGGGATACATTCAGTAGGACTTGAAATTACGAGAAAAATAACTCGGTTATTTATTTTTAGAATACTGATGATTACCCCGCTCCCGAAACCTAAGTAACAAAAGCAAGTTGTGTGTTCTTGCTACTGCCTCTGGTATTTCTCTTAATGCATTGTTGATGGATTTATGTTAACTGCTAGTGGTGTTTGGACAGTGATACCAGAATCGGCAATGGTGGTGAACCTCAAAGGCTTCAGAGGGTTGGCGCAAGTAAACATTGTTATTTATTCCTCAAGATGCTTAAGTTTTTTCAAGATACAGCTTAAAGATGAGCAGCATGACAAGGAGCTTACAGGTTAGGACACCAATGTGAAAATGTTGTTAAATATCAGACTTGAATCGATGGCAATAATTCAAATGCTCATCTTGCTCCACCATCTCTGAAAGATGGAAGAGACAACTTGCTCGCCTAAGGTTAACGTTTTACTGAAAGTTTGCTAGGAGACCTGAAGGGAGTGGTGGTTTTGAAGCCACGCGTGCAGGGATGAGAAGGCTGCCCCTTTCTCACGATGACACAGAGCAGCGTCAAAGGAGATGTGGAGGTGGCCGATGAAGGAAATTAGTAAGAGGCGAATAAAAGGAAGACGCAGTGGGAAGCTGAGCTGTGCAGAGTACTGGAAGGAAGAATGAGAAGCTTTACAGATTTATGCTACTGTGCCCCCTTAAGCTTCCCCCTTGCCATTTAAGAGGTGGACGTGCTCACTGTTGGTAAGGCTGCCTCTGAAGGGCTGATCCCCTCTGTGTGGCAGGTGCCACCATGCATCTGTCTTCACTGTAGCTAATCACTGCATGCCACTCTGGTCCTCTTTAGCCAGCCTATAAAGGCAGCAGTTTCAGTTTTTGAGGCTGACATCTGAATTGTGGTTAGGTATTTGATACCTCCTGAGGAAAAAGCAGTGAGGCGTAACTGTGCAAGAGAGGCTTGTGCGAGGCAAAAGTCACCCCTTGGTCTGAAAGTTTGAACCTGCCATCATGTTGTTCTCTACTTTTTTTAATTTAAGAATCTCCTTGCGACTCAATTTAACTTCTGAAACCGGTTAATAGTAGGCTCCTGAATGCTTTTGGCAGTGTCACTCTGCAAATGTCTGTTGCCTGGCGTGTGTTTTGACAAAACAACGTATGGCTCTTTGGGTTCCTACTGCAGGTTGGCGATGTCGTGTCCCTGGGATACAAAGTGCCAGTCTAACGTAAACGCATATTGCCTGCTCAGATTTGTTCTGAAGTTGGTTACCCAGCTTTGCGCTGGCAGACCTTACAGCAGGTCGGGTATCGGCTAACCCGCCACTCCAGCATTGTGCCGGCTGACGGGGAACTGATAATACGTGGTTGACAGATAGCTCGTACCAACTCTGTTTGCGCTGCCTGCTTTGACAGAAGTGTGCGTTTGTGTTAGGTAGGTGTTTCCATATTGTGCAGGACTGTCGATTGTCACAGAGCGGTAGCTGAGGCACTGCTGTTTTCACCAACTTCTGATTTCTGAAGTTCCTTCCTGTAAGAGAGCTGTAGTTACCGGGCCATCAGCTCAGGCAGCAAGCAATGCACTGACTTCTAGGCTGTTCCTTTTGCAAGAGGTTTGTTTTAGGCAGTGGGTGAGGATTTTTATTCAAATTGACCTGCCTGTCCCGATCATAAAACATGTTAGCAGTTAAAGTCCTGTTTTATATCTTGGGTTAGAATAAGTGTTGCTCTCCTGCTGCCAAGAGGCGCAGTGCCAAGCAGTGCCAACTGTTACTAAAGAGTCACCATGACAATATTTTTACTTATTCCTGGAATATGTCCGTAGGCCATTGGCCTAAAAATATACGGCAGTAGGATCATCAGGGTTAGATCTGTAAAAGATCTCTCAGATCTTCAAAGCTCATCCTGTTGCTGGGATATTGAGGTCTTCAGAGATTTGAATTTCATTATCGTGTGGGGGTGGAGAGAAGCGACATTTTCTTTTTTCAGCATTGTCTACCCTCCCAGCTATGTCAGAAACTCTTTAGTTAAAGCTTTTACTTCTAATTTCGTGCGCTGTAGTGACAGTGATGAATTGATAACACTATTTTGATTCTAGTGTAGGCAATTTTGTTTTCTGTTCTCTATGCATTTTTCAGTTTTTCACATATGGAAAAATTCTGCAGATACCTCCTTCAAAAACGCATCGTGGTCTGGAAACCCCTTTATTAGTTAACTAGATTTCTGATTTGCTAGCTAGACTTGTAATTTGTCAGTGTAATTCCTTATGGTGGATAACATTCAGACTTGAAACAAGCAAGCCAAAGGATTTCTTCTTCTGTACACAGGGGATAATGAAGCAGTTGACAGATATATCTCACTTTGAACGGGAGGTAATTGAGGGCCAACTGAGTAATAGGCAGAAAGCATCAGGGTGGAGACATAGGTGTCTTGCATAATTAAAGAAAAATTACGTGGGGCGATTTGTTCCAGCCTATTAACTGTTAATTTGCACATTTCAGAATTTTGACTCCGACATCAGCAGTGTGGGGATAGATGGGTGCTGGCAGGCTGACAGCCAGCGAATCCTCAACGAGGTGATGGTGGAGCACTTCTTCCGGCAGGGGATGTTGGACGTAGCTGAGGAACTTTGTCAGGTAACGATAAGTGTGGATGTTGACTGTTATCGATCATGGAAAATTATGCTTTGGGTTAGCATCCTTATTTGAATGTTAATGTTCCGGGTGAATATTTAAACTGTCAGAAAAACAGCAGCTTAATCCCATGTTTTCTTACGCTTCAACTAAAAACTGCCTTTGTTTTTTCAGGAATCTGGTCTATCAATAGATCAAAGTCAAAAAGAACCGTTTGTGGAGTTGAATCGAATATTGGAAGCATTAAAAGTTAGAGTTCTGAGACCTGCATTAGAGTGAGTCTACTCAAGTTTTTTTTCTCCCTTTTTTGAATGCTTGTAACAAATCCTTAGTTTTTCACTTCAAAATATACTAAAGACAATATTTAATGTGTCCCATTTGTCCTTTGAGAGATCTAGTTACTGAGTGAACCCCTACCTTCTCCTTTTGTTCCCTCTGTGTCCCTCCCCATGGGCAGTAAGGGTCTTTTTCTTAGATTAAGGATTAACTTGAATCATTTGTGATGCCGATTTAAAGTTTTGGGAAGAAACATCACTTATAGCAACAGTTGTCTGCCATGATGGTATTTAGCCTTATAGTCAATCACTAGTGAACCTTATTCTAAAAGGTTGAATTATGAAGGATACCAGGACTTAGTAAAGGTGTTGCTATCACCAAGTCCTTCTGGCTTCACTGAGCCCTTGGGGTGAGCAGAACTTGACTCGGATCAAAGTTCTCACTTTTCCTCAAGTCACTCTCCCTTTCCAGATAAGGGACTACAGGGTGGGAAGGGGGAGTGAAAGGATAAGTGTGTACTTCGCAGGCTGCTGCTGCCAGGTAGGTGCTGATTAATGCTGGGTGAGAGGTGTGTCCCTTTCCTCAGCAGGAAACATCTCTGCGGTATATGAGCTGGGAGCCTGGACTGACAGTGAGATCTGTTAGTGAGATTTCTTCTGAACAAAACGATTCTCTCCATAGAAGTCAGTGGATAATGCTGAACGCTCAGACGAAAACCAAGTCTGGGAATATCTGAGGTCTATCGATCAACCTTAGACCAGGATATTTTCTTGACCTTAGCAGACTTTACAACCATTAGACATGTAAGCTGGTGCTAAAAGTGACAGTGAAGAGAGAAATCTAATGAAATGTCTCATGGGCTACTGTTTTGATTTCCAGTAGTGGATATGTAACTGTGCTGTACTGTTTCAGAACCACTTTTATTTTAAAAACAAGAAAAACCCAAACAAACCCTCAGCCTATGTTTCAGGGTTGGTTGGTTTGTTTGTTTGTTTGTTTTCTTCTTTAGGTTGCGAGAGCTTTGGTAAGCTTAGGTTGGTGTCAAAAGTAAGTAAAAAAATAAAATAGCTTTAAAGGGACCTTTTGAAAGTAGAAACAATGGAAGAAAGCAAGTTCAATTTTTCTGTTTCATTCCAGAGTATAATTCATACATTTAAAATACCTTTTTTGCATTCAGTGAAATACATTTTCATACCAACAAACGTTTTCTCTTCCCTTTAACATGATCCAACATGGGTATGTCAATTCAGAGGCCTAAACTAAGTGCAGGGATACTCTGATATTCAAACTGTGGTGTTCATAAACTAAATCTTGGATTATGCCTCTGGGTCATGCAAAGTTTGACCTAAATAGTTGGTCTTTGAATATAGTTACACAGGTGGAAAGCTCAGGTGGTTTATTGCTATTGAGTTGGCTAATTGAAGGGAAGCAACACTGAAATGCCTGGTGTTACAACTGAAACAGGATTTTCTGTCAGCTACACCACCTATTTCTTGTAGTTCAAATAGTAACATAGCTGTTGTGAAGGATACCCTCTGAGGAACAGTAACTTGCTGTTACGTCCATCCACTTGAAGTCACTAAATTCATTTTAGCTCCAGTTTGCTAGGCCTTACGCCTTACTCGTTGCTATTTAGTCGTATCTTGTAGTTCCTGCAATGTGTTAAATATTTTTCAAACAAAGGAGAAGGCATGGTCCTTCTTCAAAAGAACTCTTATTCTGAAGACAGCTGAATGAACAGAGAATAGGGTGTATTGTCAGCACAGTTTGTATGCTGGTCTCCCTCCCCCACCCTGTCTCATTTCTGTTTATAATGTTTATTCTGTTTAAACTCTTCAGTGCAAAAGCTATCTGCTTCTCTTTGCCTGCTGCTGGGCACAGAGGGTCCTTATTTATAGTGATGCTTGTGTAAAAATCATGGTTGTTAGTGAGGACGATCAAAATGTGACAGAACTATACAGTTTAGGAGGTAACTGATGTCTTAAATGCTCCGTTATTCCGCAGAACTGCTGATGCTAGTGAATGTATTTCCCATACTATTTCCCAGCAGACGTGGGTGTTCAGGAGAAGGGATAGAAACTGCTCCTGGAGGGACAACCTCTATGTAAGAAGAGCTTGGAGGGGTGGCATTGTGCTCTTTGGGCAAAAAGCTAATAAATGGCTAAAATTGGCACCAATAAATACAGCTTCAGGGGTGCATAAAAGCAGTCCCAAACTGGCCTGTTCTAGGGCCAGGCTACTGACAGTGGTGTTGAAGCAAAAACCAGGTGTTATGCAAGGATAATTAATTACAGTACCACGAACCAGGAAGGGGAGTATAGCAGGGTTTACCCATGCAAAAGGTTGAGATGAAAACAATAACCAGTCTCTCTGGCTCTGCCAGTGCTCTGCAGTTGGTGCTCGGCTTAACTCAGTGTTGGAAACGAAGCAAACATGGGTGGCTCCTGGTCACTGCTATCGAAAGGGAGTTGTCAGATTAATGACACTTTGAAAAGACTTTCAAAGCCCTGCTGTGGTGATAAGAAGTTAGTATTCGTATCTGATTTGAAAAAAAAAAAGACCCTTATTGTAGTTTTTTCAGATTTTCTTACTAATACAAATTCCAACACTTACAAATACTACACTTCACAATTAAATTTAGTATGACTGGCCATAACATTTTTCTTTTTTTGTGGAGTGTGCAACTTGACTTCGTAGGTGCCCAGTCTGGCCCTGCACCCTAAGCCATGTAATGTCTCTACCTCCGCAGGATCCCGTTAATTTCCAGTGACTTTTCTCATTGTAATTTGGTGATGGGGGAGGGAAATCCGTAGGTTCTTTCTGGGTGGATTCTGGCCCTTCTGAGCCCAGGTGGATCTCTGTGAAGTTCTGGTGGGAATGACTTGCAGGTTCAAAGCTTTTGATTGTAATCTCCTGGGGAAGAGATACTGTCTTCTCTTATGTCTGTAAAGCAGCAAGGTGGACAGGTCCTGGTATTTGCTGTGACCTTTGGGGTATGGTTTAAACTTAATTTAATCTTTGCTAGATGTTGTGAAATTAATTTTAACTAAATCCCATGTGGGAGCTAGAAGAGAGCTCTGTGTACCTGTGGCTTGAATAGTATACTATAAACTTTAAAAAGTTCAGATGGATTTGAGTCTCAGAAGTAAAAACATGCTGAAAGTATCGTTTTGAGAGGAGGTAGTAAGATAGGTGTTGTGATTACTAATGATTTTGGATGGTGGTAGAGAGTGTGTGTGTGTGTTGAATGTTTTAAACCTCACTTGTTGGTTTTTTGTCTTTTTATTAGAAATAGGAACAGTGCGTCCTAGACCAAACACCTCAGGCCTTGCTTCTGTGGCTGCTTTCTTCTGATACAAATCTGTGCTGCCACTCAAAGAGCTAAAAATGGAAAGCCTGCCTGAAAGCTAATTTGGAAAAATAGACTCAATCTCAGCAAGATGAAGTACCGTCATGTGGTTGTGAATATTGGCAGTGAGAGGATGGAGGCTCTTTTGATGCAATACAGATTAATATCTCATTAATGTGACTGTGGACTGGAACTAGTCTTACTGTTTATTGATAATAGTTTTTTGTCTTTCAGCTGCTTCTTGGTCTATGGTTGTTAACTTCATGCTCTTGTTTTCTTGGTTGGGAGTGAGCTTTATTGCCACTATACCTGCCTTAAACAGTGGACGCTGATCATACCCCCCCCCCCCCCCAAAAAAACCCCAACCCCAACCAAACCCAAAAACAAAACCTAAAAACCAAACAAGAACAAAAAAAAACACCAAAAAAACCAAACAAAAACAAGAAAACCCCACCCCTCCAAACAAGAAAACCAAACAAAATCAAAAAACCAAACAACGTGGTTAGTCACCCTCCTGGTGGAGATTAGCGTTGACAGTCTTCTGAGGCTGCTTATCTGAAGCTGCTTGAAGTTAGGAACAGTAGAGCTTTTTCTTAGTTCAAAGGCTACATTTTTCACTGTTTCCTACTGAAAGGTTACTGATGTCATTACAAAGCCTTGCCAATAAAGTCAGACTCCTGACACTTTCACCACAACAAATGGACAGTAGGTACTTGAGCATTAACGCTACATCTTAATGCAGAAGGCTCTCTTGCCTTGAAAGCTTTACCAGTACCGTAAGAATGCTTAATTTTCTTATTTTAGTATTGGTTGAAAAGAACAGAAGCCTCGCATACCCCTTCTTTTTAAGGAGTGGTGACTACCTCACTTCCTTGCTGAAAAGTGAAAAGCTCTTTGCTTAATGGGGCCCCCACAGTGAAAAACAGTGTAACTAATTAACACTAATGAGAAACAGATGTACTGAAGAACATTGAAACTTGAAGTTCTTAAGAGAAAGATTGGATTGATTTAGGCCTGACTAAATTGAATTAAGGAAAAAAAACAGCCCACAAAAAAATGAGAGGGATGGATAAAATCTAAATAATAAAATAAATTTTTATGAAATGCTTTAAAAATTCCAGTTCATTTTACTTGGTGTGTGTTTAGGAATTCTTCATGTTATTTGGGAGCCAAACATTAGTGTTGTCATGGTGAATGAGACCCAGAAAAAGAGAAATATTTTTATTGCCCAAGTTGAAAATAACACAGAAAGCAAAGTTTAAGCAGGGTAAAGTACAACTTAAATGATTCTATGATATTTAAACTGATTTTCCCTCCCCTTTCCCCTATCCCCCATTGTAGGGTCTTGATACTATCTTTGAGGCCTCCATAGTCGCACTTCCCCTCTCCAGGGCAACATACACATGCATATAAACATAGTGGCTTTGAAAAAATGTTTGGGGAATGAGGAAGATGGAAAATATGTCTTGAAAGGCTTGGTCAAACTTCTTCAACATGCAGCCGAAGACTATCTTCAATTGTTAAGATTCAGTAACAGAGTGCTATTAATCAAAATACAGTAAATTTTAGCTATTTCTACCTTATGTTATGTCTAATTCAGTCTTGCCTGTGAGTGTTGAATTTTGCAGAGGTTAACCTGTGCAGCAGTGCCAGAAGTACCGTCGTTCACATGTTGTGTGCCCTGTCTTGCTCTGTTACTTGCCATTTTCTGTTCTCCGTGTAAACTCATAGAAGTTCAGGGAACAGTCATATTCTCCTTGAAATAGGTGTTTGATAATTGTAATAATTTCGTATGGTGTAGGCTGACATTCAACGACTCTTGTGTCGTGTCCCATTGTACCTCGTTTCTTCTAGGTGGGCGGTATCCAACAGAGAAATGCTTATGGCACAGAATAGTTCGTTGGAATTTAAACTACACAGATTATATTTCATTAGTTTATTGATGGGTGGAACAGCAAATCAAAGAGAAGCACTTCAGTATGCGAAAAACTTCCAGCCGTTTGCCCTAAATCATCAGAAAGGTACGTTTTTGGTCACATTAAGGGAATTTAAAGCACTTGGATGTGGCACCTTGTAATAAAATATAAATCACGTTCCAAACGTGTTTTAGTCCATTATTTTCATTTTGTTAGAGGCTTCTTATTTTTGTATTTAACATGTATAACCTGAATCCTTACAATTTGAATTAACCCCTCTTTTTTTTTTTTTCCTTTTTTTGAAGAGGGCACATTAAAATTATATTTTAATATGTCTGCACATTTGCTTAAATTTAAGGGTTTTGATTCTTTAAATAATATGTAGATTAGAATAGGACTGCTGCCAGGGTAAAGTGTTAAAAATGCACAGAAATGTTCTTGGAATAGTCATCTGTTATTTTCTGCTGCGTGGGGTAATACAAAGAGAAATGAAACTTTTGAAAAATGGAGAATATGTGAGTTAAGTGAACCATCTGAAACTGAATCCAGTAAAGCCTAATTTTTAGGGGACTGTGTGTATCAGAAAACTTACAAAAAAGTAAACCTGTTTGAAGCAAATTAATAGGCAGCATGTCGTGCTTGTAGAGGGACAAACGACCCCCCAGTCTATCCATAGTGAACTGGAGCTCTTGTAGGTGTTGACGTCTGTTCTGTGATGGCTTTAATTTATTTTGTAGAGGTGAGGATGTGTATTTTTGATTTGGTGTATCTGCCCATTTTCCATGTAAAAGCTAAAACTGTAGACACTGGATTTTATTTGTAGTATAAAATAACTAACTGTTCCTGGTCCCTCACAGATATTCAGGTTTTGATGGGCAGCCTGGTATACCTGCGGCAAGGTATAGAGAACTCTCCGTACGTTCATCTATTAGATGCAAACCAGTGGGCGGACATCTGTGACATCTTTACAAGAGATGCCTGTGCTCTTCTGGGACTTTCAGTTGAATCACCTCTCAGTGTTAGGTATGCTGGTTTTCATTTGCTTTTACGACCAGGTACATAGTGTTTTGGTTTCTGTTTCTTGTTGAGGACCAAAGAAACGGCTTTTGAGAACTAGTCTCATCTAGCTTGTATTAAATAGAGTATGGTTGCAATTAGCTCTAACAAGGTGTGCTGTGCTTTACCCTGCACCTTTGCAGCTCAAGAGGAAGCATTCATGGATGGAATTTGGCTTTCGTAGTTTAGACATCAGTGCGATGGCAATCAGCCAATTATTCCCACAGCAAATGCGTGAAAACTGTCCCTGCTGTTTAACTGCAAAAACCCCCAAAACTCTGGCCATGATTCTGTCAGTAATTGATGATCTTGGTTTTTCATCCACATGTTACTTTACCTGTCTTCTCCTTAGAAGAATGCTTAAGAGTTATTTTGTGATTTCAGCTGCTAGAATTTCCAAATTATTTGCTGGACCTCATTTGCAAAGAAGAAAGAGGCACTTTCAAGCTCAGTAGCTAATCTGACAAAATGCAAATCTGTAGGAGGCTGTTGGAAATGTGAAGAAAAACCAACCTAATCTCCTTCTAGCTTCTCTGAAGATAAAACATATTAGCTGCTATTTAGCCTTTGGATTCCAGTTCCCCCAATATACTCGCCTGACGTTCTCATTCTCATTTCAGATATTAAATAAAAAATAAATTATATGTATCTTTCTGGGCTAGATTTGGTACTTAGCAGAAGCTTTGCTACCTCTTCTTTTTTTTTTTTTTAAATTTGTTTTAGCTTTTTTTTATTTACTGTTTGCATGTTACTATTATTAGAGTTCTGTGCTTAGTTTAGAGCTGTTAAAATTGTCAAGCCTTCTGCATGTGTTTGCACCTCTGTCACAAAATACAACAGAAGCAACAAAGGGAGCACTTTCAGATTAATTGTCTTTCTACAATAAACGTTACGAGTTTCAGTTTGAGGGTTTTATAGATATCTGAAACTTCTATCTCTGGTTTTTGGTTTTCATCTTTTTCCTCTTTCAGTCAAATTAATAGCAGTCCTTTACATTTTAATTGCTCATGCATTGACGCTGTAATATGGTTTTCAGTGCAAACGGCCAAGAGATTTTTGGTGAAGTGGAAAATCCCTGTTATTGATGTTTGGATTGGTTGGACACTTGCTTTGTGCCTGGTGTGAAATCGATTGCACTGAAATGTGTTTACTGTATAGGTGGTATTGATACTCTTGTCATAAATTACTGTCTTAAACCGGTGTGACCTTTGAGCGCTGCAAATCCTGTAGAAATTAAAGCAGCTTGAAGTTAAGTCCCTGCTATAAAATATATTGCTTTCTAGAACACGGGTAGCGGTCACTTTCTCTTGAAGGCTGATTGGTTTCTCCAGTGTGTATCTAATCCTGTACAGGCCTCATGGTCTGAGTTGCTGTGTGGAGTCAGTGGGAAAACTCTTGTTGTACTAAGGAGGTCGTGGTTCAGGGTCTCGAAGGACTACAGGACACCGTTTGAATTTACTATTTACTTGAGTTGTTATACTCTTAAAGGGCTCTTCCAGAGGTGTTTTCATACAGAATCATTAAAGCAGTAATGCTTTTATTTCTACAAATACTATTTGTCTGAACTTTCCACAGGGGTTAACACAAGTCACACTCAGGGCTGAAATAACCAAAAAGCAAAGTGTAAGGATTAAAATGACCAGTCAGAGGTGAAGGATATGATTTTTTTTTAAATTTTTTTTTTTTTTTTAAGCTTAGGCAAGAGATCCATAGGTTTCAGGCGCATCCCTCCCAAGTAAACTAGCCAAAATGTTGCTGCAGAAACAAAAACAAGTGTCTGGAGGGGCAAAGGGGAGAGGAATAAAACTTGCACAAATAGTAAAATAATCTGCCAAAGAAACAGAGCAGGCTAATACCAAGGTCAAATCCTTTTTCTGTTGCTGCTGATTTCCAGGCCTATGGTACTGTAATTAGACTTAAATCCATCAAAACATCTGTTAATTTGTGGAAACTCTGTCATACTTTCTTTTGTAACATAGTGAGATATTTGAAAATAACGTGGCAAGTTCTGGTAATGGGTAACTCCCAGAGCAGGCTGAACTGTTGGGGCACTGGCTTTGGTCAGCTGTATACTGCCATTCTTGTTACAGGCTGTGGTTTCCTTCCTTCACTTGCCTTCCTTTGTTTTTTCTACGTTTGTTTTCTTGATTTAAGGTGAAGGTGGAAAGACATGTTTCTTTATATGGTAATTACAAATAATTAAAGGATTATGGGTTGTGTGTACGTGTGGGTTACATGAAAATTCTTAGGCTGCATGTACTCTTCCATAGTTGAGAGCAACTACCTGTATAAGCTAACATGATGTCTTCCTCCTGTACAGATCAAAATCAAAGTAGGTGGTATAGAAAACTGATTCATTATAAGACTCAGAGCAGGGATTAACTGTTGTTTTCAGTCCAGAATGTAGTACGTGAGGGCCCTAGCTGAAGATGCAGGGTAACTGCTAACCTGCCCCAAAACTCTTGCTTGTTGTACTTGGAGGGAGCTTAGAAGTACAGACAATAACTGAATGACACTCTTGTGTCCCAGCTAACCTTTAAAGTAGAAATATGAAAAATGCTGGTTTCCTAATAGGCACCCTACGTTAACATTTCTTTTTTCCGCAGTTTTTCAGCAGGTTGTGTAGCATTACCAGCTCTAATTAATATCAAGGCAGTTATTGAACAAAGGCAGTGCACAGGTGTTTGGAACCAGAAGGATGAGCTACCGGTGAGTTGATGCTAAGTTATCCCAGGGCAGATTTCTAATGTTGAATGTTGTTTTCGGGTTTCTTCTGTGCTGAATATTAAGGGATGTCACACATGGCTGACACCTCCAGCAGCTCCTGGGCTTGGGACTTCCTACTTCTGTACGGAGACCTCAGGGTCTTGTCCCAGGCCGATGGAGGTGGCTGGTGGTTTCCCATTTGTAGGTTCAACCAGTAGCGAAGCTGAGCATGAACCGCAGACACTCACCCACGCACACACACAAAGGACACGGATATGACCGGCTAGACAGGCTGCCGCAGACAAGGCGCTGCCTTCAACAGCACCCACATACAGGACTTGCATAAAACATAAGTATAGACAGCCAAGATCCCTTCCTCCTCTCTGGCTGGTAAAGGTTGACATACACTGGTGAGAGCACACACGCACCACTCTAGATTCATGAGCAAATGCATGTTCATGGCCCCTCAAATACTGGCATGGCCCTTCTGGCCCCTTTTATACTCCTTTCTGGCTGTTCCTCCCCAATCTCCATCCCCTGCACGTTCCTCCTGCAGTTTGTGTAGTTCTACTAACCCCCTCTCCTCAGAGACCCTCAGGTTTGCGTTCTTATCTGTTGCAAAGTCCCGGTTTCGTTGCAGTTTCTTGATGGCCTATCAATTAGCACGACTGACAAGGTTGTTTCTTGTTACAGTCTCCATTACGTTTGTCTGTCAGGTTTATATTTCTCAGTTTTGTTTGTTGCTCCCCTATTTACTTGTTATCCCCTTTTGCATTGAAAACGTCTTTGATCAAATGACCTTAAAAAACCAGATGCTCTCACCTTCCACTTAGCCTTCACTGAACATATGAGATGTTTCTATATAACTGGACAGGAAATCCATCCCACTGACAAACATTAACTTCCCGTAGCTACGCTTGAGCTCTGTCCACGAGTTGGTTTGCACTAACTCTTTATCAGGCAGATAGGAGATGAAAGAATTAGTGCTACATCTGGGGACACGAGAACTGAATTGGGATCCAGTGCATTATACTTCCAGCACAACTCATTTGTATCAGTTGAAATGAAATTCAGTTGTTACGAAACCCCAGTTTCCCTTTATAGCTCTTACCTGGTGTGTGTAGCTCTCCAGTGGCCTGCTCCTGATTTGGAAAGAAAACCTATTTTGTGCAAACTGGGCATGAACTGAGTTAGCCTCTTTTATTGTAGCTGTAAGAGATTAATTTATAGTGTAAGTACGTGTGTTGAGTTTCTCCCAGCTATGTTTTCTGTAACACTGAGAGTGTAACCTCCAAGCGTGACAGATTCATGCCCTGCCGTCCCGACAGGAATGATTAGCTAGGGAGCATTTGGGAAAAGATTGCTGTCAGATGCAGATCAGTTAATAGTATTATATGCCTCCTTGCATATTGTAAACTTAAGGGTCTCTAGCATGTACTGCTAAGGCAGTAAGGAGATGGGAAGCCTTATTTTCATCGTGCAAAGACAGAGATTAAGTAGCGTGAAAAGGCTATATTGTCAGATTTTGTTGAAGGTGAAACTTGTCAGAACTGAGGACTGGTCGGAGCCAGGAGCTTCAGGTACAGAAGCTGTGATTTTTGCAGTTCTCAATCAATTCCTGCAGTCACAGACCCATCCTTCTCTGTGAGATGTCCCTTTTTGAAATCATTTGGTCCTGATGGCAAGAGTTGTGCTGTACCAGTGTCTTCTGTGTTGGTACTGAAAATAAATGATTCTGATACATTCATTATTGATGTGACATGTGGGTGTCGGGAGAGTCTTTCAAGAAGCTGTAGAACATTAACATAATCAATCCAAGGGATTTTCTCTTTTCTCCCCCCCCTCCCCTCCCCCCCCCCCATGTGAGATCTATCATCTAAACCCCTTTGGAAATTGCTGGCTAGGAAATACAGAAAGTCTTGCTGGGTCATCAGCTCAGTTTTCCTGCCAGGGCATAGAACTGCACTATAATATGCACCGGTCCCTTGGCAGAATACTCTGCTTTGTTGAGGGGAGAAGCAACATAAATCATCATTTTAAGATCACAATTAAGAATTTTTGGCTGGGAAATTGTCAGGCATCCACACAATGGATTTTACTGCCTTCACAGCTGAATTGTGAAATCCGTTAAGTACGGGCCATGACCTAAAGGGATAATTATCTGGAAATGAAGTTTCCCATCATAAATTGTTATGTTAATTTCTTTCACAGATTGAAGTGGACCTCGGTAAAAAGTGCTGGTATCATTCAATATTTGCCTGTCCCATTCTTCGTCAGCAAACAACAGATAATAATCCACCTATGAAATTAGTCTGCGGTCATATTATATCAAGAGATGCTTTGAATAAAATGTTTAATGGCAGCAAGTAAGTACCATTCTTTTATTTCATGCAACATATAGACAAGGACAAATCTTAAGACTAGAATACTGTGTTTCGGGAAAACTGAGTCCATAATTACATAATTGGTGGAAGCTTGTTAATCTTAGAGAATGACTTAGAAGCCAGATAAGCCGGGTTGATGCGCTGGAGAAAAGCATAATAAACCCTCTGATGTTGTAGAAAGTGAGATTATATGAAGGAATGCAATGAACAGAGTAATTTTCCAAGTTGTAAGTACTGTTGTGTTGTCTTAAATTCAAAATGGAGGCTTTTACACACACAGTTTTTCATTGGGAGCAAGGTTAGTAATGCATGAAACATCCCTTAAAGAATAAAATTAAACCTCTGGGGAAATATGGCTTAGTAATTGAGCAGGTAGTTGAATTATCACTGTGGAAATACCCCTTCTTAGATATCAGTGGGGCACCTACACGCTTTTGGGAAGGAGGAAATGGGAGAGAGCGAGCTGTATGGATTTCCTTGAGGAAGAACCAGTGGTAATTTGGATTTAAAATATGCAGCTTCCGTGGAGGCTGTCAGCTTAATTTAGAGCCGTAAGTTGTTTTGCAAAATCCAGTGTGAAAATAAGTGATGCTATGAATGGAAATGTCAAGTGATGTTTGCATTCTTTGCCCTGTTAGAAAAGCCTAAAGGTATGCCTTCATGGGTGACTAGCCATTTTAAGCCAGTAAACTTGCTGCTACGCTATTCCGGTCCCCCATCACACATTCCTGATGCTTTCATTGATCAGCTTTAGTGACAGCACAGCTCTGACAATATTAACTCAGGGGGGTGGGGTGGGGTGTGTGTGAAAGGCCCAAACTTAGAGATGAGGAAAAACGGATCAGTGCTAGAAGAAATATTGTAAGGAGGTGGAATTGTATCAGTGGAGACCTCAGCAGGGAGGCCAGGCTGACCTGTTTAGTCATTGCCTGCAGGAGCTGATCTAAGTGGGTTCTAAAAATCACAGCATTTTGGGAACCAGAGAATAAAACGCACTGGATGCTGAGGCAGTCAAAGTGAAAGCTACCAGCCTATTTAAAATAATTAAAATGCAACAAACTAATCCAGAAGTAGAGATAATAGATTAATCATGAAGAGTAATTTCTTGGTATTTAATAATTCAGGGATGTGTGGGTGAAAGGTGAGAAAGAATATAATTAGAAGAAAAAGCGTGATAAGGTCTCTCTCAGCTAAAGGTGACTTTTATACAGCCAAGTAAAGCATTATGGCTTAAGAGTACATTTGTTTCATGCTAGAGGGGAAAAAAAGAGGAAGGACTATCACTCGATAGCAAACTCGATACCTTTGTAACGGGTGAAAAAGCTTAATGCTCAGTTGTCGCACATTGCTGCGATTCTAACGCGTTGTCTTTTGTCCCCAGATTAAAATGCCCTTATTGTCCGATGGAACAAAGTCCTGGAGATGCCAAACAGATATTTTTCTGAAGAGAAGTTTCATTATGCAGTTTGTAAGTGACACTCTGGATTTCAGGTGCATTTCAGGAGAATTAAAACACACTTGTTCCGTTTTATGCAGCAGACTGAGGACTCCTATGTTTGTATAAGCTAATGCTACAGAAACTTTGCCAACATTTAGTATATACATACCAAGTGGAAATGCTACAGAAATATTATTACCATAGGGCTTTACTATACTCTTGGTCTCCATACCTGATCAAGTTACTACACCAGCAGTTGTCATTCAATGCAGGTTTTTGTACTTAATTATATGGTGACTTTTTACTTTTTAAAAGCAGAAATTGATCACCCCCATTTGTTTAATATTCTTCCTGCTATTATTCTGTCATTCTATTGATAACTGTCACCTTAGAGAATGTTTGTGGAAAAAGTTTTATTTCCTGTAACGTGTACATAATTAAAGGTAAATACTTCAGAAAAAAAAAGTTTGATAAATTGAATAGTGGCTATAAAACTAATTTGTATTTTTTTTTTTTTTTTTGCTGAAAAAGCTGTGATATATTCTGCGTTTTTCTTTCAAACATTTTTTCAACTTTTACATAGAATTCAAAGTAAATGTGCATATATATAAAGTATATAAAATATATAGCCCCAAGGGGCTACCTGTTAAAATCCATCACTAATTTATAAGGGTGATGTGCGGCTAAATTACTACTGGAGCAGAGAGGGAATAGGAAATCCTGTTCTTTCAGTTTCACGATTGAGAAGTGTTTGTGTAAGAGAACATTCAATAAATTCTGAAGTGGAAATGCTTTTAGTCGATGACATTTGCTCTCTGGCCTTTGTAGTCATGTTCTTTGAACTTTGTATTCAGGATTAGGCTATAAATGTCATGTTGCTGTATAGTTTAATAGTCATTATAGTGTGCTATTTATAAACAGTTATCAAAACCAAATAAATTGTAGAATTATTCATTGTTAAATGGGGGAAAAGCATGTTCTGATGCAATCTACTGATCACGACTCTGCATTTGGCAGAACTGGGCCCTACATCATATATTAGGAAGTAGCAAGTTTTCTGTAGCTTGAGAACACTTTGCTTCTAGCCTTGTTTTTGTAGTAGACTATTACTGCCATTGCCACTTTTTCTGCTAAATTTGTCATATCGTTGACTAGGTAAATTTGTACTCATAAATGAGATGTAGATCATGGCAGTTAAATCTTTTTTAGTGTGCATATATTTGTATTTATTGCACTGTCCTATAGTAGGGCAAGCAGCCATAAGGCATGCGAAGCTACATGTAAAATTATATTTCTGTATTGTGTAGTTAAAAAAAAAAAAAAACCCACAACAAAAAAAACCAAAAACAACCCAAGCTTATATGGTTGAATACTGACACACTGGTTGAATGCACTAGCACAATGCACTACAGAGAAGACCGTCTTTGAGAAATCTACACCTTTTGAATTTGTATGTCACCTGACATGAGAGACTGAGTTGGACTCTATCGGATCAGTGACAATGGACATCCCTAAAGAGACATTAAGAGGAGCAAGTCAAGGCACCCAAATTTTAAACTTTAAATGTGTTTGATACGTGTGAAAAATAGAGGTGTGTGATTTTCTGCAAAACTTAAAATTGTATTCACACTGAGTTCAAAACAACCGCGTTACCAAGTGGTAAAATCAACAATAAACGGGTGAGGATATTATTTTCCATGTAGGTTTCCTAGTCTTGCTGAAATTGCTTTTAATCTTTTATTTTGAGTGGAATTGCTTAATGCTTTGGATTTATATGAAATGGCATATGAAGTATTTAAAAAGAAAAATAGTAACAAAACTCCAAAAAACCACCCTGAAGTGTAAGTGCTGCATCTCTTTCTCTGTTACACTGCTGGTATTTTAGCATTGGTGTGAACACTGGTTGGTGTTGATAGTGCCTCTAACACAATTGCTTAGAGTACAAAAATGGCACAGTTATTAAATGGCAATAGGTACAAATTCAACTTGAGTATTAGAATGTTTTTAATACAAAGTGGTCCTGTTTTCCCTTTTAAATGCATAATACAGATCCGTAGCTAATTCAAAAACTCAGCTGTTTTCACCAGATAATTGCAATTATTTTCTTAGCTCTCTGTATGTTTACTTAAAAATAATTGCTTGCAGTTTTGAAGCTCCACCAACAGATGATGCTAGCAGTTTAATATAGAATGCTTATGTGCTTACAGTAATGGGATGTTGTGCTGGGCGTTTGTGAAACACATCTACATTTTGGTTGTTACAGCTATCCAGTTTGCCCTTTGAGGTGATGCAAGTTGTCTCCTACTACTGCCTGATATGCTTCTGGTAACTAGAGAAAGTGCTCGCACAGGGAAAAGTGAATAATACTCTGAGGTTTTCATACTTTAAAATATAGTTAGTACCTGATATGCATACATTTTCTCTAACAGGATTTGGGAATATCCATTGGGAAAAAAAAAAAAAGTATTACACTTTTGGACCCGATTGTGAAGCCTTTAACTAGTCCCTTTGTACAGCAAGTGCCTTGTAATGAGACTGCTGTGTAATGAGAGTGAAGAGACTCAGCCCATTTATATCTGTATCGAGATCACTGTGTCACTTCTGCATACTCTGTTGGGCTTGCAACTGGTGCTTCCCTCCTCCTTTGCAAAATGTGTCAGAACAGCAGCTCTGTGGCAACAAGTGCACCAGCTAGTGATGTAGTAATGTAGATAGGCCGTAAGCCAAGATTTTTTTGACCACGCTTATATAAAAGGTTTAGTTTAGCTTATGAATGCTCTGTAAGTAATGGATGTTTATAAATATGATTTCTGTAGCAGCAGCTTGTTAGTAGTGTTAGTTCTATGTCTATTAATAGACTGAGTTTTAATTTTTGTAAATGTCTTAAATAGGAAATCTATTGTGATATGTTCTTGTGGGGTTTCAAGTCTGACTTGTGGTATAAAACATAATCAAACCTTAAATGGAAATGAAAATAGTACATAGCCTTTTTGATCTCAAAAGGTATTGATAATTTTTGTAGTCCTATGGCCTGTCATTAACACAAAGCTCATGTCTTCATCTCCTGTTAGTACTCTTGATGATCGGCTGCTCTGTGAAGTATTTTTGAATTATGTAGTCTTTTCCTGCAGTGGCTTCAGCACCACACACTGCAAATAGACGTGGCTGAACACGCTAAAAATCAGTGTTTCTCTACTGAACTATTGTACTGATTTCAGCCTTCTATCTGTGAGTCAGGTTAATTAACGTGTGTAGAAGCTGCAGTGAAAGCTGTGTTTTACAAGTGATGAGTTAGAGCTTCTGATCCCTGTTAACTTAGACCTATCTCCCTCCTGTTGCTTTCATTCTTTCTTCTTAACATTTTACAGGATGGCTGCTGCTAAAATTTAAGGTTGAAGTTATTTATGACTGCTCAGAGCCAACACGCCGGGTTTAACACAGTAAGTTTGGGTTAGATTTTTCCTTGCAAGGTTTGTTTTGCCTACTGGAAGGTACTGTTTTCCTTTCCGAGCTTATCGCTGCAGAGGTTGATTTGTCTCTAGGGGGAAAAAAATTCATGCTCCTTAATCCATCCAACTCTTGCACTTTTCCTTTAGTGAATAGGAGACTGCAGTGTGAGGAAAGTCACTTTGAGAACAAGAAAAAAAAGAGATATCTGTAGCGAGTAAAGCTATAATGTAGTGTTACATGACTGTTCTGAATTTAATTCAAGCCCTAATATATAAAGGAGGAGTGGTTTACAAAAATGGAGAAGAGAAACTTAATATTCCTTTATGACTTCATGTTTGCATTAAATTAGCAGTCCTATAGGGGAATGTGGAAACTGGAGTTGTTTACAGCCTAAATATAGGAACTAAATATACAAACACAGCTATTCTGTCTGACAGTTTTTCCCCCTCAGAACTGAGAGTAAATCCCAGTATTTTCCAGGGTTTGTAAGTTACACAAGAGGTTTCCAAGAACGTGGAGCACAACCAGATGTGATAGGTCTCCCACAACAAAAATCTTACTTATTGAATTTATTCAGCAGAGCTCAGGAATGGGAATCCAGTGATGGATAGGTCATGCTGACCCTGCATGTCGAATAGATTTGATTTCAGATGAATCAGAAGGAAGAAACCTAGTTATGGGAAGGTCATATTTCACCGTCTTTTTACTGTTCTTCCAGAGACTTCTGTAATTCTTTCCTCACCTTATTCTGCTTTTCTGTCTTGAATGCTGCAGAAACCGAAGGAAGGTTATGGTTTCTACGGGGTGGCTTCCACATGCACCACAGTGTTGGTCTGAGGAGTCTGGGTTGAATTTAGGTGCCTTGACTGTGACAGGTCATCTGTCAAATACAGGCTTGGACAGACAAAGTGACTTTAACTGACCAGTCCAGTTACTGGCTCTTCTGGGGTCATCTTGGCTGTATTATTTATCTGGACCTTATTTAACTCATCAAAATCCTTTATCGCTCAGAAAATATTTCAGAGTGAGTGAAGCACCGGATGGAGGAGAACCGGGTGTCTAACAAAGGCAACAAATTCTGGATGCTCTGTGTTGTAGGGGCATCTGATGCCTTCCTCAGCTTCATGTGGCTTTCAGTGACCATCTTGTACTCTCTTTTTTTTTTTTTCTTTATTAGTTGAGGTTATGCTTAAATTGTAAATCATGTCTTACTCTTTCCACCATTAAGCATTAACTCCTAGGTAGTTTGCCTTTAGCCCATCAGCTTCTGAGAGTTTTGAGCTACTCCACTATTAGTTTTGAGCAACTCCGCAATTAGGTAACCCTCAACCTCTGAACAAATTTATTCCTTCCACTTCTCTTTGAAAGTCATTCTATATCTCAGACTCTTGTTTGCTTTGTAATGGCTCCCAGCCTTTTCCTCTGCACCCAGTGCAGTCTCCTCACCGTGTGACCTAGAACTTCCTCCACATGCTATTAGCAAAAAGCTGTCAGATCTGTAGGGCCTGTCCTACAACAGCTTCCTGCATGGAGAAACAAGCACCCTTGAGCTGCTTCTCTAGACTCCAGCTCAGCCAGTCCTTCCCTTTTCCTCAGTGCAAGCAGCAGTCCAGGCTTCTTGCCCAGACATTGCTACTCAACCACAAACCTCGGCCAGTTTGCTCCGAACTTGCTAGAGTCATCTACGTGCCTTCTTGCTTGATGCTGTGTTAGTCATTCACCTCTACAGGAGGGCTGGAGTTGCTCTTGGCTCCTTCCCTTCTCACTGCTGCACTGATATTTGCATCTGGTTATTAAGGTTTTGGTGCAAAAGATGTGGTTTGGTTTTTGCCTTCTATCATTAGGGGTGCAAAGGTAAATGTTTGTCTTGTGAAGAAAATTCAGGTCTTATTAAGCTGATTATAAAGAATATTGTTCCTCAGCTCTACATGTAAATGGAAAACTTAACAGGCCTTCTTGAGCTATAGGTTTAAATCCGAGCTGGCTACAGCTGACCTGAACTGGAAGATGAATCGATGGGTCTGCGTGGAAGGAAGAGTTGGCGAAGGAAACTCAATCTTGCTTTGGAGAGCTGTGCTGCGTCTGCTGGAGGGTTCCTTGGTGAAGTCAGTCTGGTGGTTTGAAGCAAACTTCCCATGGATGTGTCTGCCTGTGAGATGTTCCTTTTTTTGGGGGTATTCAACATGAAACTCGGGGCAGTGACTAAAAAAGAATAATTGCTTATTCTGGTGCATTCCCCAAGCTGCCTCTTCTGGTTCCCTCAGCCTTCTGACCTTCTGCAGAGCTGATTTTGCTGGTTGTGTAGCAAATGCTGAATCACAGTAGTTCAGTCCAGTGTATTTGGTGTATTTCTAAAACGTATTTAAATTGCAGTGGTTCACAAATAGAAAAGCCCATTTAAGAAGAGACGAATGAACAACTTTTACCCCTGGGTATCTTGGGACGGACAGCAGTCCGTGAACATGTACTTGTAGTATCTCGCAGAAAGTCTGCAGGTGGAGAGCTGGATATGCTTTTAAAATTAATTCCTTAATAGATTTATGCTAACTCATTATATCTGTTACAATGGTACAGAGGGATATATTTCTACTGATACTTTATATGCAGTTTGCAGCCAAGCTTAATATGCAGTCTGGGTGATAGATCCCTTTGGTTGTCTACAGATCTAAGAACCAAAATCGGAGACCACCAAGATCTGTGTTCTAAAGAGATGCAAAGACACGAATGAAGGTAAAGAATTGAAGACGACACCCGGCTGATAGTTAGTGAGTAAGAAGCTGAAAGTTGCTAATAGAGTTCAGTGAGCAGTCGTGTATTTTTAATTGCTTGATTGTACCCAGTAAAAAGCCATAGCCTCATAGCTTACAGCTGTGTTGACGTCCAGAAATTGGCAGGCAGGAGAATTTGTAATGTGTTCATTAACTGGGCTTTCTTCTACATGAAATGTGCCCTCTAAAGAGGGAACATCCTATATAGGCAGCAATATTGCAATGAAAGTCCTTTCTTTGCAGTGCTAAAACCGCTGGGAGCTTCCTAGGTTCATGAATTGATGAACGAAGGCTCCGATTACCTTCAAAGATGAGATTTCCTCTTTACTTTCTTTTAAGGCATCTGGTTGTGCAACCAGAGCTTGAACCAGTAGGAACTAGTTGCCGCAGGCAGTTGTGTGGTGGTCAGTATTTACCCCTTTTTGCAATACCTGGATGCACGCTGGGGTCCTGGGAATTGTGCCGAGCAGGGCGTACCCCGGGCGCTATGTGAACTGTGGCCTGCGGAGTGTAGGTTGGAGGTTCAGCATGAAGGTTCGTAGAGGGAGACAGGAGACATCCCAAAGTTTCCTGAGTTTGGCGTTGGGGTTAAAAGACATCAGCTATGTTCTGTGATTCTGAACTAGAGGTCAAAAATCGGTAGCCCCCCCTGTGCAGTGGATTTTGCGCTGTATACAACTGTCAGTGTTGTAATCTTTTTTTCTAGATGTTGATTTCCTGTGTAAATGAAGACTACTAAAAAAAAAAAAAACAAACAAAAAACCCCCCAAACAAAACAAACAAACAAAAACCCAAACATACACTGCTTGTGGTTCTTTGTTACATTCTTCTGTGGTGTCAGGAGGGCTTTGGCTGTATTGATCTCGCTGCAGGACCAGGGTCTTAGTGCAGCACCGCACAGTGGAGCATTGCTATTAGTAATGTCAGTAGTTAGTAATGCCCAAACATACGTATTTTACATTGCTTAGAGTATTTTGCTCTGTTTATCCTGCATTAGGATTCCATGCAGTTTTCTGTAGTGAGGAATTTGTTGTACGTGTTCATCTTATTGAAATGCTTTTTGACTTTAAATACCCATATTCTGTTTTTCACTACAGGATTGACCTCGGTAGGCTCTCATAGCAGCAGAACTAGCAGTAAATATTTAACCTGTGGATCATGAAGTAATAATTTCATTTGAAAGAACAGCATAGCTTACAGGGAGTAAAATACAGAAAAACGCTTCTGCTAAGTTTTCTGTTCGATGTTTAACACTATACATTTAATCTTGGTGTCACATGCCACATTCAACTACTGTGCTAGAGAAAATGCATTTTCAGGGAAATGCTTCCCATGTGGAATATGTGGCCTTTTGTGGGGGAACAACAGATGCATGCAGTCAGATCACTTCACCTTCTTTCTACAAAACCATTTAAAAGAGCCAGAGTTTGAGGGGAAGGTCACTGTGGAAGTGGGGAGACGATCTAAGTTGTTAGAAGAGGATTTAGGTTCGGGGGATAGCACCGGGTCAGGAGGAGCATTGCCTGGGTTACAGGTGTAGACCAAAGCTCCAGTGTAATGTGAAAATCCAGGATAAAATGATTGAGAACAACGAGGAAACAGCTGTAGAGAATGCTACCAGTGAGGTAGTGATGTTCCTACTTCTTGTAAACTGTTTTGCAGAAACGCTTTATGAATTAAGGCTTTGTAATTGAAAACTTTTAGCTCAAATTAAGTCAACAAGAGACTCCAGGACGAGCTAATAATAAAATTGATGCTCATAGGAGAGAGAGAGAAAAAAGGTATGAGCTTTTCACCTGCATGGTTAGAGCTGACCATAGGATGAGATCGGACTGGTTTAGGTAACCATAATGTATTTAAACAGGGCTAAAGGCTGGACCCAGTCTGCCTAGAAACAGGTTGGTGAGTAGATCTGCTTCATGTTGTTGTAAAAAATGCAGCTGCACGTTGGTGATAAGGCTGACTCAGGCACTGCAGGTGCGGTGAGAACCTTGCTTCTCCCCAGCTTAGCACCCGGGGTTTGAACGAGGCCACCCTTAATAGATCGGATGTGTCTTAGTGTTTCTTAATGTCTGTGAATTCATAGACATTTTAATGTTAAGGCTTTTCTGTTCATTTTTTCTTTATAGTGTGCGTAGATACATGTAACTGTCATGCAGTATTTGCCTGCTAGTGTTTAGATACACTTATCTAGTCCCTAATTTTTTTTTTTTTATTAAGTATTACAAAAAACTAAGTTTGGAAGAACTTTGTTTCTTTCTGCATTTCTCTCCTTCCCAGCTTGTTTGCAGAGGAGGAGGCTAGCAAAGGGTTTCTTTCATTCTTTTTTTCCCAGGTTTTTATCAGCCCCTTGGCAAGAATACCTGAGCACTTCCAGAGTCTTTATCTCATCCACCTTCATAGCACCCGCCTGGGATGGGGGAGTGTTGTGGGGCCCATCTTGCAAGTCCCTGGGAAAATCATTTTAGATCATTTTAGGCAGTGGTAACCTGGAAACTGAACTCTGGCATCCTAAAGCTCAGGCTGGTATGTAAATTGCTGCCTTTTCCCTTACCCAAGACTTTCTCAAACCCTCATGTATTATCTTATGAAGGATTTTAGCTTTTCTGAGGCTAGGAACTGAAGAAAGACATAAACGTTATTGAGTCTGACTAGAAACACTTGATTTATTTTTTTTCTCAGTTCTTGATTTGCAAGTGTAGTAACAAAATATTTACAGGAAATACAGAGCTGAAAAAACAGAACTCATTGTAGTCAATCAACGTGTCCCAAGTCGGTATACTAAAAGTCCTGCTTAACTAAAGCAAGTGACAAAGACTGTGAGTTTTTTGTTTGGGTTTTTTGTTTTTTTTTTAACTACTCAACCATTTCTTCCAGAAAGAAAAAAAGAAAATCCCACCTTCCTTGCTCAGGCAAAGCTCCTGCTGAAATCGGTTCTAGCAGCAGAACAAGGAGAGCAAGAGGGAAACAGTGAACCTTAACCCCCAGGACTGTAAAAACAAAAGAAGTAAGGCCCTTTAATCCATATTTACCTTCTCAGTGCAGCCTCGTGTTACGTTAGATGAAAAAGTAAAGCTCCTAGGAGATATGTGGCACCACAAAAAGAGGGTGTAAGTGAGGGCATTTATTTCTAAGTCGTTTTGTAGCAAATTCAAATTTTGGCTGCATTTTAGAAAGAAATATCACAGCATCAGGATTGACCGGTTTCTTTTGCCTGAACCACAGAGCTCTGTCACTGGGAATAGAGATGGCGTTCGGCCTTGGGAATTAATTTGAAAACCTCAGGTTTTGGAGGGAGCTGTGCTTTAGCGTGCAATTCACAGAAGAAGTGCCTGCTTGCTGTCTGTGTGTTTGCTCCATCTTGTCTTTTCAAATTTGTCAAGGTAGAGTGCACGAGGAGTAGTAGCATTATAGATATAACGTAAGTGATGGGCTTATGGGGTGACAGCTCCCAGAAGACGATCCAGAAGCCAAAACTTGCAGATGCTTATACGTGTCGGCTTGGCGTGCTAGGTTTCACATTGGGCTTCCCATTTGCAGGTCTAGAGAGAGAAAAGGTTTTGATTTACTTTGATGCGAAAGGAACAAGAAGGCAATTAATGTATGGCTGCTGGTCAGCTCGTTTAGCCTTGGTCTGCAGCCAGGGACCTCCAAGAGCAGGCTGCAAAGTGTTCCTAAATCCTCTTTGTGCTAGTGACAGATCTGCCAACATGTCAACTAGTGACAGCCAGTAGAAGGACTTTCTTAAGATACACTGCTAATCAATTGTTACACTAATTAAAAAAAAAAAAAGGGGGCTTTTTTTAATTTGCCTCTGACTTCTGCACACTCCTGTCCTCTCATCAAGCTTTTCTCCACATTCAGAAATGAATGAATGAAGAGGAGCTCAGGGCTTTTTTGGATTTGGGGAAGCTGTTACCAATTCATAAGGACGACTTCTTGTTGCAAACCAGTTTCCTGCAGAGGAGTTTAAAAAGAGGCTTTCTGGACAACCAGCGTGCTCCCAAAATGATAGAAATTACTGGTCTCCAGCAACTGATAGCTTTTTGCTGATTTAATGAGTTGGAGATTTGGCACCTGTTTTCACTGAAGATTAATTTGTGGTGGAAAATGAATCCTTCAGCTGCCAGTGAGAATCCCAGGCCAGATCCTGAGGCACTCTTTAATTGAGTGAATTGCACTATTAACTTCCAAAGAGCTTAATTTCAATAAGCGGTAACAGCTCAGAGCAGCAGGAATTTCCTCTCTAAATAAAAGCTTAAATATGCTACAACTGCTTAAACCAGGACTCTGTCATGTTAGCACTGCTGAAGGAAAGCTGTCCTTGATGAGATGATTTCCTGAGGCGCTTGTAACCCAACTGCTCCAAAATGGAAGAGCTCTGCAGTGTGTTTTTCCCCTTAGGGACAGAACATTTTTGCACAGGGTTGGCAACAGAAATTGAGATAAGTGAAGAATGCAAGCATCGTCCTAAACAAGGCTGCGAGAAGAGCTCTTCGTTATCACTTAGCCCTGGGAAAGCCAGGCCAGGATCGGAAGAGCGCTGGGTATAAGAAGTATCCATCATAAAACTGACAGGCTGTTCCCTTTTTCAGACAGGTAAAAGAAAATGCAGGTCTGTGGGTGCAGCTGTATTCTGATACATACACAGAAAGATCGCACCCAAAGGGCAGAAGGCATTGCCACCCAGTGCCTCTTTCCTTAAACACTATTATTATTCAGGCAATGATTTCTGATGCGTTCTGCCTTTAAAAAAAAGAAATTGTAGGGATCCCTTTTCTGTTAATGTAGCGGGAGGGAGGTTCTTCCTGAGTGATCGTATTAATTTGGACAACTAAAAAAAACTATTAACTTTTTCACTATGAAACCCATACATGTATAACAAGGAATTTGAATTTATCTAATTTAAAAGACGTTTGATTTGCAAAGAATAAGGCTCCAGAGGTGTGACAATACTGTTCCAAACTTTCTTGCAACCCAGCTTTTCCAAGCGCTAGCGCTAGGCTGAAGCAGCAGCAGGGATTTCGGTGCTGGAGCGTTCTCTTGCCGCAAGCCCTCGGGTGCACTCTCGGCACAAGGCTCGCAAAACTGCAGAAGTGGGTTTCTGCAGAGCAGGCGAGGTGAAGAAACCGGCCGCAGGGAGGTCGATTTGCAGAAGAAAAATGCCTGTTACTTGCTGGCAAAAGGATTTCTTGTTCAAAACTGGCAAATTGCAATTCTTATTGCGATGGTGTTTTCCTGGTGAATCAGCATGATGGGTGGGTTGGGGAGGCAGGAGGGAAAGCATAAAAAAAGGATTCCTGTCTGCCCTAGAAAACAAGTTAACTCTAAAGCTATACATATCTGCATTGCTCTTTCTCAGGAAAGTCATCTAGGGCTGCATCAGCCTCTCTGCTACTGTTACTTAGTGCCTGTTGGGGACCAAAATTGTGCAGAGGGGGATTTGGGATGCAATAACCTGCAAAAATCCATGGGCACAACCTGAAGGTCCAGTGATGAAATCAAATGAACGCTCTGGGGAGGGGAAGGAATGAAGTTGGAGTCGTGCACTGGGAGTGCTGAAACGTGGTGTTAGTTCTGAGCATCGGGTGATGCACAAAGTTTTTAGGCTGCCACAAACACCTCCCGTCTTTCTGTTTAGTACCTACTGCAGTGTCAGTGCTCAGTGATTTGAATTACTTAAAATTGAAAAAAACTAAACACAGGAGAAGAGAATCTTATCTCTTTTTCTTGCCCTTAATTCATTACACAGTCCCCTCCCATCCACCATATATCGCATGAAGAATTTTTAGGTCGCTTTTTGGCACCTACCTGCTTTATCTCTTGAGGGTGAGATGCTGCTGAGGTTAAGAGAAAAATGTCAACACTTGTCACTTACTAACCTTTTACATCTGCATCTTCGTCTCCTGGTTTCTAAAATAAAAAAGAAAACGTTTTAGTTCAAAGATACCGAGTCACAGCTCAGTAAAGAAATGCTGCAGCAAGGGAGGGCTGGCATTCCCTAGCAGCTTGCTATCTTTAAGACTAACAACAGAAACCAAGCTTTATTTTTGAGGAAAGCCGTGCAAGTGAGTGGTGCCGCAGCTCATGTTTCCCTGGCAGTCCACTTAAGAATTTTCATGAATTAAATTTTTATGTGAGTAACAGTAGCAGGGTCAGCCTGGGAACACTGACAGTGAATTTTTTTTTTTTTTCCTGCTGTCTTCAGCAACTTTGGCATGTTGCTGAAAATCCATCGGCAGCAATTAATTTTTACAACAGACGAGCGGCAATGATGCCATGCAGCACGCAACCAAGCTGAACGATACTCTTCCCCATTTTAGCATCTATGTTGTTATGTATTCAGTGAAATACAATGTCGAGCCATTGATTTTTAGCACAAGGTAAAAACCTGTCCTTGAGGGTTCGGGCTGCCTGCTGCAGAAATTAATTGCAGCTAATGGCTTTTCACTGATCATTCACCTCAGCATTAAAAGGCAGAAATAAATCACTGAGTGGCATTTGTAGGTTAATAGATGTTGCAGGTCACCAGGGAATCCTAGTGCACGTGGAGGGCTCCTGGTGACTTCAGAGGGAATTTGGACCAACTCCGGGTGCTCTGCTGCATCATCAGCTATTTTCCTTGAGAAGAATGACTTTTGGCTGTGCCTCATCAGTGTTTTTTCATTTATTCCTTCCTGTCGGTGCAGACCGTGGTGATTAGTATTTTTTTCAGCATCCTTCAGCCCTGAAATGGTATTTTTTTTTAACTGGTTCAGCTGGCAAATTCATCTCACATCAGCTGCAGGCTGTGGGGTCAGTGAGGATCTAGTTAGGTTAATTCAGCAGCAAAACACTTTGGCGTTCCAGGCAAACAAGCTGAGCCAGTTTAATGAAATCAGTGTAACTTCTGGGGGTATCGGGAAACTCCCTGAAGGAAAGTTAAACTGATTTCAGTGAGCGTTAAATTGATTTAAATACATTTGCACTCACTGCTTGCTCAGGGTAATTTAAAGACATTTCAAACACGAAATTTCACCAAAGGACTTTTGCCTGCCCAGAGATTTTGCATTTCTGCTTTAACCCTAACAGTCTCTGAACCTGTGTAATTAAGTTGCTCATTTGGTTACAGCTCAAGCTGCTAGTGGGAGTCTTGGCATTTGAATTTGCAAGCCCCATGCTGGAGCATGTTTATCCTATTTTGCCAGTGTTTCAGGTTCTGGTACTTTTACCCCCTGATACACCAATTTAAGGATGGTAGACGCAATACAGCTTCATAGTGTAAGTTTTCTCTATTTAAATGCTATTTTTCTTCCTTGTAGTGTAGAAATTGATACTTACTTCTCAGGCTAAGCCTACTGGTGAGGAAAATACGGACACTGATTTTTCTTTTTTTTTTTGACAGCGGTCCTTCTCTTGGGTTGACTGTTATCCTGGTTATCTAATGCCTACGTAAAGGGGATAGCTAGAAGATCCATTCACCTGAAGGACAGGGCTGCGGTTTCGGGCTAGAGGAATATCTACAGGGGGTTACGGGTGAGCCTTACGTTGACACAGCACGATGGTGACAGCCAGGGCGATGAGGAGCAGGAGGCAAGCGCCTGCCAAGGGAACCCAGATGAAGATGTCACAGAAGAAATCCAGCTCTTTCTCCTTGTTGGTCTCTGCAGGAATAGAGAAGAGGAAAGGTCCACCGGGTGCTCACGGCTGGTGTTATGGCCAGCTCTGATGGAGCCAAGGGACCTGCCTGGCGTTCAGCGAGACTGGTGGTGAGGCAGAGGGCTTCCCCTCGCCCCCAAAGGCAGAGGTGGGCACCAGGGATGTCCACGAGCGCAGCATGGGTTGTCCTTCCCAGTGGTGAGCGTTCGTTAGTGCTGCTGCTCCAGGCATTTTCCTGGGGACTTGTGGGAGGACACGTAGCCAAAAGTTTTCTCGTGTCCCCTGCCGAAGCTAAAACCAGCACCAGCCCCCAAGGCTCTGCCCTCCCTCCACCTCTTCCCAGTGTGCCCAGCCAGGAGACATGCTCGTGCTTTTAAAATCACCCTTAGCCTTTCCTAAGTAGGATGAAATGTTGGGGTTTAATCCTCCCAGCTGCACGTACCCAGGTATCCAACTCCGATAAAGCTCTAAGGATTTTCCCTCCCCCTCCCATCCCAAAATGCCTGCAGCATCCCCCTCAGTATCAGTGGACCAGAGCCCAGCTATTCCCCTCTCCCTCCCGGCAGCTGGGCTACCTGGATCCAGGGTCTTCAGGCAGGGGTCCTTTTCGGTGATGCCACGCTGGGTGGTGGGTGCCGGTGTGGTGGGTGCTGCTGTGGTGGTGACTATAAATGAAAACGGATGAATACAGCATATAGGGAAATACCATAAAATAGCTCTCTCCTGCCCTTCTGCTCTCCCACCCCTGCCAGGGCACGGCTGCTCCTGTGGCCAGCGTAGGACTCGACTCCAGGGGAACTTCATAGAGCCCATTTTGGATGGTGACTCCCCCAAGGAGGGTCTCCCAAGACCCAATAAAGAGCTGCAGGCTCCTTATTTCTTGCTTTCTACCACCATCTTCAGAAAGCCTAAGTACCCTGAGGTTGGTAGGACTTTTGGGACCAAAGTGAGGTGAAGAAGGAGGAGGTCGTGGTGGACTTTGCTTTAAGTCTCATCCCTTCAGAGCCACGAATGGGTGGAGAAGTGGGGATAGGGAGGTGATGCTGGGTCTGCCCATTCATCTTTGCCTTTGGGCAGGGGTGACACCACGAGAAGAAATGGCAAGCAGGGAGCCTCTGGCAGGAGGACGGGTGCGTTGGTCACAAGATGCCTTGGGCAAGCAAGTAAGGAAATGGGATTTGTGGGAGAGGCGACTGATTAAAAAGGCATGGGCAGGGGGTGCTGGGCATTCTGGCAGAGCTAAGCAAGGTTGGGTGGAGGTGTTACTGACCTGGGAAGAAGGCAGGCTGGCCCGGGCTGAAGTACAGCATTTGGTTGCTGTTCATGAGGCAGAAGTAGTTCCCCTCATCCTGCGGTGTGAAAGACTTCACTACCAGCCGGTAGAACCTTCTGTCTTTTGTCGCCTCGAAGCGTGTGGATGTCTTCTTGTTCCCCTCAAAGGTGGTCCGGGAGAGGAAGGAAATGAAGACGATGAAGTGAAGGGTCCCACCCTTGTCCAGGCGGATCCAGAATACGCCGCTGTCCTCCTTGTCGGCCAGACACACCAGCTCCAGCCGCTGTCCCACCCGGGGGTGCGTGATGCTGTTGTCATGAAACCCGGCTGTCATCTTGTACCTCTGGCCCCGGATCCCAGGGCAGCCTGCGGGAGAGAAATCCTCATGAGAACCGCTTGGGAAGAGCCATGTCCCCTCTGGGCTAAACTTTGTTCCACGTCCATGGGGAGTGAGGTCAAATGCAAAGGATGACCGTGCTGTCTGGGTGACTTGAAGGTTTTGTGGAGTCTTTGCTGGGATCGTACTCAGCAGTCAGCCACCCCGGCTTTAAAGACGGGTGCTGCCCTTCAGAAAAGCCTTTCAGCTGCCTTCTCGGGGATGGCACCCCTTCCCAGCTTATCTGAAGTGACTCCCTAAAAACACTGACTGCTAAATCCCCTTGTTTTCCCCTTCCCTCTCCCCTCCAGAACCACTTCTCCGACCGGGCTCCCTTCCCGGTGCCTATGATGCTGCAGCCACCCCTCTGGCTGCCCTACGCTGGCTGAGATGATGCCACCTTTACCTCCACAATTACTGAGCAAACCTCAAAGTCAGCCTTTTTGGATTGCTTTTTCTTTTCCCTTTAACTATTTAGCTCAATTTCTTGGATTCAGTGGAAGGGATTTACTTGCCCCTCCCGGTGAAGGTGTTGCAAAACCCTGTGTCCATACTCACAGAGCCCCAGCGCAAGCAGAAGGAGCAGTGCAGGAGACCCGGCCATCTTCTCCTAGGGGTGGCCGTCCTCGGGGATGGTGCAGCAGAGCAGAGATGAACTTTCTCGCTTGGCTTAGGAGGCTGCATCGCTCTTTGGAGAGGATGTGATGTCATCAGGACCCTCTTGGGTAAAGAGACGATGTTCGCCATCTGCGGCAAAATGAAGGGGAAAAAAAAAAAAGATTTCTGAAGAAATTCAGTTCTAATTCAGAATTTGGGCTCATTTAGCGTTACCAGTTCTTAACGGTGCCTCAAGGATTTTGTCTTGATGACTTCCCTAGAGATTCAGGCTGACGGTGCTCGTGCCTGAGGAAGGATCAGCCGCTGGAGCCTGCTGTCTCCCAGCCAGCTGGGGGTTACAGCAGCTCCAGCTCCAGAAGTCACGGACAAGCCCCGTGCTTTGGCTGCAGGCCCCAGGTTGCGTTTCTTGGCAGGGATTCTGCTGCCTTCGCTTGTGTGCGCTCAAGGGGTCTTGTGCAGATGGCAGAGCACACCGTATTTTATTACCCAGCGAGCAAGACAGGTGTTTCATGGCATATATCCATATGTATTATTTATCTCCAAGCACATGTGTTGCTGACATGCAGCCGAGTTCTGCAGGTGCTCGATTGTTCTCTTTGCAATTCTTCTTTGCAATTGCTCTGCAAAAGCCGCTTTGTGCAAGGCAGGTGGTCTGTGATCTGAAACCCACTGCGAAAGCCCCGTGCCCCAGGGGTACGCATGGCTTGTTGTTTGGTTTTTTTGTTTTTTTTTTAACATCTTGTGGTTTTCTTCTCTAACCACAGGGGCTTCTGCCCTGCCGAAAAAACCCTTGTGTGCTTCAACGGAGAGGGCCCTTGCTGCTGCCTCCAGGTGACCACTTGCACGTAGGTATGGGCGATGCTTCCTGGAGCTTTGCACGTTCAATAGCAACAGTTTCACCAGACTGTGAGGCACTGGGCTGGTGTATTATTTATTTCTTCCATTGGCACTTCCTGACTTTCCTGTTTATTATTTTTCTGTGCAAGGTGTTTTTCTATTACTCCTTTGCGAAGAAAACCCCCTTTTCCTGGGCGTGTCAGAAACCGGGTGCTGATGACTTTGATGCCATCGCTATTGTGGCTGCAATTAGAGATGAGTTATGGAAAATGGTTTAGAAACTGGGTTTATTTCACTGGGCATCAAAACATGTTGGCGAGTGAGGAAAGCTGCTGTTAGGCCTGCTGAGATATATGAAATTCATACTTTCATGAGGCTGTGATACTTGTGATATCTACCTCAAATAGAGCAGATTTTGGCAAAATAAAGAGAAAATAGGTTTCATTAGTTAAACAACATTACAAGGATCTTAAAATCCCATCAAGCAAATGTGAACATCAGGCTTGAGGTTCTTCCAAGGTTCTCCAGCCGTCTCGAGGTGAGACATCAAGTGATTCTACTTGCATAGGCTCCTTCTGGTTTAAGCGGACAGTTTGTTCTCCTTATCCTAAGTAGAATTCATCCTCCCTTTTTAATGGGATAAGCTGCTCTTGGGAAGCACCTGTCTTCACGGGCTGTCGGAGGAACGTAGGCAAGGAAACTGAAACCATGGGCCTGCCTTGTAGATGACTAACATTGAGTCTCATGTTTTCTGAGATGCTGAAGCGAGCTGGTTCCTGCCATCCATCGGGATTGCTGTGTGGGTGCCCCCCCACTTCCATCACTATCATAACTCAGTGTCAGAAAATGAAATTTCAAAAGCATTTTCAAAAGCACAACCCCCCCTGAGACCAAAGTAGGAAAATTCCCGATTCGCTTTGTTCAGCATGGTTTGAATGGAAATGAACGTGCTGGCAAGATGAGGAAGTGGGGAGCGAGTGTTTGTCAGGGCTAGGTTCTCACTCTGCTGTAGAGCGTGGATGCTTACCTACAGCACGTAGTGCGTGTCCTCAGAGATGTGGTGATGGGTGTGTTGGGAGAACCTGTACAATTGAAGGATCATCCATGAAGGGCTATTGACTTTCTTAGTAGGGACATCTTACTTCTCTCTTTTCTCTGAATAACGGTAAATTTTATTATGAATCAGTCCCGGGTACCAAACTGGAGCCCAGAGGTTCCTCTCCTAGATGTAGAGGTGTCCTTGATCTTGGTCCTCGTGGCTCACGGATTGAGCTGGTTTCCATGCGAGGCCACTGTTTCCCGTGTCACGTTCAGACCCCAGGCTCTGCATCACCTTTCAGAGGTCTCCTTTTCCTCTTCATACTTTTATTTGCTGAAGTGCTTTGTGACTCACCCCTACGTGAAAGATACCACCAGCCCCTGTCTCTTCTGACTCTTGTCCCTTGCGCTGGACAAGGGCGACATTGGGGAGGGACAGGAGATGGCTTCAGGGGGAGCTATTCCTTTCTGCTGCCTGCAATAAACTGCTAATGAATATATCCTTTTAAGGCAAGACAAAAGCCTATTGTCAGTGGAGACATATAGCTGTAAGGGGGCTGGCGTGCATCTGTTTTCAGCGTGGACACCCTTCGTTGGCCGGAGAGGGCACCAGGGAAGCGTAGCTCCGATGGAGACGTCTGTGTGTGATCAGAAGAAACCAGCCCTTTCCTGTGGCCCCATCTCATGTCTCCTAAATAAGAAATTAGCTGGAGCGGAGATCATCTTTTTCTGGCTTCTGTGTTTAGGTATAGCTTAGCACAAAGCTGTTTCTATTTTGCATAGTAAAACAACTAAAACACTTGCAGTAGCAATTATTTGATTACAAAAAAGCTCCAGGCATAAACAGGACCTCCAGGAAAAGCTCTAATTTAAAATCAACACTTGTATAAATAATTTAGATCAGTAGATGTATGTTTTACACTGGTGACCTACTCCAAAACTGGGAGGGGTAGGTGGTTAATGAGATTAATTAAGAAATCCGTTTGATATTAGCATACTCTGGTTTGGCAGTTTGTCCTCTAGATGATATTTTGCAGTAGACTTGTCATTGTTAGACTGAAGACCTAAGTCAAATCAGTGAAACACTAGCATTAATAACATGTTTTATTAGTAATTTCTATTGTAGTGCCACAGTGATGATACGACAGAGGAAGAAAAAATTCAGACAACCAGTAACTGCTGCAGAGCTTTGTGTAAAGAGATGTCAGGAGACTGGACAGGTTGGGTGGACGGTAGAAGGTAATTTCTTTTTTGTCCCAAACCCACCAATAAGTTTCATTTTACTCGTAGCTAAGGTTGCAGGGCTCTGATTGCTGGTGAACTCCAACCTAAGTTGCTTATGACCGAGGTTTGTCTTTATATACTAAGGCAAGCCCAGGTCTGTATTTAATGAATGTAAAACAATTAAACAGAAGGGGACAGGAGCAAGGAGAGAAGAGGCAAAACCACACAGGGAAGAGACAGACTGGCAAGGATCCGCGTTTTTGGAATGGGGCTCGGCAGGAGGTGAGTTTAGGATGAATTTTCTCTGTGCTTGCTTACATCCATTTAACAGAGGAGACACGGGGAAATGAGAGGAGCTTGGGGCATCCGAGCTGGAGGAGGTGCTGAGTTTCAGATATGATTGATTTCGTAGTCATTTTGTGGACAGATCAGTGACTTTTGCACAGTGGTAAGAAACTCTTCAGCTTCTTGGTATCATTAATATCAGACATCGCATGGATGTCACGCTGTTGTGTGACTGACAGCTCAGGACATGGGAGTTCTGCTGTGATGGTTGGTAGACACAAAAGTAGCATCAAAATGGTGGTGCTTTATCAGGTCCATTGTTTCTGTTGCCCATGGTATCTCCTCGTGGTGCTTCAGAAGGACTTCCCATTGCTAAGCAATGATGCGGTGTTGGTGATGATGAGCAGGTGCTGCTTGATCCCTGCAAGTGAGCAGTTAGCAATAACGCGGGTTATGACACGGGATTGTGTTTGCTTCAGCATTGCCGGTTCTTCCTGTTGTGAACCTTTGAAGGATCTCTTTCATAAGGAGGAACGGAAACTTTTAATGAAGATTTCAAAATTTAGTTGCAAATCACAAACTTCTCTTTCAAACGGAGAGAAAAAAACAATGTTGAGACTTTAGCATACAACTTTTCCGGTGTGAAATGAAGCTGTGGTTATGAGCAGCTTGCTGCCTGCCTTTTCTTTGCAAAGCTGCAGCATTGAAGGGGTTTGGAGAATGTCAAGTGCAACTGTCACACACCAGATACTCACACACCGTCTTTCCACTGTAGCTGCATGTTTCCAATTCAGTGGCCAACACTGTACTATCTTCTGGGTACTCTTAGTGTAAACAACACATACCTTAAAATACAGTATGCAAACCACAAACACTCCTGCGCTCTCATCTCTCCATGGTGTGGACTTCTAACCTGTTTACTTGGTCGAAAAATCTCCACGATCTTCATGCTTGTCAGTACCTCAGCGGAGAGTATGATACAAAAAAAGCTGAATGTGTTGAGGGCTTTCCTTCCACAGGCTTCTTGCACCTTCTCTCTTGATGCTGCAGAGCTGGTTTGCACAGACATTTGGTAAATCAGCAATCCATGATGGCATCTTTTGGGGACTGGTGACAATTTATTCCGCCAGTGCCACAGCTGGAGTTGGCAGTAGGCAGGTTGGGCTTTTTGCAGCTCCAATCTCCTAAATACCACAGAGGTTCAGTCCAGAACTACAGAAAGACTTCGTATTTTCTAGCACTGAATATGGGCTTTCCTTAGGAAAAGGAAAATCATCTGTATAGCTCCAGTGTATAATTTTTAGTCTGAAGAGCAGTTCCAGTCATCTTTAATTCATCAACAGGGCTCGTTATCTCACTTCCAATTCCCACAATCAAATTTCTGTTGGGGCACTGTTTGGCAGTTGTCCTCCTAGTTCAGCTCCCTTCCAAGGTCTCATACCCGGGGAGCTGACTTCTGTCTCCATCAATCCAGAGTCTTCTCATGTCTGGTCTCCTTCCTTGCTGCACGTTGACCTTCTTCCCTGAAGACCTTGGGCAGGAAAGCCTGGTGGAGGTACCGCAGGGAGTTTCTGGGCCCATCTGTGTGGTGCAGGAGGACTTTCCCAGAGCAGGGTATTGCTGTGCATCTTTGCTGTTAACATCTTTGAGAGTGAACTTTCATTTCCATGGTTGGTTACAGCTAGTGGAATGGAGGAAGTGTTCCCGTTTCTGATTATCCACCCCTCCTGCTGACAGTGCTGGCAGTACGGAAACTCATGGCTTGCTTGAGATTACTTGCTTCATCCATTTTGCGGTCCTATTAATAGCGTTGGCTGGCTCGTGCAACTTGTTATTTCTTCCAGATTTTGCAGAAATTTTGCAGAATTATTTCTTCCCAGAAAAAAACCCAACCCTTGCTGTAGAGTTAGACCTCTAAGACGCAACCCTAAGCCATGATACCTTATTCAAAAGAGGCAGAGGGAAGAAGAGATGGCTGCATCAAAAAGCAGCAGCTGGTTTAATGCTCTCCCGTCATCAACAAAACAAACTAAATGCGATGTTAAGAGTTTCACTTTGAACAGCCTGATCCCCACCATCACTGTGGAGAGAAGTATGTGATTACTCTTTCCATACCTCTTCTCCTAGAAGTACCGCTCCCACTCTTCGGGGTGAGTTTGTGAGTGTTGGACTCCGTAGCCATATAACAATTCATGTTTAAAACGTATCCTTCAAACTTTACTTTTATGCACATTGATTTACTTGCTTTTATGTATTGTAAATATAGAACTGCAGAAGGATCTTTCAGAGACTGGGGTAGGTGAATGTGAAGTGATGCATGCAACGAAAACCAGTCCTGGCTTTGCTATAAAATAAGGAGCCAAATATTGCCATTCGGGGGTGGAAATTTGGGTTAAGACAGGTATTACCATGGAAACGTCAGCTCAGTGCCCAGCAGGAAAAGCAAATCAGATGTTAGCAGGTAGGAAAGAAATGGGGTATAAAACAGAGAACACAGCTATGTCATCATATGGTCCAATCCATGGTCAATGCATGGTCCAATGCGTTGTATAAATCCTTGAATGCTGTGTCTTGGTCTCAACCCCTCATCTCAAAGAGGGGACTCAAAAAAGAAATGGTAGGACCAGAAAAGGTTCAGAGAAGGGCAAAATGGAGGATCAGAGGTCTGAGATGGGTTTTGTGTAGGCGGGCTAGGAGTCTTTAGCCTGAAAACATGATTTAAGCAGATATACGCTAAAGGTCTCCAGAATCGTGAGTGGCTGGGAGGGAGTGGAGAGGGATTGATCATTCACTGCCTTTTCCAAAACAGAAGGTGAGGGGCAGCAGATGAAGCTGATGTTGGTGAGGCTGAAAGCAAATGAAGTCATCCTTCACCCGCGGATGTCCCTGCCAAAGGACACTGAAGATGCAGAGCTTGGACAAATGCTTGGAAGAGAGGTCCATTGTGGGTTACTCAATAGATAGCAACAGGAAATCCTCTTAGTTAAAAATAGTCTGAATATTAAGGGAAAGCGTCATATATGATTGTCTTGTCCTTATTATTCCTTAGCCATCTGCTCGTAGCCAGTGTTGGAGACAGAATAGTCATCTGGGCGGACCTTTGCTCTGAACCAAACCAGTCATTTTTATATTCTTAACTATGAGATCTCATTACAATGTGTCATTTTAAGGAAGCCATTTGCTACAAAACTCCACTTCCATTTCCTCTGAAACACTATTAATTTTCCAATTTTCTCATTCTTTAATGCAGAACACTTAAATCTTCTTTAACTGTTGGCCCTGCACAAGGACATTTATCCCAAGAACGGATCCTGCCGTTCTCCATAGCAATTCCAACATCTCTGTTCTCTGCACCACAGATAGTGAGAGAAAAGGGCAGGGTCCAACTCTTTCATGTGGTTACCATTGCATAGAGAAAGAAACTGTTTTCTGGGTGTGTATACATTCAGGATATAGGAGATACATACACATGATGCCTATGGCTTTCCAACCTGTCTCTCCAGTTGTGTGAGCTGGAAGATGATGGGCAGGAGATGGTTTGAGCTTCATGTGGCTCCAGCCCTTCAGGGCAGCAACACCCAGCCCTGCAGCCCCTGTGTCCACTTCCCTCTCTGCTCATGGTGGGACAGGACCCTTTCCACAGCCCTTTGGGACTCTCCCTTGCTCGCTTCGCAGCCACGAGCGGCACAGGGAAGGAGAAGGGGCTATATCACCAGCTCCTCCATGGCGTGCCCACCCATAAATGACAGTGTTGAGGATGCTATGGCCATCTTCGGTGCATCACACCCCTTCATCCCTCCAGCAGGGAGCGTTGGAGCAATTCTGTGGTTACCTGGGACCTTGAGCAAGACACCTTTGGTGCTGGGAGAGGGCAGAGAAGGCAGGTGAGTTTTTCCTTTCTCTATTTTGCCCCTCCAGGGTGCTCTGGATGCCTCTTGGAAGAAGGATAATGGCCAGGAAAGATGTCTGACCCTGGCCAACTAGCTCAGTTTGTGTCCCAGTTTGGAGAGGTGAGGAGAGACCCAGGTCTGGGGACCAGGGAAATTTGCACGGCGGCAGCTGCCTTCCCCCGGCATCTCCTTGGGGATGGCAGCTTGCACTCTGCGCAGTGGGATGTGACCCACGTTTCTAAATTATATCAAAATTATCCTGGCTACGGTAGCAATGGGTGAGTCAGATTAAAACCAAACGACCTGAGGAAAGGCATGTGTTTTAGTAACGGCTGTTCCGCTGCCGCTCGACTCGTTTCCTCCTGCGTCGAGATGACCTGAGACAGATATTTTAATAACAGCAGTGTCATTTGCAGCTTGTTGCTCAGGGCGGGAATATACAATCCCAGCCTCCAGGAATATTTTGTCTCAATTTTTTTCAAGAGATCGATAGGAAATATCCCAACTTGAACTTTGCATTCCGTGCTGATGTTAAGGCATAATGTTCTGAAGCCCTGTAGTTGGGTGTCAGCACAGCCTAGCACCTTTCCCTGAGACATCAACCAGCGAGTTTACCTCGTGCTTGTGCTGGACAACGATTGCACCTTGAGCTGTGCTGAGGAACGGCGGCGGTTCTGCCCATGAACCCTGCCTGCGAGCCGGCTGCAGGTCCCCCAGCAGCCCAGCACCTCCTCCTGTGGTGGGACCTGAAGAGACGTCGGATATGGTGGGACTCGGCTGTGGTTTCTGCCACGGGCCGCACGGCGACGTGGAAGAGCAGCGCTCACCCAGCTCCTCCGAGGATGCCCTGCCTGTCCCCGGAGGCAGCAAACCTAGGGTTTGTGCTGCATTTCGTGCAGCCCCGGCTCTCCGTGCTGGGGGGGAGCAAAAGGAAACGTGGTGGGCGAGATCACACGCGTAGCTCTGGGGACAGAGATGTCTCCAAAGCCACAGCCCTCCTCCCTGCCCAGCCTGGCGGCGAGGGCAGTTTTTCTGGGGAGGGAGGTTGGTTGCACTACGTATTTTGGTACCCAACCCCGCGTCTGGACGTTTTAACCAGGAACAGAGAAGAAGAGCAGAAAAAACACAAGGTGGCTCGCACCTTGGGCTAGGTAAGGCTTGCTCCATCGTGCTTGCAGGGTGGAGGAAGGGGTGGGGTGGGGTGGGACGTGGGGCTGACCACAGCAGGTAGAGTGCTGGTGGTTGGCACCGGCTTGTGGGCTCATCACTTTGCTTTGGAGACATCCAACCATCCAATCAGGCATTTTTTGGTGTTCCCTGGCAAAGCTCAAGCCTTTGAAAAACTCAACGTTGCAAAACTTCACCTGCAGACACCCACGGTTTCTGCAGGATCAGGTTTTCTGCTGCGTGACGCAGAGGCTCGGTCTGGTTTGGGCCAGGCAAAATTTAGCCCTTCCTCATTGCCCGACCCAAAAAAAGCCAAGGAGATGAGCTCATGGGCGCCTGCGTCAGCCTGGCTGCCTGCGGGCTCCCACCCCTCCAAGGAACTTTTCGGAGAGGATGGAGAGGGCTTTGGCGTTTGAGCAGGTTTCCTTTTCATATTGACTGCCAGCTGCTTTCCGTGACTCGTCTTAGGGTTTTTGGGGTTTTTATGTTAAATGAACTAAATAAGTTGGTTGTGTGAGATCCCCGTTGCAAGAGCACATAGATATGTTGTACCTGGCAGAGAAAAAATTCTGCGCTGATGCCATCATGGGGATTTTTTGGAGTGTTTCACATCTGGTTTTAATGTATTAACTAGATCAGAAAGTGCAAATAGTAATAATGATATTCCCCTGCTTAACAGCGTGTTGCAGTTCCCTTTCATACACTTATACATCTTAAAGGCTAAATGAGAAGAGGATCTTTAGCAGAAAAAATGAATGGCTGGGAGGGGGAATATTAAACCTCCTGTCCTGTTGCAAATATTTAAAGCACGGGGAGGGTTTTGTTTCATGTGAAAGAACCACCGGTGTATGAACTCAAAGTGATCTTTCCACAGCAAGGTGGTAGAGAAGCGAAATACATAGCTTGTACAGATTTATTTTTAACTTGGTCTGATACGTGCTCCAGTTAAATGAATGCTGGAATAACAAATATTTGTATATAATTCCACAGAAGCTGTAGATCTTGCCCTGAGTGCATACAATATAGATATACTGATACACACAAGTGTTTGTTATTTCAGCAAATAACATTTAATTTAGTAACCGGAAATAATATTAAATAAAAATTATAATACTATTAAAGAAACCATTTCTGGTTTATATAAACCAGAAATTTAATATATTACTATTTCTGGTTTATTGAATGAAATGAGATGAAGCCCAGGGAAATATGGAGAAGAAGTAGTTATGCTGCCTGAAGGTAGTTTTTTGTTCCCCAGTGTTTTTTTTCTATAGGATCTGTCAATCTGTATAACTGTCAATATATATATAACACATCTATAGCTATATATATTATATATAATATACAAAAACAGTATCTATAATATGATTATATATAATATACTTAAAATGTTATATATAACATAACTTATAACTCTTGGATATATTATATATTTAACTGTAACATAATATATAAGTTATAATATAGCTATATATAATAATATATAGTTAGAAAATGTTCAGTATAAATAACCGTCAGTATATATGACACAGTATTTCTATATTTAAGGTTCCTGTAAATAGTTTGATACATGAAAGAGCAGAGGGGCCAGGTGGGTTGGTGAGTGCTGTGGTGGCGGAGGGCTTTTGTGCGTCGGATGCTTCTGGAAGACGGGGAAGAGAATTGCCCGCGCCCCTGCTGGGGCGTGCGTGTGTGGGGCTGTGTCTGTGCACTAACGGGATTCAGGAGAAGCAAGTAAAAATTGGGATTTTTTTTTTTTTTTGCAGCTCCTGGGACTTATCTGGTTTTATTCAGCGGCAGAAAAAGACATTTGGAAATTCCCATTTAACAGGTCTGGTCTGGATGCCTAGCAGTCCTGCTGTGAATCCCTTTTTCCTGCCAGGAGGAGGTATTTAATAAGCAGCTACCGTGCACGGAGCTGTTCTGGCCAAGGATAAATCAGAAGGAATTTAAACAGCACCCACGGATATGTGTCTCTCCTTTCCCTTTGCACGGAATTCAAGTTTAATCATTTAATAGAGCTGTTACTCATCCTTTCTCCGTCAGCGTGCCCAACTCAGCTGTGTTTATGACTCTGCAAAGTTCTTTTTTTATATATTTAGGAGCTTTAAAATCAGATATAGCTTCTAATCTCACCAGCTTGTTTTCAGCTGAATGTTTTCAACTGCACCCGATTTATATTTACTTGTTTGTATTATAAAAACACGGGCCCTCCACATAAAAATGACTGGGCACGTTAAAAGAATAAAAATTGGGCACTGCCAATATTAGATCAGCAGCTGAGATATTCTGGAAAGACGGACAATTTTTTTTTAAATCCATTTCCAGTAGTTTTACAAAAACGTGAAGACTATTTACTGCAATGCCTGAAATCCCTGTATTTCTGCTCTGCTCTCTGTCCCTTGGATATTTTAGTGCTTTCAAGATAGGCATGCACTGTTCATTGAAAGAATAACTGTAGTCTTTTTTTATAATATAGAACATAGACGATATATTCCATGTAGAATATATAGAACATAGAATATATATAGAATATCAATACAAATATAGAATATAAAATAATACAAAATAAATAATAAAATAATAACGGATTATTGCAACATGTAATTTTTGACCTCTTTTGCAGTTCCTTGCCTGATGATTCGTGCGGGTGGGCACAACATAGGTGACACTTCGTATTTATGTACCCTTAGATGTACCCCTAGATCTGCAAAACCCTCCTTGTCCTATTCAAAGAAGGGTTTTTTGCCTTTGTTCAAATTTTTGCAGTGTCTCCTTTTGTCATTTAAGGTGACATCATTTATTAACCACTCACGTGAGGGTTAGATATAAAATCCCATTATTTTCCTTGCTAGGTACGGATGTTCCTTGCTGCGGGGAAGAGGGCGACAGTGGGAGATGGGAGAAGACTGGTCCATCCTCGGAAGGAAATGAGGAATAAATTAGGGATGGGACATCGCAGCAGGGTGACATTGTGATGGGTGACGCTGTTGCTCTCCCTCCGTGGATCCGGGCACTGTACTATTAGCAGAGATGCACAGAAATATTTTCTCCGTAGTTGTCATGATGGTAGCGTCCCTTTTCCCTCCACGTGCCGCATCCCTGACCCTTGGCTGGTCTTGTCATCGTGCTCTCAGCACAGTGACGAGGTAGGAAAGAAAACCAAAGAAGTTGCAGATATCAGGAGATCGGGCTAATTTTCTCAGACATAAAAGCATCTTTTTATTAGTGCTTCTGTTTCTCTCTTATATATGATCTGGGAAAACAGTCTATGAAATGGGAGGTGACTTTTTTCACCGTCTTTTGCATTTGTGAAATCTGCTGCTAAAATCTCTCTGAGGTTTACTGTCTTAAAACACCCTGTAGATGATTATAGGAATTACTACAATTTTTTCATCATTTCCATTGCTAAACTGCTGTCCTGGTTCCAGCTGGGACAGGGTTAACTTTCTTCCCAGTAGCCTGGGGGGTGTGCTGTGTTTTGGGTTCGGTGTGAAAGGAGCGTTGATGGCCCATTGATGCTTTGGCTGTTGCTGGGTGATGCTTGCACCGGGAGGGGGGAGCACAGCCGGGGTGGTGGACCCAGCTGGCCAATGGGGTATTCTATACCATGTGACATCATGCTCAGTATAAAAACCAGGTGTGTGGGGGGGCTCGCCCCCGTTCGTGACACGCGGTCGGCGGTCGGTGAGCGGTTCTGTTGTGCATTGCCTGCTTTGTGTATTCTGTTATTGTTGTTGTTCTCACTGTTATTATTACTGTTCTACTTAGTTTTATTTCAATTATTAAACTGTTTTTATCTCAACCCGGGAGCTTTCCTACTTGTGCCCTCCCAATTCTCTCCCCCATCCCACCGGGGGGGGGGGTGATCGAGCGGCTGCGTGGCGTTTATTTTTGCTGGCTGGGGTTAAACCACGACAGTCCTTTTTGGCGCCCAACGTGGGGCACGAAGGGTTGAGATAACGACAGATTATTTAGAACATATTAAGGAATTTATATCTGGTGACATATTCGTTTGTTCTGCACCATGCTCTTGTTTTTACTGTACCTGTTAAAAATTGGAGTTGGGTTTTGTAGTCTGTTGTGCTCTGCCGTGATTAATGATGTTTTGCCTGGGAGATTTGTTACTAAAACGCTGGCATTGGGGGTTATTTGGTATTTGGGATTCGTAATGAAGCCGTTTCTGCATTTCGGGTACCACCTCATGGAGACCATTAGCAATTATACCTTTTCCTCCGAGAGATTTTTTATGGAGGAAATAGAGAATGGCACCCTCACTACCTTCATCTCCTTTGTTAAAATAACTTGCCAGTACCTTGAACATCCCTGGGTAGTTAAGATATATCTCTTGGTACTCCTTGGGAATATTGTTGCGGTTTTATCCAAGGTTAGTAAGCAATTTAAGAATGTCATCCAGAGATCTGCCCCAAGGTTGGATAGCTATGAGTGGCAGGGCGAGTGGGATAGCATGGGCAAATGCCTAGGGCGATGGGCACCCCCAGTGTTCTGGAACTTTACCCCTGAACAAGTGAAGAACCCTGAAAAATTAGTAGAATATTTGGAAGAAGTATGCTGTCACCCTGGCCATTCCAGGGAGACGCAAATCACCACAATGTGCTGGGGCCTGGCCCACGCCTACTGAGCTCTGTTTAACACCACTCAGAACCCCCAAGGGGAAGGAAACGTCTCTGCAGCTGATGACAAAGCAACAGGCCCTGCGGCTACCCCACCCCCCAGGGCAAGCACAGCAGCTACTCCGCCCCCTGCGACAGAGAACCAACCCACACCGGTATCAGTCGCCCCTATACAAAAAAGAAAATGCACAAGAAAATCAGCTCGTCTAGTAAGGGATGAAGATGAACCAGGGCCATCACGAGAACAGGAGGAGGAGGAGGCAGAACCCGTAAATGAGATGGTGACCACCCGATCCCTATCCCTGGGGGAGCTGCGAGATATGCGAAAAGACTTCAGCCGTCGTCCAGGGGAGCACATTGTCACCTGGCTGCTCCGATGCTGGGATAACGGGGCCAGTAGCCTGGAATTAGAGGGTAGGGAAGCCAAGCAGCTGGGATCCCTTTCTAGGGAAGGGGGCATTGACAAAGCAATTGGACAAGGGGCACAAGTCCTCAGCCTCTGGAGGCGACTCCTGTCAGGTGTGAAGGAAAGGTATCCCTTCAAGGAAGATGTTATATGCCACCCAGGCAAGTGGACCACCATGGAGAGAGGTATCCAGTACCTGAGAGAATTAGCCGTGCTGGAAGTGATTTATGATGACCTGAACAACGAGCAGTTATCCAAAGACCCAGATGAGGTCAAATGCACCCGACCCATGTGGCGGAAGTTTGTACGGAGCGCACCAGCGTCACATGCAAACTCATTGGCAGTAATGACCTGGAGAGATGGAGAGGAACAAACAGTGGATGAACTGGCTGGCCAACTCCGGCAATATGAAGAAAGCCTCTCTTCCTCCCTACGGGCCTGTGTCTCTGCTGTGGAGAAACTGTCTCAGGAGGTCCAGCAAATCAAAGAGGATATGTCCTGCTTCCCCCCTGCACGGGCCAGCGTCTCAGCCATTAGGAGCAAACGTCCCTCTGCTCAAGAGAGGAGACATCGTGGGTACACACCCCGGGGCACCCTGTGGTTTTACCTGCGTGACCACGGAGAGGACATGAGGAAGTGGGATGGAAAACCTACCTCAGTCCTACAGGCACGGGTACATGAGTTGCAAGGGAAAACAACCACAAAAGGGGGTTCTTCCAGGAAAACCGCTGCTCCGGTCTCCAGCGAGTTCCCCAGACAGAGTAGAAGGGCTGATTCCACTTCCGACCTTAACAAAGGGACTTCTGACTCATACTTACAAGAAGTAGATAGCGAATATGATGACCAGGACTAGAGGGGCCCTGCCTCCAGCCAGGTGGAGGAAAGGGACAACCGGGTTTACTGGACTGTGTGGATTCGATGGCCTGGCACATCAGATCCACAAGAATATAAGGCTCTCGTAGACACCGGTGCGCAGTGTACCCTGATGCCATCAGGCTATAAAGGGGCAGAACCCATTTGTATTTCTGGAGTGACAGGGGGATCCCAAGAGTTAACTGTATTGGAGGCGGAAGTGAGCCTAACCGGGAAGGAGTGGCAGAAGCACCCCATCGTGACTGGCCCAGAAGCTCCGTGCATCCTTGGCATAGACTACCTCAGGAGAGGGTATTTCAAGGACCCAAAAGGGTACCGGTGGGCTTTTGGTATAGCTGCCCTGGAGACGGAGGAAATTAAACAGCTGTCCACCTTGCCCGGTCTTTCAGAGGATCCTTCTGTTGTGGGGTTGTTAAAGGTCCAAGAACAACAGGTGCCGACCGCTACCACAACAGTGCACCGGCGGCAATACCGCACCAACCGAGACTCCTTGATCCCCATCCATGAGCTGATTCGTCGACTGGAGAGCCAAGGAGTGATCAGCAAGACTCGCTCACCCTTTAACAGTCCCATATGGCCAGTGCGAAAGTCCAATGGAGAGTGGAGGCTAACAGTAGACTATCGTGGCCTGAACGAAGTGACGCCACCACTGAGTGCTGCCGTGCCGGACATGCTGGAACTTCAATACGAACTGGAGTCAAAGGCAGCCAAGTGGTACGCCACCATTGATATCGCTAATGCATTCTTCTCCATCCCTTTGGCGGCAGAGTGCAGGCCACAGTTTGCTTTCACTTGGAGGGGTGTCCAGTACACCTGGAACCGACTGCCCCAGGGGTGGAAACACAGCCCTACCATTTGCCATGGTCTGATCCACACCGCACTGGAACAGGGTGAGGCTCCAGAACACCTGCAATACATTGATGACATCATCGTGTGGGGGAACACAGCAGAGGAAGTTTTCAAGAAAGGGGAGAGAATAGTCCAAATCCTTCTGAAGGCCGGCTTTGCAATAAAACGAAGTAAGGTCAAGGGACCTGCACAGGAGATCCAGTTTTTAGGAATAAAATGGCAAGATGGACGTCGTCAGATCCCAACAGATGTGATCAATAAAATAACAGCCATGTCTCCACCAACTAACAAAAAGGAAACGCAAGCTTTCTTAGGCGTTGTAGGCTTTTGGAGAATGCATATTCCAAATTACAGTCAGATCGTAAGCCCTCTCTATCACGTGACCAGGAAGAAGAACGACTTCAGATGGGCCCCTGAGCAACGACAAGCATTTGAGCAAATTAAACAGGAGATAGTTCAGGCAGTAGCCCTTGGGCCAGTCCGGGCAGGACAAGATGTGAAGAATGTGCTCTACACCGCAGCCGGGGAGAATGGCCCTACCTGGAGCCTCTGGCAGAAAGCACCAGGGGAGACTCGAGGTCGACCCTTAGGGTTCTGGAGTCGGGGATACAGAGGATCCGAGGCCCGCTACACTCCAACTGAGAAGGAGATATTGGCAGCATATGAAGGGGTTCAAGCTGCTTCGGAAGTGGTTGGCACTGAAGCACAGCTCCTCCTGGCACCCCGACTGCCGGTGCTGGGCTGGATGTTCAAAGGGAGCGTCCCCTCTGCACATCATGCAACTGATGCTACGTGGAGTAAGTGGGTCGCGCTGATCACACAACGGGCCCGAATAGGAAACCCCAGTCGCCCAGGAATCTTGGAGGTGATCACGAACTGGCCAGAAGGCAAAGATTTTGGAATATCCCCAGAGGAGGAGGTGATGCGTGCTGAAGAGGCCCCACCATATAACAAACTACCAGAAAACGAGAAGCAATATGCCCTGTTCACGGATGGGTCCTGTCGCCTTGTGGGAAAACATCGGAGATGGAAGGCTGCTGTATGGAGTCCTATACGCCAAGTTGCAGAAACTGCTGAAGGAGAAGGTGAATCGAGCCAGTTTGCAGAGGTGAAAGCCATCCAGCTGGCCTTGGGCATTGCCGAACGAGAAAAATGGCCAGTACTTTATCTCTATACTGACTCATGGATGGTGGCAAATGCCCTGTGGGGGTGGTTGCAGCAGTGGAAGCAGAACAACTGGCAGCGCAGAGGTAAACCCATCTGGGCTGCTGCACTGTGGCAAGATATTGCTGCCCAGGTAGAGAACCTGACTGTAAAAGTACGACACGTAGATGCTCACGTACCCAAGAGTCTGGCCAGTGAAGAGCACCAAAACAACCAGCAGGTGGATCAGGCTGCCAAGATCGAAGTAGCTCAGGTAGATCTGGACTGGCAACATAAAGGTGAATTATTTATAGCTCGGTGGGCCCATGACACTTCAGGCCACCAAGGGAGAGATGCAACATATAGATGGGCTCGTGATCGAGGGGTGGACTTAACCATGGACACTATTGCACAGGTTATCCACGAATGTGAAACATGCGCTGCAATCAAGCAAGCCAAACGAGTAAAGCCTCTTTGGTATGGAGGACGATGGTTGAAGTATAAATATGGGGAGGCTTGGCAGATTGATTATATCACGCTCCCACAAACCCGACAGGGCAAGCGCTATGTGCTCACCATGGTGGAAGTAACCACAGGATGGCTGGAAACATATCCTGTGCCCCATGCCACCGCCCGGAACACCATCCTGGGCCTTGAAAAGCAAGTCCTGTGGCGACATGGCACCCCAGAAAGAATTGAGTCAGACAACGGGACTCACTTCCGAAACGCCCTCATAGACACCTGGGCCAAAGAGCACGGCATTGAGTGGGTCTATCACATCCCCTACCATGCACCAGCCTCCGGGAAAATCGAACGATACAACGGGCTGCTAAAGACAACACTGAGGGCAATGGGTGGTGGGACATTCAAGCATTGGGATACACATTTAGCAAAGGCCACCTGGTTAGTGAACACTAGGGGATCTGTCACTCGAGCTGGCCCTGCCCAATCCAAACCCTTACGTGCTGTAGAGGGGGATAAAGTCCCTGTCGTGCATATGAGAAATATGCTGGGGAAGACAGTCTGGGTTGCTCCTGCCTCTGGCAAGGGAAAACCCATCCGTGGGATTGCTTTTGCTCAGGGACCTGGGTGCACTTGGTGGGTGATGAGAAAGGATGGGGAAGTCCGGTGTGTACCTCAGGGGGATTTAATTTTGGGTGAAAATAGCCAATGAACTGAATTGTACGATGTTAGTTATTACATAGTACTGTATGTCATCACTTTTATGGTTACCATATGCCATATTAACAGTATTACAGTAAGAATCACCCAGATTAATTTAGGATGAACGCCGATGAAACTGAGCAAGGTGCAACAATGATAGAACCAGACGAGCGCCCAGAACTGGCCTCCGCATGCAAGAGCCCGACACCACACACCATCTCTCCTGCCCTGCAAGACTGTTACGACAGATGGAACCCGAAGTCATGGACTAAATGAACTCAACGGACGTTTTAGAGGGATGGCCCATGGACTAAGGGAATGATATCTCTGTGTGCGTATATATCAAAAGGCAGGGAAAAGGAGCGGTGACTAATTGGAATGTATGGGAAAATGTGAGACCTGGGCATGATGTAGATGGTACAGAATAAGGGGTGGATATTGTCCTGGTTCCAGCTGGGACAGGGTTAACTTTCTTCCCAGTAGCCTGGGGGGTGTGCTGTGTTTTGGGTTCGGTGTGAAAGGAGCGTTGATGGCCCATTGATGCTTTGGCTGTTGCTGGGTGATGCTTGCACCGGGAGGGGGGAGCACAGCCGGGGTGGTGGACCCAGCTGGCCAATGGGGTATTCTATACCATGTGACATCATGCTCAGTATAAAAACCAGGTGTGTGGGGGGGCTCGCCCCCGTTCGTGACACGCGGTCGGCGGTCGGTGAGCGGTTCTGTTGTGCATTGCCTGCTTTGTGTATTCTGTTATTGTTGTTGTTCTCACTGTTATTATTACTGTTCTACTTAGTTTTATTTCAATTATTAAACTGTTTTTATCTCAACCCGGGAGCTTTCCTACTTGTGCCCTCCCAATTCTCTCCCCCATCCCACCGGGGGGGGGGGTGATCGAGCGGCTGCGTGGCGTTTATTTTTGCTGGCTGGGGTTAAACCACGACAACTGCCTAAACCTGTGTTTCAACAGGACACGTAGCATCCTTGACTGTTGCTGTCCTCTCCTGTTTTCATTGCACGCAGATGATGTGGAGGTTGGGTTTGGGTTTTTTGTTTGTTTGTTTGTTAAATTTATAAAGGAACAACGAAGCCAAATTGGGGAACTCAGGAGTTGAGCAAATTCTTTGCTGCCTGTTACAATTATTCACTGGTGGGCAGAGAGCCGAGGGGTAAATCCCCATCCTTTGAACGGGTATTATTAGAGTAGGGATAATTGGGTGGCTGAAGTCTATCAAGGCAAGATGCCGTCCCGGGGGGGTTCAGCGAGGGTCGGACACTGTGGGGATGGCGCAAGCGTGGGGTGGAGGGAGGAGGGTTATCCCCGAGCCTGCTCACCTTCCCGTGGGAGAGGAGGATTGGGCTGTCGCTGCCTGCCTTTGGCTGCCCGGACCTGGCCCTGGCTGGTTGGCCGTGGGAGGCCATCTCCTGTGCTGGGCAAGAGGTGGGAGAGGTGAAGCAGGGATGGACATTAAGGTTAGGATGCCTCAAGCGTGGGGAATGGAGCTGGGATTTCAAGAGCAGCTGCAGGCAGAGGGAAAAACCCCGTTTTTGACATAATAAACCTTTGCCTGTGGCAAGTTTCAAAGAGGTATCCTTATAGCTGTCCCGTAAAAAATACATTATCATAAAAATCATCTGCTCCTGGGGTGAAGCTCTGCACACTGAATGCTTGCAGGGTAGAAAAACGATGGGTTTAGTTCATTTGAGCTTTCACAGAGGCTAAAAGATGCTGGTGTATGATGTGTCGGAGGCAGAGATGCTCAGGGACCCATCCCTGCCCAGCTGATGGTGGGATGGGGTCTGGGGTCGGTGTCCCCTGAGCCATCAGCTGGGTGGCCTGAGACCCTCGGTGGGCATCGCAGCCCAGGAAAGCCGGCTCGGTGCGCGCTGCTGCCGGCTCTCTTACTTCATTATTTAGAGGAAACATCCGTCTCAAGGAGCACCCATGGCCGGGTTTGAGACCGAGCATTCTGGAAAAACCTATGTTAAAGCGGCGAGCGGCAGTGCCCTGTGGCTGGGAGGGGAGGGAGGGTGAGGCCAGAGGGATGGTGCTGGGCAACTGCGGTGTTTTACACCTGTACAAGCTCTTCCCACACCCGCGTCTGCCCCGGCCCTGGGGACGCTGGAGCCACATCAGCCCTTGGCTCGTGGGCAGCTGTAAGGACACGCGCAATGTGCAGGACAGGAGATCCCCGCTGCTACCCCAGCAGTGAAAATAGCTGCTGGCTTTCCCCCCCACGCTGGGGACAGGAGGTGCCTGGACCACCCTCCCCTTGCGCTGACTGCAGGTGACGCAGCCTTGCACCGGTGCCCGTGGTTGAGCAGAGATGCAGGGCTGGGGATGCATCCGAGGGCGAGCACCCACCGCCTGCGCCCAGCAAGGCGCCGAATTTCCAGCCCCACGTCAGCCTTGCAGCTTGCAGGGGTTGAGCCTTGTTACCATCCCCGGGGAGACCTACTTTGCTTCTGGCATTGCCCGGGGCTCAGCACACCCAGGTTCCACTCAGGGCTCGGCATGCGTGGGCATCGCTTGCAGCTCAGCACATGCGAGCGTCTCTCGGGGGCTCAGCACGCCCAGGGCAATTCTTGCTGGCTGGGCTCAGGGCCAGCTCCCGGCCGCCGCCGTTTGCTCTCAGAGGCGGTGGTGGCCTTCAGGCTGCGCCAGGTGTTTGGCCTTGCGTACATCGCCTTGTCTGGCTTTCCTCTCCCACTCTTGGCTGTTTGCAGTCTCCCATGGGAGAAGACACCCTCCCAAACCTGCTCCCCCCACAGCTTTTGCTCTGCTTTAACTCTTGCTTGGGCAGAGGCCGTGGTTCCTTGCTCCCCACGCAACCGTGTCCCTCACCGAGCAGGGCCACAAGACACCAGAGCAAAATGGCTGAGTGATATATTCATTATTGCTAACGAACATGCCTGTACTGGGCCTTTACAGGCTGTGCAGTGACCTGTCCCTGCGTCTGCCGGTTGCTCTCAAGTGTTCGTTACCAAAGTCTTATCAACCAGCCTTAGCAGGAGGAAACCAAAAGCACCTTCGTGCTGTCCTACAGATGAACGCAGAGGAGAGCCAAGGAGCTCACAGCATCTTTCCAGCCCATCCGGATCCCTTCGGTACACCAGCCCCAGTGCAGAGCCAACCGTGGCGTTTGTCCTGCTCAGCACTCTTTGAGAAATGCTCAGCACGCTGCAGAATCCGGCCTGGTCCTTTTGCCAGCTGTTGTGTCAAGGAAAAATGTCGTGGTCCATCGTAGGAAAGAAATGTCTGTCTTGCAGTGCAAGCCCATGTCTGTCTCCTGGGTCACATCCAGGCAGGGCTCAGCACTGCACAGGGGAGGGTCCGTAGCTTCTCCCTGCCTGCCCGAGGTGGGGGAACTGGTGGGATTTACTGCCTGTGGACACGAAGCCACAGCCTCCGCCGCAGACCTGGGGAGAGATGGTGTCCGTCAGCCCGGGGACCCCCTCCCAGCTCCTCATCCCGCTCCCGGGCTGTCCCGGGGCCTGACACCCCGCATCGTCCCCGGGGTCCAGTGGGATGCTTACGGTGGAGGCGGTAGGTGGTGGGGACCAGGCTCATCAGGAGGACCAGGACGGTGACAGCCAGAGGGACCCAGACCAGGGGGCTGCAGGCACCTGGAGAGCAAGAGGGAACATAGTGTGGAGCTGCTCCCCCAGCTCAGCACCCGGCATCATCCTGCCCCGGCTGCTTTGGGGGATGAAGGGTGGGGTGGGGAGGGCAGAAAAGCAAGGCAGGTCCTCAGGAGGGGTGGAGGACATGACCATCACCCTGGGGTATCCCTTGGAGGATCCATTCCACCCCGAAGGCATTGCAGGGAACTTAGCGATAAGTCACGATACCCTTTTTTGTGGTGTCCTCTCTGGCACGGGAATTGACCACGCCTGCAGGACTGACGCTGCACCCGCAGGGGCTGCACACCCAAGGGACGGCAGAGCTAAATGGAATTACATCCCGGCCCCTAAACCCTCGTATATCCCAGGGAACCGATCCTAAAGGCAGAGGTCAGCTCCATCCAGAGTGGTGGGTCTAGGTGGACCTGGATGACCACCCCTGCAGGGTGATGTTGTGGGTGCCCCCACCCCAGGACAAACTCCAGCTGAACCCTGGGGACCCCCAGGAGCTCAGCAAACCCCTTTTGCAAGGTAGCCTGAGCCGACCCGGTGCCGTACCTTTCTTGCCAGCAGCTTTGCTTTTGGTTAAGCACCGCACGGGCTTTTTGGAGAGCGGTGCCTGAGTGGTCTGCGGAGGCAGAGGCAAAACATCAACTGGTGGGTAAGGAGGAGAAGAGGATGGTTAATATGGCACCAAGTGCAGTGGAGGTCTCAAAGAGCAGGCAGGAGGGGCTGGAAATTTGCACTTTTACAACTAGCCCCATCCAGGGACCTGGGTCATCCAGAGGGGCTGGGAGCTTGACCTGAACCTCTGGGTGGCCACAGAAGTTAGCAAGAGCTTGTAAAAGCGTTAATAATACAACGCACCAGGCAAACCAGGGCAGAAGGTTAAGGCAGGGAAAAAGGAAGCTTCCTCAAGCTACATTTGCTGCCAGGCACCATCTCATCAGCATTGCACGAAATCACAGGCAGTGGGAGATTTCAGTAGCAGCGGGAGGTTTTAAGGGATCCCCTGGTCTTTTCCATATTCAGATTGCTCTAATCTTGCTCAAAATTGGATTTTTTTTTTTTTTTCCCTGATAAAATGAGGGCAGGATTTATTATGGTGGATCTGAATTACAACGGAGCACATTAATCTCTCTGTAAAGTTGGTCAGGAAAATATCCCAGTAATATCATTAAATAGCTGTATATCTGACTGCTCAAACTCCACTTATTCAAAATTTTGGGTGATTCAAAGCTATTTTTTTTCTACTTTTACCCAGCACTGAAATTCCTATGGAAACCACCATCATGGAAAGGTGAGACATCAGGTACCTGGGATTTATCTGGACAACTTCTCCCTTACATTATAATAGACTTAAAGAAAAGGAACTTAAAGACAATTTGTTTTATCATGCGTACTAAAGGAAAAAAAGAAAATATCCAGCAAAGCCTGAGTCCTCCCAGAGCACCTGCTGGTGTTTAGTTTTAAATTGGAGTGTCCTTGATCATGCTGAATTTCAGCCCTGTTTTTCATGCTTTGCTTTGCACATAGATACGTGCCCAGTTGATAAAAACCAGTTCTCTTTTATCTTAAACCAGCTTTTCTTCGAGCCGGCAAGAATCTAAAAGGGTTTTCTCAGCCAGCTCAAGGTGCAGGGCATATCTGCAAAAAAACCAGAACGGTTGGGACACTGGGGCTGATTTAGAGCCAGCAACTGCAGCAGCATCTTGGTTAAAGTTGTTATTTGTCTCCTTCAAAGCCTGCAAAGAAAGGGCTGAATCCTACTTCAAACACGTCAGTTTTTCTACACCTCCTGCTCGGTGGTCAAGGGGAAAACGGGCTGAAAAGAGTTGTTGTATGACCCAGGGTCTGTAAAGCATCACTCCCCCAATGCCACCCGCAGATAGCTCTGATTTTGGGTTGGAGCTCCCCGGTGATGGTGGGTTGTGAGCTTTGAGGACTAAACCCCAATTCAATCCTTTATGTGAAGGACAGGCTTGAAACCTGCAGTCAGACCCACCCCAGCGATGTGAGGGGTGATGTCCTCTGGCCTTGGTGCTGCTCTTGTCACTTGGAGGAAGGGTAAGGAAGAACCGGGGTGTGGGAGGACCCGGGAGCTGAGCAGGGCACATATCCAGCCTCTCATCCAAAGTACCACGGGGGACGAGAAAAACGCAGGGCATGGCGATATTGGGGGCTGAGCGTCTTCCCGTGGAAATCCAAAGCCGCTAGGATCAACACGGTGCTCGAGGCGTGACCACAGCAGAGCAACCGCTGGTGGCAAAAGGACTATCACATGCAGCTGACCTAAAATATAGCTATTTTCTGTATTTTCTGACTTCTCCGGTCTCATAGGTCTCTTCAGGAAAACCCCAGAGCCCCAACCTTGCATCTTAAAATTGGGAAGGGTCTACAAGCACGCATCACCCTTTACCCAGAGGACCTCATCACAGCCTGCCGGTGGCACATTTTGGGGTGATGCTTACCCACACCGAGCCGTGTCCCGCTGCCCAGGAGGAGCTGGGAGGACTGGGAGATGGAGCAGTAATAGGTGCCGTTGTCCGAGGCGTGGAGGTGGCTGATGTGCAAGCTGTAGGAGGTTTGGGAACTCGCCCCATGGACACTAAACTTGTCCTGGCTGATGTTTGCGCCGTACATGGCTTTGCCCAACGGGTTGGAAAATATCAAGAACTCGAAATTTTGCCTCTCCTGGCTCCAGCGGTACCAGTACACCCCGGCATGCTCCTTCTTCAGCTCACAGACGATTTCTGTTTTATTGTTAGTTTGGGCTAAAATATGCTCTGGAATCTGGGATAAAAGTAGATTTGTACAGAAACCTAAGAAAAAAGAGACAGGAATACATAGTTATTATTTTCTTTTCATTATTTTTCTTCCATGCTAAGTACGGATTTTCTTTGTGAGCTTAATAAGATCAAGCAGACGAGGGGATCGCAGAAGCGAGAAACAGGAGCATCTTTATCAGGCTGCTCCCTGATTCCCTCAGAGGCCTTTTTGGGTTCCCCGGCTATTTTTTGGTCAAGCCTAGTTATATAGGTAGAGTTTGCCCTGTAAACACCCATCTAGGGAGAAGGCTCAGTGGCAGGGAGAGGGATGGAGGGATGATTTTGAGGGTGTCCTCGGGGCTGTATGTGCAAGGAAGAGCATCCCCACCTGCTCCTGTGGATGCCCCTCTCCTGCCCTCTTTTTCTCTCTCATTTTTCGGAGAGGCTTCACCTCTCTTTCCATGGATTTTTTTTTGAGCCTCGCATATTTGCCGGATTTTTGCTCTAACAGATGCAACACCGATAAACTTCATCTCAGGTGCAGAAAAAGACCAAAAAATGGGCAAAACATCTCCAAATGAGCCAATTTGATATTAGTTTTCAGACGACGTTATTTTCGTATGAATTTCGAGACCTGGGGAAGGAGAGGGAGTGAGGAGTAGCGGTGGGGCTGAAAGCTTTGGTTTGCCATCGCATCGCCCTGTTTGGTCTTTGCAGTTTTTGTGGAAATTATCTGAGTCGTGTTTGGCCCGGGCAGATGTGAGCGGTGTCTGCGTCTCTGCGCGAGCGAGGATGTGTCCTTGTGCAAAGGATAACAGGTGACTTGTGATCCTTTCTGTTCGGCAAACAGTCCTGCAAAGCTGCAGATACTCTGAGACCGAGTGAAAAACAGCCCTCTGAAGATTAGGGTGCTCTCGCTTCCCCCGTCTGTTTCCCAGGCGTGTTTTAAAGCTGTGCAAAAAGCTCAACAAAACACGTTTTTTTGGCTTTTTTTACCTTAAAGTGTCCCTATTCCTTCAAAATCCCAAAGCTGCTTGCAGTACTTATTGCAAACAGCCTCGTGCAGCCCAGCAAACCCAGTGGTGTGGGAATGGGTCTGCATGACCACAGGAACACCTGAAGCCACCCCCGTGGCCCGTGGCCCTCATGTCCCCCATGTCCCCGATGGGGACAGGCAGAGGAGAGGGCTCTGGTGATTGACACAGGTCCAGAGCCTTCCTCCCCACCGCATGACCCCATCGCTGCCGGCGCACTGCAGAGATGCCGAAATTCAGGTGTTGCACAGCAGCCGCAGCATTTCACCACGTCCTCTGGCACTGCCGCAATATATATGTCTCCTTCTTATTAAAATACATAATTTTCAGGTTTTGGAGCGCGATCCTCCCAAACTTTGCTCTGGCAAACACCTGTGTGGTTTTTTAGGGGATGAAATGTGTGTGGCCATGGGGCGTGGTGGCTTCAGGGTCTCCGTGGCTGCCCTGAGCTCTGGCTCTGCTAGGCATGGGAAACTTAGCCCCCCATGAAAACCTTTTTTTTGAGCTGTCAGAGAGATTATTAGATGAACAGAAGGGATCAGAAGGGATCCTGGAAAATGCTCAGCTCAGCTTTGAGCCAGTGGTCAAGCTCCAGTGTGGTGAGCTGGGATGGAGCCGGAGCAGAAAAGCTCATCCTCTGCCACACCTTCATCCCCCAAAACCTCCCCGTTCCCTTTCCCGGTGTATGTTCTTGCAGGGGACCACTGGGAATCAGGGTGGGACAGGTTTGTTTCCACGTGCTTGGCCAGAGCAGCCTGCAGCAGCTCGAAAACGGTCCCTTTTCCTTTGCACGTGAGGAGCAAACTCTAATTTATTGGGGTTTTCTCAGCGGGCACCCCACCGTATAGATCTATAGGATAATACTACCTGTACATAGGAGTCGATAAAGCGCCTCGGGCTGTTTGCTGCCAGATTGGCCATGTTATGCCGCGGCTGGATGTCCATCACACGACGCGAACAAAACACCCTGCAGTCCTGACAGCCTCTAGCGAGGACGCTGGGCAGCTCTGGATCTGGGTTGGGCAACGTCTCAGGGGACCAGCTTGAGCCGCCACCCTAATATATAGATTTAATGGGGGTTTTAAGCTCTCAACGCTTTCCACCTAAGAACCGATGGCACAATCTGTTCTGTAAAGCGTAATTCTACTACTTTGCCACGACGTCGACTATATATATTCGGTCCAGACCTCCTGCAACCTGTCTGCAATAAGCAGCCGGCAGCGTGGTTTTATAACACACTGATTCCAGCTGTGGCCCTTGGGAAACATTCAGTCCTTGGATAGATTTAGAAGAAAATTTGATGGGATGTTTATCGTTTTCGTGTTACACAGGCAGCGTCAATAGGTGCTACTTTAACTTCTCCATCAGCAGTTTCCCACAGTCCATCTGCACTAAGAGGGTGCAGTGAAAACAAACTCTGCGGTGTCTATACCATTATATATTGCACTATGAATAGAATAGAATAGAATAGAATAGAAAGAATAGAATAGAATAGAATAGAATAGAATAGAATAGAATAGACTATTTCAGTTGGAAGGGACCTACAATGATCATCTAGCCCAACTGCCTGACCACTTCAGGGCTGACCAAAAGCTAAAGCATCTTATTAATGGCATTGTCCAAAATTACGCGGTGATAGGTAATAATATCCTATAGATCTATACTATGTCTGTATATTTAAAATACCATTGCTGTGCAATGCATCCCACGTGCTGGAGCAGGGTGGAGGAGAGGCTCCAGCGTGATTTTAGGTGCCCTCAACCTTTAAGAGACGTGTCCCTCTTACCTGGGATCTGGAGGCAGATGCAGAGCTGGAGCCACAGCCGGGCCATGGTGGGGAGTCAATGACGGAGGGGTTTTGTGCCGGCTCCCCCTTTCCACGCACGGTCACCCCTTGGCGGTAGGGCTGGCTTCACCCCAGGAGGTTCTTCCCCGTCTCGGCGCAGATGTCTCGCCAACGGCTGCCAAAGAACATCTGCCGCGGCAGCGCCCGGAGCCTCAGCCCGGCAGCTTCTTCTGCGCCGAGCCCCAAATCCAGGTGTGCATCAGGGCAGCAGCCCCATGTGCTTCTCCAGCACTGCACGGGATCCCCTGAAATCCCCTTTAGGAAGAAAAAAAAAATGGAAACGTATCGATTTTTAATTATGATTTCTTCATATTTCATCACCTAGTTTTTCCTCCTTCTTTTAATCTAGCTCCATGCAATTAAAAAATGACAAATGTAGGAGCTTGGCATTAAAAATAAAAGAAGGAAAGGAAGAATTTTGGCTGGTTTCTCCTCTGCTAAAATCAAAAAGCATTCAAAATAAGGAGAAGATTTAATTTGAGCCGTGGGGTAGTTTTCTTCAGCAGAATCTTTAGTGGGAGGTGTTTTTCTCCGGGCCTGGAAAATGCCAAACGCCAAACTAGCTCGCCATAAAGCAGAGGCACGAGGCATCACAGAAAACTTTGAAGCCAAGAGCAAGAAACCTCAAACAAATTTAGTGGCTTAAAAACCGCAAAAATAAGGAAATTCTGCCGGGGCTCCCCACCTCGCAGCGGTCGCTGCTTCGGTAGCTGCGACACCGCGCCGCTCATACGCAGAAATCTTTAAATGATAGATAAAATATCAGAGTGGCTTTGAAATGCCTTCGGGAGGGAGAGATTTGGAGCACTCGGGGTTTGGGGTTCAAAGTGATGTGAAATTGCAGGGGTGAACTGGTGTCAGCAGCCCTCGATATTTCCATGTTTGGGAAAAAAAAGAATTGTATTTATTAATTTTATTTATTCACTGCCCCTTTGGCAGCTGAGCAGGGTTCGGTTTTCTTTTATGCCCACGCCATGCAGATGCTCGTGGTCCTTACAAAGCCTCAGCATCTCCCCTGGGCTGGCTCCCCGGTGAGGGGGGATTTCCCGGGGGGGTCTCACGTTGGGGCACTGAGTTTGAGTTGGCAGACGAATAGGAAAAATGATTTTGCATCTCGTGCAGTGCAATTTTTAGGTCCATTTTGTACCAGATTTTTCCACGCTGCTGTAACACATCCCCTCCCCATTTCTGTTTAAAATAATTTCCTGCTTGAAGCGGGTTGCTAACCACCAAAAGCCTTGCCACAAAGGGCTCGGCTGCTAAAATTTAGGGTGGGCTGAATCGCTCCTTAACTCTTTCCTGGCAGGAGAAAGTCATTTCAGTGCTTTCAAACACATTTCAGTGCTTTTAAGCTCTTTTTTTCAGAGCCGAGCCCCCAATGCGGAGTGCGGCAACCCTTGCTTTTCCCCTCCTTACCTCCTGCTCACCTTTCCCCTTTTATTTCACATCACTCCCAAATTGGGACCTCCCCAGAACGGGGTGTAGGCACCTCTTTTTTTTTTTGGGGGGGGGGAGGGGTGTTTAATATGAGAAATGCCACTTGCAAGTGCATTTTCCCTTTATCCCCATGGTGAAGCGGGTGAGCTGAGCCCGACGTCCCTGGATGCTGCAATGGCTGCGTCCCCCTTTTCTCACTGCTGCGGTCACTTGGAGCATCTTCTGGCCTCCTGGCCAGGACCAAAGTGTTCCCAGAGGTGGGACTGTTACAATTTTGGGCATAGGGCACCAAATGCTGCTGCAAGGCTGGTGACACTGGGTTGTCTAAGCAGATATATTGGGGTGTTTAAGCAGATATTTTGGCTTGGGAGGATTCCCCAGGCCATTATAGCAGCTTTAGAGATGCTTCCCTGCAGCGCTTTTACCTATAGGGTGTCTCCTGTGGAAAGAAAAAGGAATATTTGCAATGTAAAAGCATAGCGCGTGTGCTGGAACAGGGATTAATTTTTCGGTTTTTTTTTGAAGTTGCTGTTTATACGCAGTTGAGCTCTTTACCGGCGGCCAAGCTGTTCTCAGGACTGCGTGTTGCTCCTACAAGAACACATTTTGGAGGTGGGATGCCTTTGTCTGGCAGCCCATCACCAACAAAAATAAAAGCACTGTGGGAACGTGCAGGAGAGCAGCTGCTGTTTATAACATCCCCACATTGTCTGGGGCTGCTGTCCTGGGAAGAAAATAGGGAAGGAAAAAAGAATGTGAGTTGAACTGATCTGTTAACACAAGCAAGATTTGTTGGTGACCTTGCTGGGGTACAACGGCTCCTAATCACGAGTGTTTGGCTCACGGCTGGGCCAAGATGGGGGGGATCGTTGAATTTTGGTGTAATTACGTTATTTGGCTGCATAATTTCTAGGGGGAATTTATTCTTTTTCTGAAATGAAAGACAACCATCCCAGTCCCCAGCCCAGCCAACTCCCTGCCCCATCTCGGTGCTTGCCCATCTCAGGGGGAAACATCTCCTCTTCTTTTTCTCAGCCCACATCCCGTGTACCTCACCATGCCAACACTAATTCCCTGCGCTTTCATCAGCTCTGTTGTTACATTTTCATCTTTTTATTTTCTCCCTGTGATGGTTTTCTTACAGCTCTCGGGGGGTTGGAGCACAGCATCAGGGTAGAAGAAAGGGGTCTACAGACAAGAAGCAGGACCTGTCTGGGGTTTCACCTCTGCTAAACTCCCACGTTGCAGCAGAGATAATTGCAGCTGGGCTGTAAATGCCAGGCTGGAGGAACAGTTGCCATAAAAATAAGGAAAAATCCATTCCCTCTGTGCTTTCTGGGCTGAATTCTGGGATTGGGGAGAGCTGCTCAACCTCAAGCCTGGTCCAACGTGGCCAATACCACAGGACCTGGAAATAAGGGCTCGTTGGGGATAACAGGCTGCTGGATGGAAACTCCCCAGGACTCAAGCAGCCATGGGTGAACATTTTTTTTGCTTTTTAAATTTTTTAAAATGATTTCATTCCAGGGAAGGGTGTAGCTTCTGGAAGTATTTCGTTAGAGGGAAAAGCAGTGATGAAAATGATAGCATTTTCACTCAGATAAGTACTACCTTTTCCTTAGGGTAATGGCAGAAAAAAAATCAAGCGGGTCGAGTTTTCTTTTCTAAACTGCTCGGAGCTAAGACGTGGTTTGTAGGACGAGGTTGGGGGGGGTCCGTCTGCCTTTGCAGGTGCAGATTTACAGCTGTACTTCAGCTGATGCAATATCACAGTCGAGGCTCCACAGACACATCGTGGGGTACCCCCAAGGTATGCGGCGTGCCGTGGGCTGGTTTGTGGCATGGAAAAATGCTGCTTTTGAAGTCCGGAAGCCAAAATGGATCTAAACTACAAATTGTATGAATTTTCCTGCCACCTCATCTCTTCCCCGCAAGCAATTTGTGCTTGGAGGGGGAGTTTTGAGGGACGGCGTGTGTTACAGGTGTGAGCCCCATGTGTGATCTCCCCCCCAAAACCCAGGTGCTAACGGTGTGGAGGCCATGGGGGACTTTGGGAGGATGGATGGTGAGGGGACAGGCTCCAGCTCTCCCTCTTGAGGGCACTCGGTGCAAGCAGAGGTTAGCATGAGGGAGCGGTGACTAATCCTGGGCCCCCCCCAAAACAGATAAGGGGCAGAGCAGCTGCTCCCATGTGATTTCAGCCTCCCTAATCAGTGCCAAAGAGGATAAGGAAAGACAAGGAAAGTGTCCTTGGGGAGACAGGGGGAGGGATGCAGCACCTGCAGGAGGAAAAGCCACCGAGAAAGTAAACAGAAGCATTATCAGCCCCAAACAACGACCTGCCACGGCTATAAAAAGCCACCGGGGTGAGACCTCGCGAACACCTTGATCTTAAAGGTGCCGGATCCACCGGAGCTCTGCAGTGACTGTCTCCAGGTCCCCAGGACTGCCAGGACGTCCAGCCAAGGATTGGTGAGATCTTATTATTGGGGTCGTACTACGCCTCTGCTTCGCTTCACCCGTTCCCGCGTCCCTTCCCCGTCCCCTCCCCGGGAGCCGGCGTGTCGCGGCAGCTGCCCGCTCGGCCACGGCCATCCGTCCCCACCTTCCCCTTCCCTTGCTGCCAGGTTCGGCGTCCCCCCGGGGGGGCTTTTCGGAGGGGCGGGTCACGGGGTCGCAGCCTTCCTCTGCGGGTGGGTCGGTGGTGCTGGTGTTATGGTAGCTTTGCCCTGAGACGGAGCCGTCTCGGATCTCGTTCCCCTCACGATGATGACCGACATCGTTAGCAACTGGAAGTTGGAGCAGTTTGTGCTCCAAAAGTGTCTCCCCCCAGTTTGGTCCCCGGGGGCCTTCCAGGGCCCGGAGGCGTACCAGCAGCTGTGCCAGCAGTGGGAGAGCTGGTCGGAGGAGACCAAAAAACCCAAACCCACAAACAAGTGCAAGAAGCGAGCGGCTTTGCAGGGTTTGCTGATGGTGAGCAGGGAGTTGTCCAAATTGCTGAAGGAGGCTCTTGAGAGCGTGCAGACGCTGGAGCAGGCCAAGGGCGAGCTCAAAATGCAGGTGGACAACCTGCGGGCAGAGGTGCAGGGTTTGTGCGGGGACTCTCTGCGGAGCGCGGTGGAGATCACCCGGCTGGAGAGCAAGCTGGGCTATGAGAAGCTGAAAACGGAGGAGCTGGAGAAGGAGGTCGGCAAGTGGATCGGGGAGACCCACGACGCCCAGAGCGCGGTGCGGGCGGTCCTGCAGGACGTCCAGCGGGACCGGGGCACTGGCCCCGATCATAAGGTATGCCACGCCAAGATCCAGGAGCTGCAGGCAGAGCTGGGGGTGTCGAGGGGCATCGTGGCTGCCATCCAAGGCAAGAGGAGCCGGTTCGGGAATGGCGAAGGGGAGGACTCCCCGGACCCGCACCCACCCCACTACGACTACGAGGATGACGTGTGGGGTGCCAATGGCCCCACCAGACCATCCCCCTATGCTCCCCTGCGGGAGGAGGTGTCCCAGCTACAGGGAGGGGAGGTGGAAGCTTCCAAAATTAAAAAGAACCCCCCCGATGAGCCGGCCAGCCATGGCCCACTGCAGGCCATAGACACCAACAGAGCTGTGCTCTGGTTTACCCCTGAGCAGCTCAAAACAGTGGGGAAGATGCTGGGACCATTGACGAAGGAGACGGCAGTCAACTGGCTGTCCAGGGCCCAGCGGCTACCCAGGTGCCAGAGCGGCAACTTGGTGAGTGACCTGATAGACGTGGTGAGAAAGTGCATGAAACCAGACGATTTCGCGGCGTTGCCGGGGGACGTGCAGATGGGCAACGTCCAGGACATCGGGGACGTCCAGTTGGCCGTGCTGAAGGTGTTCTTCCCAGAGGTCAACCCCTTAGTGCTCTTCCATCAGGAGAAGCAAAACCCCGAGGAGCGGCCGGACGCCTACGTTAACCGTAAGAAGATGCTCTACCAGATAGCTGGGCTGCCCGGCTCAAAGGACTCCCCCCTCGATTTTGACAGGCCTGAATTCAAGGAGCCGCTGGTGGTGGGGCTGACGCCCCCGTTGCGGGTGATCGCCGGTGGGGATGCGGCCAGAAAGCCGCTGTTGGAGCTGGAGCAGATCCTGACCCAGAATTTTGAGCTGCAAAAGCAGGCGTTCCCGGGGTACATGCTGGGGGGGAAGAAAGGGAAAACCTCAGCCATGTCCTTTCAAAATGCAGGGGTGAGAAAAATGCAAGGAGACAACCGAAAAGATCCCGATGGCAAGGGCGGTCCGGGGAAGGAGAACCAGCAAGGGCTGAGGTTTCAGAAGTCCAACCCTTGGCGGGCCGAACTGAGGAAGCGCTTGATAAAATACGAGAAGCAGGAGGATATCGACGGCTTGCCGGACGCGGAGCTTTTCCGAAAACTGGCCCTGCACGAGGCCAAAAAGCACAGCAGCTCCAATCCGATTGACCCGGGGTCTAAGGCTCAGCAATAGGGCTGCCAGGCACCCGCATCGCCCCTTTTTGTGGCACCGATTAAGACCGATTCGTGGGGGCGCCTGATAGTTGATATAACTATTGGAGGAGGGGTGCTTGGACAAGTGATGTTAATTGATACTGGTGCCTCTTATTCAATTCTGAATATGGCCCCTGGCAAAGCCGGGCTCTTCCAAACCTGTGAACTTATTGAATTGACAGGGCCGAACGGCCAAAAATCCTCAGTGCCGTTCACAGGGCCCGTACCCTTTGAAATTGGGACCGCCAAAGGGTCTGAAAAATTTGGGAAAATGGAAATGAAGGGAAAGCCGGGAATTTTAGCCATCTCTGCACTGACAAAGATGGGGGTGGTGGTGGACCTGGCAAACCAAGCGCTGTTGCATTGCCCCCAAAGTGATGCGCCTGTCATCCCTGCGAGCCACAGGGTGATGTCGGTGAAAGCCCCCGAGCTCCTGGTCCACCCTGAGTGGGAACCCCGAGTGAAACGGGTCACGGAGCAGTTCCCCCAGGTCTGGGCAAGGAGTAAGCTGGATTGCGGGCAGATTGACGCTGTCGTGGCAGTCAAAGGGCCGGACCCTCCTCCTCAGCCGCAGCCCCGGTACCCGGCTGAGGCTGAGGATGGCTTGTGGGACACAGTCAAAACCTTGCTGGAGCAGGGGGTGCTGGTGGAGCAGCAGAGCACCAGCAACGCCCCGGTGTGGCCCCTGCGGAAAGCTGATGGGAAAACGTGGAGGCTGACGGTCGACTTCGGTGCCCTGAACCGTGTCACCCCGCTGCGGACCTCCGCGGTGGCCAAGTACCCCGACGTCATGGCGGCCATTTCCCGGGGATCCGAGTGGTTCTCGGTGCTCAGCCTGACCAGCCCGTCCTTCGCCATCCCCTTGCACCCCGAGTCCTGGCACAAGTTTGCCTTCACCCTTCGAGGACGGCAATTTGCCTTCGCCAGAGTCCCCCCGGGCTTCCACAATGCCCCCGCCATCTGCCATGCGCACGTGGCGAGGATGTGGGAGAAGCTCGGCCACCGGGAGAGCGTGCTGTCCTGTGCTGGTGATGTCCTCATCCACACCCGGACGAAGGAGGAGAACCTGGAGGTGCTGGCGGAGGTGCTGGAGGCTGTCCAGAAGATGGGCTTCAGGGTCAGCCCCACGAAGGCCCAGCTGTGCTGGAAGGAGGTCTCCTACCTAGGAGTGACCCTGAGGGAGGAAGGGTGCTTGCTGGAGAAGCAGAGGGTTGAGTTAATACAGAAGGTGTCGGCGCCGGCCGATGCCACCACCCTGAGGTCCTTCCTGGCTCTCCTGAGGTTCTCCCGGGAGTTCATCGAGGGCTACGCGGAGAAAGCTGCCCCCCTCTGCCACCTCCTGAAGAAGAACACCCCCTGGGAATGGGGGCCGGAGCAGGACGAGGCGGTGAAGACCTTAAAGGAGAGTGTGGCGCGAGCCCCCATGCTGGCACGTCCCCGGGGGGACAGACCTTACATCCTGCAGCTGGCCAGTGCGGGGAGGGGTCTGCAGGCCACCCTGGGCCAGCAGCACGGTGCCCACCTCCTCCCCATCGCCCATGCCTCGCGCCTCCTGACTCTGGCCGAGCAGCAGTTCACCGACTACGAGAGGGAGGTTTTAGCCTTGACCTGGGCCCTGCAGCACTGGGAGTACCTGGTGGGGTCGGCCCCGGTGCTGCTGAGAACCTCCCGTGCCCCAGTGAGGTACCTCTTGTCGGGGAAGGGGGACGAGGGTCCCCTGCGCTGCCCCAGGATGGCCAACTGGGCGTTGGCGTTGACCGACAAGGATGTCCCCGGGGAGGCAGGGGAGTCCTTGTCTGGTGTCTACGGGGTGGTAATCAGTGGAGAGAGGGATGGGGAGGAGCCGGAGGGTGCCCGGGCTGAGCCCAAGCCGCAGCGGGCACCCCTGTTTGAGAGTGGCCTCAGCCTGGCGGAGGCCAAGGAGAGAGGCTATGTCGTGTGGTTCGTAGACGGGTCCAACTACCATGAGAAAGGGGTGCCCTACACGGGCTATGCTGCCGTCAACCGGGGCACCGGGGAGGTGGTGAAGGGGAAGTGCTTGCCGCACTCCATCCAGGCTGCTGAGCTGGTGGCCGTGACGGCCGCCCTGGAAAACACGCCGGCAGACCAGCCGTTGGCCATATTTTCAGACTCGGGTTGGGTGGTGCGAGCGGTGCTGGAGTGGCTGCCGCTCTGGAGGGAGAGGGACATGCAGTCTGCCGACGGCAAGCCCGTCACCTATGCCAAAAAGCTGCTGTACCTCGCGAGGCTGGCGGAGCAGAGGGCACGGCCGGCCCAGATCATTAAGGTCAAAGCCCACAAGAAGGGAACGGAGGAGGCCAAGTGGAACAAGGAGGCAGACGCCAAAGCCAAGCAAGGCGCGAAGGAAGGGCTGATGTGGAAGGCCAGCCAGCCCTCGGAGAACGGCCCCGTGCCAGTGGCTCCCAGCAGACACTGGGAGAGCGTGGACCTGCTGGGCTTGCAGGCACAAGACCCCAGGATCCTGGAGTTAGCACAGGGCAGGGAGTATAAAGGGTGCAAGGTGTGGAAGGATGTCTCGGGGCTGGTCCTGGCGCAGAGGGAGGGGGCGGATTTCCCAGTCTGGGTGGTGCCTGAACTTGTCCGGACGGAGCTGGTGGCCTTGGCTCATGAGCAGGGGCATTTAGGGACGGACAAGACCATGGGGAGGCTGCAGGGTGCTGGGTGGTGGCCTGAAATGAAAGAGGACGTGGAGAGGTACGTCAGCAACTGCCTGACATGCGCGGCCAACAATCCTGACGCCAAAACGGCCAAAGCCCTCCTGGGCCACCAGAGGATTTCTGGGCCGTGGAGCAAGTTGCAGATGGAGTTTATCGGCCCTTTGCCCCAAACAGCCCAAGGGAACAGGTATTGCTTGGTGATCAGCGATAACTTCACCAAGTGGGTGGAAGCGTTTCCGGCTCGAAACAACACGGCCAGCGCAACCGCGAAGATCCTGGTAGAGCATGTCTTCTCACGGTGGGGAGTCCCAAAGGAGATCGACTCAGACCACGGCCAACGCTTTGTCGGAGAAGTCACGAAAGGGGTGTGCCAAGCCCTAGGCATCAAGCAAAAGCTTCACATCACGGGGCATTTCCAGAAGCCCGGCTCGGCGGAGGGGCCCAACCAACCGCTGAAAACGGCGCTGAGGAAGCTCGTAAACCAGCAAAGGAAAGACTGGGATCAGAAGCTCCCGCTGGTCCTGCTGGCGTTACGGGGGGCCGTGGCATCTCACGTACCTTCTCCCCAAAAGCTGCCTCCTGCAAGAGATCCGAAGCTGCCAGGACACTGGTGGCAAAGAGGGGAGCCGCCGGACGAACTGCAGCCCCGCGTGCTGATGGACAGATGGGTCCAGGACATGCTGAGGACCGTGTCAGCTACCTACCACCAGCTCGCCTTGGTGCAGGAGACCAACATCTCCAAGATGGATAAGCAGCTGGGAGTGCTGCTGCGCCCCATGGAGTGGAACACGGGGGACCTGGTAACTTATCGGGGGGTTAGAGAGAAGAACCAGGTGCTGGGACCCCAATGGATGGGGCCCGTTAGGGTTGTGAACAAGGCCAGCCCCTCCATGTACCAGGTAGAAATCAGAAAGGGGGCGAAAAGGCAGGAAAAATGGCTCCATTCTTCGCAATTAAAAGCATGGAAGGGAAATTAACGGGGCTGGAGAGCCCGTCTTGCTTATGTTTTGCAGATAAAGGAAAATGGAAGGCGATTGTGACCGGCGGGAAGGGCGAACTTCGTGGCATCACCAGCCCTGTTTGCGCTGCGGGGAAAATGCTTTCAAATTTCTGGTTGCAGGATTTGCTTTGCTTTCTGGTATGTGCATAGCGCTGAGCACCCAACACGCCCAACCAACCCATCAGCATCTTAGCCAAAAAGTCAGTCGTTCCTACTTAGAAAGGCACCCTGGCACAGCCCGGCACAGGGTTAGGAGGTACACAAAAATTGGGACCGATTGGCCCTGGTCTCAAGCTCACATAAAATATACAGGAAGCATGGGATTAAATTCTAACAAAGGCTTAAATTTGTCAACGGTGGTTATGCACGGGACGGAGGTGTACTTGGAAAACGAGTGGAGCTGGGATAGCACAAACAGGCTTCCACAGCTGCTGGGGAAGGTGGGGCAAGAAATAAAGGTAGGGTGCAGGGTAATTAATGGATCAACTCACCACCGAGTAACTCAAATCTCCGTAACCGAAGTAAAAACTAAGAAGAATCAGAAAAAAACCTGTGCTGTGGAAAAATTGGACTGTTGGTGCAATTTTACTTTGGTCCAGCCAGTCTTTGTGGTCTGCCTCTGGGCACACAACAGCGTGGGGCTGTCCTTTAAATTCAAGATTAGCACCACGATGCGCTCCTTTGCTGCCGTTAAGATCTCAAAGTGCCATTTTTTGGCCTGGCATGCAGCCCAATACACTGAGGTTGGCAACCAAGTAAAATTGCAGATTAAATACTCCCAAGAAGGTATAACTGACCCGATGCAAATCGATGGCACCACCGTGACCATCACTGCCCCTGCCCGCCGCAAGTGGGTCGTGTCAGTAAACTGCCTTCGCGAGAGCAAAACGCTTAATAGATCTGAACTAGGCACGGAGGCTTCATGGTATAATCAGGATGACGACCGCTGCCCACACCCGGTCATAAACCTCCAGGTGTGGTGTCGAGGAAACCTGAACGTAGAAATGTCCCCCGAGCTTGGAGGAAAGTGGTGGATAGGAGGGCCCGAAGGATTTAAAAAAGAGTTTACCATCATCGCTGTCTTGCCCCCTTTTGTTTCTAAAATAGGTCCTTATGTAGTCAAGCAAAATCACATCCAAGAGCTGTTGACCGGGCCTGTCCGGTCACTGAAGAAGGTGGTGTTGTCTCTGTCCACTGTTAATATTTCATCCGTCAGACCGCACTGTACCCCCTTCCTATCCACCCTCAACACCGGCTGGCTGGCGTGGCTCCACAGCCGCTCCATCCAGGGGACCCGAGCCAGGAGAGACCTGCTGGCCACGGCGCTGGGAGGAGGAGGCGCCGGGCTGGGAGTCCTCAACAGCATGAACGTTGAGGTCTTGGCCAACAAGTTGGAGGCTGTCACCTCGGGCGTGCAGGGCCTCCTCAGCCCCCTGAATTCATCCCTGGCCAGCCTGGGGATGGGGCAGTGGCTCGTGTCGGAGGTGTTGCCCACCTGGGAACAAATAAGCGAGAAAGACCACCAGGTGCTGTTGCGAGCACTGGGCATCGAACAAAGTAACGTCTCTCTTGCTCTTAGTTGCATCCAGGCCCAGATGTGGGTGCAGAGTGTCGTTGCAGGTATCCTGAGAGACGGCGACAACGGCATCCTCCCCACCGAGATCCGAAAGATTGTGTGGGACGTGGCCACAGAGAAGGAGCGGCAGCTCCAAGCCTGGTGGAGGCTCGTCAACTTCACCCATGACCAGGTCCTCAACGCAGTCATCGCACACGTCCTGACCGTGGTGGAGGCCCGCATCGAAAAGGTCTACCCCATCGTGGCCCTGGGGGTTAACACAAACGGGTCCGTGGTCTACCCCCTGGACCACCGCATGTGGGCGAGGGTGTCTGATGGGAAATGGCAATCGGTAGATTTGGAAGCCTGCATTTTGGAAAGGGGGCTGGGATTCATATGCGAAGATGACGCCCTTAAGGCGAGCGATGTCTGCTTTGACACCAAAGAAGGGGTGTGTCACTTTGAGATCAATCCCCAGAGCAGTAATAAAACCGTGTCAGTGTACGTAGGGAAAGGGTGCGTGTGTTTTAGAACGATGTGTAAATACGTGCAAATTAATGAAGTTTATAATCAGACCGTGTTTAATGACTCAAATATGTGTGCTTGCAATGTAGCTATTATTAGAGGTTGTGATTTTGTCTACAAACCGCCCGTGTTTACTAGCCAGTTGCTAATCAGAAACTATACCTTGTATCGTAGTATAACCCCGACCCCCATCGGTATGGATTTGTCGCTTGTAAAAGAAATGTTAGAGCATGCAAATTTACAGCAGCTGTTAGAAAATGCAAAGGCAGAAGCTAAAAAGATCCTAATAACTGTACATCATGATGGTAACGTTATAAAACAGGTAATGGAACGAATTAAGAGGGTGGGAGAACACCACTGGTGGGAAATTTTCTTCGGCTGGTCCCCCACGGCCACCGGCATCTTCAACGCGCTGCTGCACCCCATTGTAGTTATATTGCTAATGCAAATCTGCGTGTGCTTTGCCATGGTAGCGACTTGTTACCGCATGAGGCAGGTGAAGCTCTGCATTGACAACCAGGTGAAAGGACTGGGGCTGGCCAAGCGCTTCCTGCCATAGTCAAGGGCAAGACTGGGTTGGCCTCTGTGTTTGCCACCAAGAAGAACTTTTAGCTCCGCTGTTGGTTGCAACCCAGTAGGCGTTGAGCGGTGGGGACACATGCCATACCAGACCTTGACGTGAGGGATGGTCTCCTCTGTTATAAGAGGGCCATCCAGGCGGGGAGGGCAGGCCAAGCAGCCTGCGGTTGGCATGAATCACAGAATGGTTGAGGTTGGAAGGGACCTCTTGAGATGATCTAGTCCAACCCCCCCTGCTTAAGCAGGGTCACCTAGAGCAGATTGCCCAGGACTGTGTCCAGTTGGGTTTTGACTATCTCCACAGATGGAGACTCCACAACCTCTCTGGGCAAACCTGTTCCAGTGTTTGATCACCCTCACAGTAAAAATGCACGAGTTAGCATAAGCAACTTGTCTGAACCTCCCATCCCCAAATGCTAATGTGAAGAAGCTGCTCTTGTGTGATTTAAGACTCCTTAAGCAGAGGAGAACAGGATAAGGAAAGCCAAGGACAGTGTCTTTGGAAGGAAAGAGAAGGGAATGTAATGCCTGAGCGTGGAAAAGCACCCACTGAAGATGGCAGAGATGTTACCAGCCTCAAAGACTTGGAAAGATGACAAAAGATGAGCAGAAGGAAAGACCCTGTAATCACCTCGGACTTAAAGGAGCTGAATCCACACGGACCTTTGCAGCAACCATCTCCGGGTTCCCGAGACTCCCAGGTCGTCTGGCCAACGGATTGGTGAGCTCTTGTTTTCGGAGCCTGGACATCACCGCTTTGCTTTGCCTAGTTGTGCATGTACTCAATAAAATTTGTCTGTTAGAGGATGGACTGTCGATTCAATTGCTGCCTGCTCAGCTACTCGCTACCCAGGCTTGTAAATTTGGCTACACTGGTAAAGAGAAATTCTGGTAAAAAGGAAAGATGTGGGTTTTTTTCCCCTTTTATAGGCCAAAATCACTCATTTGCTTTTTGTCTGCAGAATATTCACTGAAACACAAAGATTTCTGCCTCGGGCTGAAGAGTGGGGCTCTGGGTGCACAAATCTCGTCCCCTCTTTCACTGTGCCTCTCCCACCCTGCATCACCCCGTCTCTGAATCCAGAAGGAGCCTTAAAATATACATAGGGGGTCCCAAATGATTTAAAAACATCAGCAATTTCAAAAAATAAATCAACCACCTCATTTTCAGCCCACGGGTCTGATCTCATCTCGGAGGCGCTGCTCTCTCTGAGAAGGGGGGAGGTTTACGCAGACAAAAAACCCTTTGCAATCCAGGCTGAAATAAAAAGGTTAAAGAACTGGCCTTTAACCCAGCAGACAACTGCTGGGCTAGCTTGAGAAATGAGTTAAACCCCCCAATTTTCACAATCACCGGGCTGGGAAGTGTAAAGAAACGGCATATTACCACAGCATACTTTTTTTAAAGAAAAGCGAAACCTTCAATATATGGGTTTGATAAAGACACTTCTTGTTAAGAAGCACACATTATAACTCAGTTCATGAAAACGGAAATAAATGAATCACTGTCTAAAACCACAGAAATCCTTTTTCCCCCTCCAAGCACCAGGAAAACAGCCCCTTCACCCTTGGGACGGGAGGTTGAACCCTCCCACCCGCCTGGGAAAGGGCCGGTGCCTGGTCCCCTCTACGCTCTGCTGCTCCCTTCATTTTACCCGTAACAAAGCCTCACAGAATACATCTGATTATTTTGGTTAAAGCACCTTTCTTACTTGCTAACACCTTACATGTTTCACGAGAATTAATTTCCCTGTGAATAATTACCCTTTTATACAAAGCCTTTACCCCTCTAACCCGTTTTGGGAGCCTGTAGGGGAAAAAGGAACCACAGAAAATTCACATTATCCACTCTTCAGTCCCAAACTTGCACCGGGACAGCATGGCACAGCAGGGGTTAACCCCGGGATGATGGTATAGCCATAGGGAAAGGGGTTCCTACATCTACACGCAGGTTTTAGCTGAATGCAGACCCCTGCACGGCTGCTGGATGCGGCAGCAGCATCCTCTGCAGCTGCAACGAGCTGCTGCCCTCTGCAGAGCCGGCACACGCTGCACGTAGGTTTGGAAAGTTTGCAAAACTATGAAGTTCCCCCCTCTTTTTAGTGTCATTTGTTTGTCACCGCAAACGAGGAGGGCTGTTTTCACGGCAGCAGCAGCATCGCTGTGGCTGCGATAGACTTCGGGTGTAGCCTGGGTGCGGGACCTTGAGCCAGAGTTTTTGTCTGCTTCTCCAGTGGTTTCAGTAGATCCCATAAAAGATTTTACCCAAACTTGCCTGTTTTTCCAAGCCAAACGTGTAACACGGTCGTATTTATTCCCTGGTATTTTTGTTCCTGTCCTCTGCGCTCTGGGACGGAGGGGAGTCTCCCTGTGCAGGGTGTGCAAGCTGTGGCCCGCGGAAACCCCCAACCCATCTGCGACGCACGGGCTCTCCTGGGTTCCAACTCGGTAGATCGAAGAGGCGGTTTTCAGGCCAACCCAGCCTGGCTGCCTCCGCTTTAGGCTGCGAAGATCGATGCGGGCAGGTCACTAGCCCCACTGGCTAGTCCTGTGGCAATAATTCAGATTAACTTTTGAAAAACTAAGGGCTAAGATGCTGCTGCGAAGCAGTTTTGACTGAAGTGGAACAAGTGATGTGAAAATAAGCCTTGGTGGAACCCCACACATGCCGGGGTTCTCTGGAGAGTCTAAAAAGAGCCCACAAGGGACAGGAACACATAATTTAACCCAAGGAGCCCGTTCCCCGTGCAGAGCATCTGCTTCTCTCTGGATATGTCTCATGGGACTGCAGGGATACTCTGTGATTCCTCTTGGGTACCTGGCGTGATGGACCTTTCCTGCTGCTGCAGAGGATCCTGCCAGTTTTGGGACGAGCCCTGCAGCCACGTAGAGGTGCCACAGCAGGTCCTCACTCCATGTGAGCAGACACAGTCAGTCTCCATCTCCTTCAAAGCAAAGGTAAGGGGCTACGTGGAGATAGCTGCATCATGGCTGCATGGGACCACCTCCAGAGCCAGTCCTGGGGTAAAGACCTAACGGCTACCCTGAACCTATACATCCCACATTGGCTCAAATCAAATGCAGGAGGAATTTGAGCCTGGGTTTTCCCCTGGCTAGGCTTGTACTTGAGCGCGTTGCTCAGAAAAAGCTCAGACTTTGATTTCCCAGCCTGAAACAGGTTAACATCATTGTATTTTCATGAAAACATTCAAATGAGCTTGGAATTTTTTTTTTGGGGTTCTGCCTCTGAAGCCCTGAAGACTGTCAAGGTTCATTTCATACCTCCTCGGGCAGGGCCAGGCAGAAGCTGGCAGATTTCTGTCTGTCCGTCAGAGCTCTCTGTCAGAGCTGCCTCCTCAAACCCACCATCAGCATTTTGACCAATGTCACTCTCCAGCATGAACTTTGCCTTTCAGACCCAAGGCTTGGCCATGGCTCTTTCTCTACTTTCCCCCTCTCTCTTCCCTCTTTCCCACCTCTAACTTTTGTCCCCCTCCTCCACCAGGTGCTTTCCACCTTCCTTAACACCAGTTTTCTTGCTTCTTGAGCAGGACTGCCACTCAAGATCGTCCTGCAGCACTCCCTCCTTTGAGCAGGACGCTGCAAAGCCCTCTGCCTTCACCCAGCACCTACAAGGTGCCTGCACGTTCACAGAGAGGGGATTCATCTGCCTTAGAACTTCTCAGTGCTGATGTCCTTCCAAACTCATGCATTTTATAAGCCGTTGCGCATCAAAGGGATCCTATAAAAGCAAAAGCAGTAGCAGGCGGATTGATACCCTGGAGGGTTCAATCTCGACTCAGCACTGGACTGTCTGCTGCGGTGCTCTGGTTGTGACCCCTCCATAGGATACCCTTAGGGTTGAGAACAAACCTTTTATTCCTACCAGCCCTGCTTATCGGCTAAGCAAGCTCTCTCCCAAGTGTTTTCCTCCACCCCAGAGCACACCAGGCGATCCACAGAGAAGCTGATACTAGCCCCAACTACTCACAATCTGTAAATTTACTGTAGACACGACGCAGTAGAGCAGAGCAGCCAGAAGGGAAGAGCGAGAAAGCCCCAGGGACAGAGCGATACAATCAGACGGCGATGCAGCACAGCGTGCTGTATCCTGGCTGATCACGATTTCTTGTGTATGGGCCAGATGGAAGAAATGAGTTTTAGGAGGCGGAATGAAGAAGAGCATCAGGGCTCAGAGGCACAATGAGGACAGTTGGTTTGAGAGCTAAAAAGCTGGGGAGCTCATCTGGGATGTGGGATGGATTCTGGCTTGTGTGGATTTTTTTCTGCTTTGTAGAGTCCCAGAGAAATGCTGTGATGTGCCAGCACTCAGCATGAAGGGAGATGCTTGATTTATTCCTTACAGCAGACTCAGGAAGTGATCAGATATACATCAGCGTGGCTGAGAAGGGGTCAGGAATAACTCAGTAGGGAGTTAGTTTACTCTTAGGAGTGGTGAAGTGACTGAAGTTATATCTTGCAGAGGGAAACGCAGGGAATTCTTATGGGTTCACTCATTTTCTTGAAAAATAAAACACAATGGAAACAATTTCCAATTTTGAGAGAGATCTATCATTGGCACGACTGCTGAGTTTGGCAAAGCTAACACAAGACAGCGTAATTAAGAATTAGGCCTTCTATAGCATGGGGCAATCAAAATGCCCTTATTCCTCCAGCTGCTCTCAGCAGTTTCACCAGTGGACAAGAGTCACAGGTACCTGGAAAGAGAATGGAAAACAGAAGGTTACTTGGAATAGTGCAGGCTAGAAGATATGGGGAAAAAACATCCCCCTTCAATTTTCAACTACATTTCCCTTCCTTCCCAGCATCTCTAGAAGTAATGCAAGGCTTTATTCCATCGAGAGGCATGGGAAGTTGGCGATATCTGCACGAGTGATGGTGGATATCCCATCTGACCTGATCCGAGAGCAGGAAGCAGCTGTAGGGCACGGCTCTGCGAGGTGACTGATGCTGTGAATTTACAGCACAGCGGCTGCTCCGTGGAAACTGCTCTCTCCAGGCTTGTACCACAGAGTGCGCACAGAGTGACTTCTCCCTCAAACTGAGGTACTTACTCATACTGGTCCTGGGACAAGAGCACACATCTGGCCAGCAAACCCATGCCCTATTTTGCCTCCTGATAACTTGTTTGTGCAGCTGGACACAGATTTACAGGCCTGGCCCTCCCACCTCATCTGCCCAGACGGGCTCTGCCGCTGCATGCCCATGGGTGCTGCACTGGTCCATGGTCACCAACAGTGCAGGGATGAAAGTCATGGAGCCACCTGCATTGTACGTATCTCCCCCTTTCCACCCCTCAAACAGGTGAAGGCTTGTCCAGTATGATAATGAAGGTCCTGGCTTACACCAGCACAGTAAGAAAGGAAAATGGCAGTAAAAATTCCCTATCATTGGCAATATGCAGTCAGTACTTTAATATAACCCTTTGTTTAGCTTTTTCATGCAATTCCAACAAGTTATTCTAGTATCACCCTTCCAAACGCATTCAAAGGAAGCCTTTGGATGGAGATCTTGCTTGCATGGCAGTATTCTCTGCACTTAAGTGTATTTTCTGTAAGACGAACGTGTTTTGGCTGTGTATACAGGACTGACACAAATATTTTCAGAAACCCAGATATGATCAGGCATTACTGGGGACAGAGGACAGACTCGCCTCACTGTCAGAGCCAAGTGTCGTTCAGTGGGGAGACAGACAAGCCCCCATGGCTTACGCAGCAAGCGCTCCCAAGGGGTAGACACTGACTTTTACAGATTCCCTGAGGAAGTAAACAAACTGTGTGTGCCATTGGATAGTTTAATGACTGCAGCATTTTCACAGCCACCCTTAAATTGATTAAAGATCAGAAGTCTTAAACCTGGAGGCCTAACACAAGGCACCCAAACCTCTTTTTAGAAAGTTCATTGGACCGTCTTTGATTTTTAGTGCTACTGAGCAGCAGGTAGTCAGCTGCTAAACCCCTTTTTGAGGTGCCTACAAGGGGATATAGATGCTTATTTATTAACAATTTCAAGACTGCTTAGACAACACTGACCTAGGCTTCCATTTGCTGATCTCCTCTGAAGTCTCTTGTATTTGCCAAATGCCACGTGAGCACATTCTGAAGCATAAACACTACAAATCCATCTCACTGGGGGGCTCCCATTGCATTATCCTTGCTCTCCATTAGCACACGTTGCAGTAATGCTACAAAGGTGCCTGCTTGCCTATGTTTGCCTAAGCAAACAGCAGCAGAATACTCTATAAAACATTGCTAAAAAAAGAAAAAACCCAAAGACTTATTTGCCTCAACAGCACATCCACCAATGAACAAAAAAGTACTGCCACAACCGTGGTGGTATGTCTGACCTCTCTTCCTTCATGCTTGTTCATAAACCTGACCGATAACCTTAACCCAGTTAGCTGACAGGGCTAACGCGGAGCAGTAAAATCATAACGAAAGATGACGTAGCTATGAGATGAGCATTGGAGAGCGGGTAAGGCTACGCAGTGGAGGTCGAGATGGACACCAGCTTGCGGGTGTTGTCTCAATCTCCTTTTCTTCACCAACTGGTGCTTCTTGTTCTTGTCGAGCGCAGAGCAGAAAGATGAAAGGCAAACTGTGCACTGGCGTACGTACCCCACGCCCGGCGAGCCCCCCGCTTGCAGCTGCGCTGCAGGCAGCGTGCCGGCTCTGCTCAGGCTGGGCGACACAACACCTTCACCGCAGGCACAGCGCCGGGGTCGGCACGCCGGCACTCCTGAACGAGCGCAGCTGGTGCGTGCGGTCTGATTTCTCCATTTGCTGAGCTAGAAAAAAGAAGAAGAAAAAGAGATGTAAACAAACCAGAAGGCAGGCAGTGAAGCAGCTGGCATCACCTTCTCCATCAGATTTGAGAGGAGTTTTTCTTAAAACAAATCCTCTCATTTTGAGGGCAATTCTAAGGAAACGAGTACATCTGCTTGCTTAGGCTGTGAGTACAGGTACCCTCATAGAGTGACGTGAAATAACTTAGCAGGGAAGAGACATTCACCCTGAGAGTTTTCACAAAATATTACAAATCTGTAAGCGCTTGAGCAGACACAAATGCCAGCAATACTAACTGCAGACCATTCACAGAGGGTCCCAAACTCCAGACTTCATAGAAACCTGATGGGGTAGGTTTTATGTCTGATGTTGCTTTGTAGGATACAACGCTGCTATCATCATCTCGATTTCACATCGGCTTCCCAGGTATCCTCCTCCACCCTGAGCGTGACAGCGTGGAGCAGGGAAGGAGCTCACGTGTGAAGGAATTGCCGATGCACATTCAAATTTGAACCCCACACGCAATACAGGTGCAAAAGGTGCCTTCCCAAGGGGCCCTGAGGCCTCTGCATCATGGGCACCGCTGACATGAGCTACTTGGCCAAGGAACCTCGGTGCATGCTCAGATGTTGCTGCTGAAGGCAAGCCCAGGTGCTGTCTGAGAGAAACCCATGTGAGCTGAGTGCATCCTGCATGGTCTCTTGATCTGGACTTGCACAAAGCTACAGCACCAAAACTTCTATTGAGCTCTAAGAAGTGGGCAAAAGAGCCAAATCTTGCAAGCTGCTGAGAAGTCTCACATTTCAGTGGTCACACAACACCTTGCCTGGGTGACTCATTTGACCAGACAGAGACAAAACCAGTTTCCTGCTGTTGCAGCAACATGGGGAGTGCAAAGCAAGACAGGGAACATTACTGGGGTGAAGCTGAGCAAGGCAGAGTGATTTTATTTTTTTTTCTTTAAGCACAAGAAGTGGATTTCAGAAAGGCTGAAGGCAGGGTAGGAAAGAACTGAGCGGATGCAGAAAGCCCCCACAGCTTCTCCCATCGTGCTCTCGAGGCACGGACTTCATTTGCACATGAAGTCAAATGAGCGTAAGGATACAGACTTCGGAGTTTTGATTAACACTCCGAGGAAAACCTGTACATATACCATGGTACTTCGATGTGTTATTAATCATGGACATACCACTGACATGGGGGAGTGAAGGGAAATAAAAATCATCATTTCTGCTGACTACAAAAGGGAAGGTTTTGCCACTGTGGCTCAGAAATAGCATCAATAGAGTTCCAAAAGAAACATTTTGAGGGAAAAAGCTTAGTTATGAGCAAGAGGTATCATTCATAGTCAATATACTTCTCATGCAGCAAGATATTATCAATAACTGTGGTTCAGCCTGTGGAGCTTGAATTTATAATGCACTTAGCTTTGGGGAAAACAACTTTATTTCAACTGTTTGTTAGGTTAGTGCTCAGAACATTGCTGTGAACAGTTTCATTTTTAATTCTAAGAAATCCTACGTCGTTTTAAAGGTTTCTTTTAAATCTCCCCTCCCTCCCACACACAGAGATTTTCAGTTTTCCCCACAGCTCTCGGAGAAAAAAAAAATACAATGTACCACTTCTTTCACATTCCCCCCATTGAGATTCTGGTTTTATTTCGAACTTTCATGTCTTAAGTAGAGAAATAGCAAGGACCTGAGCCTGTCAATGCAAGAAGAAAAGGTCTGTGACCTGAGGATCTGTGCTTTTGCCTGGGGGTGTTGAGTATCAATCCTACAACGAAGCCCAACTGCGATACAAGCGGTACTCGGCACATTGTGCAAGGTTGGCTCCTGCAGGTGTTCAAGGCTTGTGGAAATGTCAGTGACTTGTGGAAATTGAGATTTATGCCTGTGCCCCAGTCTTACAGCCTGGAGCAGGAGTGATTGCCAGCGCACACCTAGGAGCAAAGCTGGACAGGCAGTTTGCTGTAGCTCTCTGAAATCAAAACAGAATTTTCTTACAGTTCAGTAGGAATCAATGGCTAAACCTTTGCTCTGCCAGAAGTAACTGGTTGAAATAGCACTTCATTGCTTTCAACTGTAAATCGAGCTCTTTGAAATAAAGGACAGTAGCTTATTTGGAGATGAGCACTGTTGCTCTTTTTCCAAAGCTTTCCCACAGAAAGATTTATGGCACTGTACCTATTTATGGTTCCCTATTTATTTTTTTTTTGTGACCCATTTTTGCGATACCTGCATTCATCACCAGTTTAAGGGTATAGTCAAGAACTGCCAGAGCTGGTCGGGGTTAAAAAGACACTGTGCCTAGCTGCTCACCACCTCGCTCTGAAAATACAAGCAGGATAGGAAACAGGTGCAGCTGGAAAGACACCGGCAGATCTGACAGGGCTGTAACCCCCTCCCTCAGGTCATTTCTACCAGTGGATGTGAAGAACAACCAGAAGCTATAACATGTTAAGGTTAAAAAAGCTGCAGCTGGAAGAACTCATCTGGCACCACGTTCCTAGCAGTTGTAAATCACATGAGAAGCTTGTGGAAAGGCTGGAAAGAGAACCCAAATCTCCCAGTCCTCACCCTGGTGCTTTCATGTTGGTGTTCCGGCTGATAAACACAGCCATTAAGCACACTTTCAGCTTCCAATGTTGTTGGATGGCAGTGCTGGCCAAGAGCTCTACGCTGAAAAAAACCCTTAATTAAACTGTAATAGTCCTCTAACTAGCTCAAACAACAGTTTTACACTGTAATCTGATTCCACAGATACATGGTAAATTTGAGATGCAGCTCAAGGCGTTGCATTCAGGTGATTTACACTGATTTCAGTGGAATGCCTCTCAAACTTTATAGAAACATGCTTGGACAAGTTAGCAGGTTAGATATGACGAGGATATGTCTCATAGGCCAACGGTAGAGTTAACTTGCCAGGTGTTAGCGTTCCCAGTGTGCCTCGCTGAAACCACAGCCTGAGTTCAGGGCATGCAAGGCGACTTCAGTGGTTCTCCCTTTTATCGCAAGATTTCAAATGAAAACCTTACACCGCGAAAACAACTTTTTGCTCACTTCACAGGACGCAGAAAGAGATGTCCTGTTTCAGTTGTGGCTTTTTTCAGACAGACCTCGCGCTAGGATCTCACTACAAATTTTTCACATACTGCAGCCAGTCATGAAACCAAAGTATAAAAAGTCATAAAAAGGAAAACAAACTATAAAAAAAGTGACAGTATTTTGCAGAACAGCACATTCATGCCACTCTTCATAGCGCACTGAACATGACAGCTGCATTCAGAGGTGAGCATCTAGGCTCTATTACATGCTCATTGAACAAGCAACTCCAATGCTTTCAGGTATTTCTTGTTATTCCTGCTCGAGCCGTGCCTCCCTCTAGTATCAGCTGCCCTTACGGAGAGTTTAAGCTGCTCTGTTTGCCTGTGAATGAGAATAGCAGATGCAGGGACACCAGGATGTCCCAGGGATGGTAACCTTCAGGAGAAAGGGGGGGAAACTGGTGGCAACAGTCTGCTTCAGGGACACATCATGGGCAGGATAAATCTGCCACAGTCCCTTTCTGTACCATTTGTAGATGAAAAAAGAGGCCTTGGAAGAATTCAGTACTTGATCCAGGTGATCTGGTTTACCATGGAGAGAGCCAAAATTGAAATGCAAGAGTCTTCACTTATGCCCCGCTTTAAACAGTGGTTTTAACCATGTTTCTGTCCTCAGCTACATGTACACGTTTTAACTTGCCTTTTTCATATACAACAGCTCTTTCACAAAGCCAAGCAGCACACAGGTTTACTGAAAGAGGAGACAGATCAAATTTACAGCTATTGGGCCTTCGCAGAGGAACCCTCGTACCTGCATAAAACACCATTGACTCCAAGGGGTCTCCAGATCTGCAAGTCTATCTCCTCAGATGTGACAGAAAGATCTGTGATTTAATTTGTTCTCTAATCAGAATTGTAATGCTTTGGTAGTTTTAATGGGAGGAACAGATGAGCAGAATTAGCTTTCATTACAGACAATGTGGATTCCTTTGCTACTTGCTAGAAGAAAGATGTATTTACAGTAAAGGGTAAATAAAGTCATCAATCTCTGTGCCTAGTATTTTAAAATGTCTAGCATGTAGATAACTATTGGCACAAACGCGAAAGGCTAGGAACAAGGCAATCAGGAAACACATGAACAATAATCATTATTTATGACCTTAGAAAATTGGGTATCACTTATCTAAATTAGAGCTGTAAGTCACTTCTGCTAGATGAAAATCTGCTATGTCTCATTCGCAGCATTTACATCATAAATTAATCATTGTTAAATCAAAATGTGGCAAGAACACTTCTTTTGGAATCTTATCTTTCATGTTTGATACCAAGAAACTCTGTTTAGAGCTATTCTACATGTTTGTGCAACCACTTTCCAGTGGGTGGGTGAGCAGGGTATGGAGTTCAAGTACAGATTTGGGAATGATCGCTGAAAAAACCAAAAACATCTCTCTGTTCTGCCAACTCATGCTTTTACCATATTTTCAGAGCTGTTAATCTCCTTCTCCTGACTTCCAAAAGTGCAACTCTTATTTCAAAATAATTAATTCAAGTAAACTGGTGCTTATTTCCCTTCAATTAGTCTGTTCCCCGTGTACAAGCAGAGTACTACACCATGGCCTTTCCGTCTGCTGGTGGTCTAACTGTTTTCTTAGACCGACTTCCTAAGGAAAGGAGGTGACCATAGCGGGGCAAGGGTTCCTTACTAATAATTGTGAAAGACACTAGCCATAGTTGTACAGCCCTATTTGACAGAGTGGCAGAAATATCAAAGAGATCTTACAATGCCCCACGGTTTGCTAAACTAGGTGTCCTGGGAGAAGAGAAAGTAACGTCTTACGTGGGAGACAAGCTGCGGTGTTGCCCACGTTATTCTCACAGCGAAGAGTATATACAGGAGAGAGAGCTTAAAACCTCCCCAGTTACACTGTAGGACAATACAAGCAGCCTGCAGTTGGCAGCTTACAACAGCTCACAACTGTCATCAACAATTAGCATAAGTGAGTTATGATTGAATCCGCTCTCTTCCTAAGTAAATAATGAGAAAAGCAGTTATTAATGTGTGACTTGAGACTCCCTCGTTAGATGAGCAGGGGCTAAGGAAAGAGTCCCTGGAAAGACACAGAAAGGCATGTAACTCCTAAGTGAGGAAAAAGAGCCGCTGAAGAAAGCAGAGGCTTTATCAGCCTGAAACAAAGACAAAGGGGAGGTTAGAAAAGGCGACCAGACCAAGGACCCTACGTACACTTTGAACTTAAAGCTGAATCCCCATGGACCTCTGAATTCACGTTCCTGAGCCTCCTGACCAATGAATTGTTATTGGCACCTGCTCAACTTTGTTTAGTTGTACATGTATCTAGTTAAGCTTGTCTGTTAGAGGATGGACTAAGTTACTTGACAGCTCAGATGCTAACTACTCAGATTTATAACTTTATCAGCAGCAGTAAAAATCTAAATCCAAGATTGCAATCAACCACAAAACACAAATCCTTGAAAAATAAAGCAGACTACCTTATTTTCAGGGCTTTTCAACCTACGACTTATACCCGCAAAACTAAAACTAAGACAAATCAGACAGAATTCAAGGCTTGAGGGCCCTGGTCTCTACTCCATCCCACACCACAACAACCCACAACATAAAGTTTCAGTTGGGCAGATTTACCGACAGCAGCAGCTCAGCACAGGTGCCTCTACAAACAGACCAACCCAGAGGAAAGCGCAGTCTAAGTGGTGCAACTCAACAGCGTGATGGCTTTCAGATCCCACATCAAGGCTCAGAAAAAGCTTTCTTGCAACCTGAAGGCAATAAGAGAGATACTAAATGGTGTCTTAAGAAATTGCTTTTAAATGATCACTTTTCAGAACTTAACTGTATTTACTCAACCCAGCAGCTTTCAGTAAGACATCACAGAGGGTTCAAATCCCCTACACAACCCCGGCTCTGCACAGTGCAGGCAGATATTGCAATTCCTCTCTTCCTCTTGGGCAGCCTGCCTGCCCCAGGCCATGTAGAGACTGATACGTTTCCAGTGTCCATGGCTCACTGAAGGTCTCATCTGAGAGTCCTGGGAGCAACACAAGAGCTTGAACCTCATCATCTAATTTTCTTAATTAATTGCACATATGTAGGACATCAGTGCTCATGCCACAATAACATAAATCCATATTGTGAATGAAGGTCTGGTGACGTGACATTTAAAATGGAAATACAACGCTGTTACTGATTTTTCAGGGTATTGTTTGGATCATAAATCTAGCTTCATTCTAATATTCCTTCTGTACACTACTTTGAGTGAAATAGCCTCACGTTAGCAATTAATTTTGCATATAGCACCTTTTCTGTGTTTCCTAAATTAGACTAAAAATCAGGATTACAATGAGAAAAATCTACTAGACAATGTATGTATCTGACAACCAGTTGCATGTTAATGGACTCATTTTCCACTCAGAACTGGGTGACAAAGAAACCAAACCAAATGAGAAAAACCCCAATAGCAAATAAGATCTGGAATCAAAAGCCTTTCACATTTTCCTTTTAAATCTGTCAGAAAAACGGTTACGGACATGGCTGGGAGCACTGTAGTGCTCTTATTTATCTTACGAGTTTATGTACTTTCCTAGAAGAATAATAGAAACCTCAATAGTAGGCAACATTAATATTAGAAAGAAGCTATACATTTTGGTGAAATTCCAACAGTACTCTGTAAGCTACTGAATTTTGTGGTACATTCCAGAAGCGATTACAGACTTTCAAACTCGCATCACTGCAATGACTGCTGTATGTGTAAGATGATTAAAAATTGATGCCTACCTACTGCCCAAAAGTCTCAGAAGACAGGCTTTTTCTCGCTTCCACATTGGAACAAAAACTTTTGTTTAAAAAAAAAAAAGTCATAGTATAGCACAAAATGGTTAAGTGAGCCTACAAACAAAATCAACTTCTTAAACCTAAGCAAAACCTTTATCAATATCCCAAGACAGATTCATCCCAAAGTAGCTCCTCTTCTCTTTTGCCATCTGACTGTGGCTTCTTTTTATCCTTTTTGTGCTTTTTGCTCTCTTTCTCAATGGGGTTTTCTTTAAGTTTTTTGTCTTTATAAGGTCTCGATTTCTTCTCATTTACCAAGTCTATGTCAAATTTAATTCTCTTTTGTTTCTGATTTTCTCTTCCAAAATCTGCACCTTCAATATTTTCCTTTCTTTTCTGCTTTGTGGCTTCTTTCTCATACTTCAGCTCTTCACTGATGTATTTTTCCTCCTCAAAATATTTTACCTGAAATTTCTGTTCTTTTCTGTAGGAGCTGGTAGAAGTTTCAGCAAGCATAAGTTTGTAACAGTCTTTAGATTCTGCAGCCAATAGGCTGAAGCTCTTATCTCTGATGGTGGCCACCTCAGATGCTTGCTCTTCTTTACAGTATCCCTTGTTATAGCGACAATTAGGTGTCTTTTCTAGTGCATGCTCACAAGCTGACGGCCAGCTTGGCGATCTACTTTCCCCAATATTTGTAGGTGACTGGGTTTCTGAGAAAAGGCTGGAATGCTGGCCTTGTTCACACTTAAAGTTTGAAGGTATAACCTCACCAAGGTCACTTCCTCCATCAATGTTTTTATCTTGAAACTCTTCCTCTTCTGCTTTTCCTAAATACCTGCTTGGCTCTAGACCTCTAGCTTTCTGAACTTGAATGTAATCCATTAATTCATCTTGAAAGGAGTCGTATGTTTTCTTTGATTTCTCCATGAGATTGACAAGCACTGTTTCTCTGCATAAATTGGATAGAAAGTCTTAGTTATTAATACTGAGCAATTTGCTTAGCATCTCAAGTTAGAAAAAAAAAAAAAGCTGTATTTCTAGAGTTAGAAAAAAAACGTGTTTCGATGTGTCGTTCTGTGTAACTACATGGACCCTGTAAACCATATCTGTAAAGTGGAAGTTACAGGGAACAGATTCTACTCTTTGTGAAAACTGAAAATCTGGAATAACTTCATGAAGACCAAATCAGTTTCTTGTGATTTAGGGTGCTGCAAGAGTAAGATGCTTTTAAAATGACTGCATACATTTTTAAAACTACTTTTTAAAAAAGAAAATTTAAGATTCTCTCTTATTAACTGGTCGCCAATTAGGTGCAGATAAGAAGCAATTACATTATATACTCACTGTCAAGTAATAAAGTTACTCATTTCTTTATGAGATTCGTTCTATTGAAGAGTTGCAGTACAGTAATTTCAGGCAAACTGTATGACTCCACAGCAGAAGCAACCCAGAACAGAAACAGCCAACCCGGATTGCTAAAAACCCCAAACAAGATAAATGTGCTCCCAAGGCAAAACTACCTATCAGTTTATATTCTACTCTCCCTTTCCTCAGGCTGGAAGATAAAGTGTTTAGATGACAACGATATCCCGTGGGAAGTGCAGCTACAAAGACCCATCCCTTAAATGTATCTTGTTCTGCCTTAATTCACCAGCTTTATACATTCATTTTGTTAAACTATAGATAGGCCTGTAGCAGCTCCCTACGCTTCTGGTTTTGGGGACTCTAATTCTGTTGACTAAACAAACATTTAAAATCATATCAGTTCTACATCAGTCTCTTGTGGTTATTTTATTATTACGCCTTCACTTAAAATATGTCTTATCAAAATGCTTAACAGGTAAGCAACTTTGATATTTAGCCTACTTGCACAGCAATCTCTAAAAAGTACATCTTAAATCACCACAATAACCATTCTGCAATTAACACAGTCTACAAGCCCTCTTCTGGGTAAAAGGGAAAGTACAAGAGCTATCATCTTTCCCATAAATTATCTTATACCAAATGTAAGATGCATGTTGATGAATCCTGAAAGCAACACAATTGATGGAGACTTGGCACTTTCCGGGATTAAGGTCTTCTTTGCCCTGTCAACGGGAATTCTTTAAGTTCAGACCATTTCCTTCTAGACTGAGCACTGAAGATGCTGTACCAAAACAGGTGCTGCTACCCCCAGACAGCAAAATAAGTGGGAAAATTGTACAGGTTTCAGGACCTTTCCCCTGTGGGTTGTCACTGAAGATGCAACTGTGGGAACTCTAAGACTGAATTTCAGTCACAAGTATGATGTTTAAATGGACAGTGCCCCTTTAAACCAGTAAACCAACCAACCAAAAAAAAAACCCAAATCAAAACAAAAAACCCAGAACTAGTCAAAGTCACTTAACAGCAGACAACAGGGCTAATGAAAAAGTTTGAAAGTACGAACTACAGAGGAATAGCAACAAAAGACTTCTTGACTTACTTAATCCGGTGCTTATTTCCTTGCACGTGGGACTGGTACGTTTCTATAGATGTAAGTATGACGTTACATACGGGGCACATGTAATAACCAACCCCAACTGCTGAAAAGAAGGAACCGATAGGTTAGAGAGACTACAAATGAAAGGCAAAACTCAAAGCACATCATGATCTCATCCCATGCAAAAGTCCTAACATAATGTTCCCATAAACAACATTTATAGAGAGATATAAAGTCTCTGCTGCAATTTTACACTGGAATAGTATTTATGAAGGGAGCTGGTGAGGTGTACAGTTGCAGTGTAACCATGGTTTAAACATTAACAAAGAGTATTTCTGATGACTGAAGTGATCCAAGATAATTCCAGTAAACTGTTGTCAACTGCTGATGAGAATGAACTGTACTGAAAAATTAAATACTATTGTAAATACCTGACCCAAAGCAAGCACCAAGAGATGCCAATCCAGTCAGTCCAGATTTAATTAAAATAAGATCAGTTTAAGCATTACCTACTCAAATGTTCAGGCAGCATTGGTTCAACCCTACGAAGATGCTGAGGGAATTGTCGATACAGTACATTATGAATACGGTACACGGAGCCTCAAGCAAAGATAAGGTAAGGTCAGACGAGGAAAACCCTTGTGTTTTCTAGGTTGTCATTTTCTCCTCTCCTACAACCTGTGTCATCCATATACCTAACTATTCTGAAACCAGTGAGTAACCTCCTTCCCCATGCAAACCCAAGAGCTTCATCCATTAGCAAAACGCAGCATTAATTCCAATGGGCTACTGCTTTGCATCAAAATACATTACTTTGTTTGAATTACAGCATGACTTAATGAGAGCTGTTTTATACTAACAATGATTTTTGACTATCAGGTAGGATTTTGAATTCCTTACTAAAGAAAGGATTGATAGTTCTATTACTCAGGACCAGATTATGCCCCCCCCCAAATTAATGGAAGTTGCACAGCAACAGGGCCTTGGCTTTGGACACGGTACTTGAGCTGGAGACAGTCCTGATGGGAGAACAATGACTGTTTAGGAAACAAATTTCCTTATGTGGGAAGACTGAAATAATTATGACAACCAGTTTAATGAATAAAAGATTAAGGGAAGACATGACACCAGTTTTCAATTATTTAAAGAATGCAACAAGAAGGAAACAAATGATTCAGTTCTTGTGTCTGCTTCTTGTACTGCGCACAGTGAAGAAATTCATTGTCCTCAGAGAGAGCTGAGTTCAATGTCAGTGGAAGGTTTTACGATTGGGAAGGTAAAGATCAAGAAGTCCTGGGAGAAGTTCCTTATGGGTTGTGGAGTTTCCAGCACAGATGGTTTTTAAGAACAAGGTGGATGAACGTCTTAAGAGTGACACAGATACAACTGATCCTGGCCGTGGATTTAGGGAACTGGGCTATTTTCTATGATCCTTTGAATTTGACTGCAGAACTCGGTGGGGACTAGATTTGGGTCTCCAAGTCAGTAAGAAATATTTCCCAACTTCCAGCTGTCAGACACAGAACTTTAGCAGTTCATAGACGAAACAGAAAGGAAAAAATGAACTTGAGCTACACTCAGAGACTGTAACACTTGCTCATGTTCTGCTTACCATTTGTGCTGGATTCTGCAGGGACGGCTTTGTCTCCCAGCTCCTCCAATAACTTTTTCCGTGCTTCATTTCTTCTGTGTTTCTTACCAACATAATGCTGCTGGGCCACAAGTGGATTATTGAAGGGAGCACAGCAGAGCTTGCAGTACTTGTCTGGATCATTTAACTTCAACCTTGCGTTGGAGGATGACGAAGACTCTTCAGCATTTGAAGGCGGCAAGGGCTTCTCAGCTGATGGCTTCTGTAAAGCTGGAGACATGGAAGCAGAGGATAAATCTGCTGACAGCACAGCAAAGGAAAGGCTAAAACAATTCCATGGAGCAAAACAGGTGATTGCAGAACTACAGAGCTGGAAAAGAGAACTGGGTCTGAATTACTTTCAAGAGACTACAAAATATCTTAATCCTTGCAAGGATATGAAAGTACAGACTGACAAGGAACACAACCCTGGAATATTCATAAACCCCACCATTAGATACCTAAATATCAGCTGTCTTTGAAGGCTGGTCACTCTAAGGTCCTTATACAGTCCAAGAAGAGAGATGTACCCTCCAGAGGGTGATTCAGAGGACACACAATATGCTCCATCTTTAAATACAGTTCAGCAACTTGTACAGGACTAATATCAGTTAAGTGTTGCTCATGGACTAATTGTTTTTTAATTTATCAGAGGAACATCTTGTTGGGACTGCAGTGAATTCTTGGAACAACAATAAACACCTTTCATTAATAAAAAAACCAGAAATATTTGCCTTTAGTTTCAGTCAATGAAAGACAGGGAATTTGAAAGCAAGGTTCCATGGCTTCAGAGTTGCACAGGGTAGTATCTTTGTTTATTCACCCAGGGAGTTACCACAAGACAGTTCCACAACTTTGGCAGAATAGAAAGGCATAGAGACATGGCTAGTGTAGGAAGATAATTCTTCGTATCAGTTTGCATTTGTTTCAGAGACTGACAGGAAATCACATGCAAAGCAAACTATTTAGTTCTTACCAGAAACGGGCTGCATGCTCTGTGCTGGCATGTGGGCTTGGTCTCCTGATAATTGTTTCAGCTTTTTAGCATGGATCTTTCCCAAGTAATGAGACAAAGCAACAACTGGGGAAGTAAAAATCACATTGCAGAGATTGCAGTATTTGTTTTTGTCCAGCACTGCACTCCCATCCACCTGAAACCAGGCAAGGGCA